>NW_008795131.1:5139732-5166825 GCF_000699145.1 Aptenodytes forsteri | reverse complement strand
AAAAAACCTCAAGAGCAAGAGACTCCAGGGTGCTTAAGAAGATGGAGTAAATCAGCAGTGGTCTTAACAGACTTACTGCATAAATCATTGCCAAATCTACTTTCTTCTCAGCACTGCTTGTGAGAGTGTACAGTTTATTCTGTTGTGGGCATGATGAAGTAAGATGCATTCCAGGTGATTTGGATCAGTCGTGCTGAAGGGAATGGTACCTACCCCTCCACCTACCCATTCCACCCCTACTGATAGCTGAAATGTGGAGGTAACTGTGAGAGGTGACCTCAAATCATCTCCATTATGCAGTAACAATCTCTAAGAGTTACTCACTCTCATGTGCTGAAAAAATATTTTTTCAGGTGGCTGTTTTAGTGGTTTGAGTCTTATCACTGGAGTCCCATGCTGTAACGTATTCTCTGTTGGAGAACTTCGGTGTCAGATCTTTCCCTTCTTTGTTTCCTGTTGTTGAAGTTGTTATTTTTTTAAACACAGCTATTCTAAAATCATTGCTGATGTCCTACATAAGCAATATCCCACTTTCCTCAAAGGTACAGTTGCCAGTAGAAGTTGACTTTGATGTTCTTGGCACAGCTTTGCCTTCAGCCCCTGATGTGTAGGTCTTACCGTCTCTGATCAGGAAAAGGAGCTCCTGGCGGTGGCTGTTGCTTAAGCACAGGTGTTGTGCGAGCTCAGAGGAAGAGGATGTTGGACCCCTTGGGCCCAGCTCAGAGCTTTGAAGTCATTTCAGGCTGGCGGCCAGCTGTAAGCTCGCTCACAACTCAGTGGGTTCATCAGAAGTCTATTTCTAGCAGGCAGATGTGTCATTCAGCAGCCACAATGGACACTTGTCTTGCGGACAGAGCCCCCAGTCACTTTTGGCATCTCTCCTTTCTTGGGGGGGTAAGGGGTCTGTGGCACCCCCATAGGATCCTGTAGTTTAACACCCTCTGTGTCCATGGTGGGGTATCCTGATGTAAAGATTCCTCCTGAAGTGAGTTCTGAACACTTTCTTTGACTTGATGCCTCTGCTGAGCCTCAGTCTGAGCAAAACGTTCCTACTTCTTCTGTCAGAAGCACGGAGACAATTAAAATAGCTCCTGCTGCTAGTGATGATTTCATAGGAGGTAAAAATAAATAGGGAAAACCAAACAAGACACAGGAAAGGCACTTTATGATGACAAAGCATCCTAACACAGAGACCCTAAAATCAGGGGTGTTCATGCATGTGTGTTGAGGCAATTTCAGAAAGAGATTTGGCTCCCCATGGAAGTCACTGGCTCAGCATAACTCTGTATTTGGCCTTGTGTACTCATTGAGAATTCCCTTACAATTTCTTTGAACACAGATAAGATCTAATCTTTTGCCACAACATCAGAAGCTGGCCACTGTGACCAGAAGCACTGCTGAATCCAAACAGCAATGAGGAAAGTAATGATGCCAACTTTATTGGGTTGGATTTTCCTGCGTGCTCAGCTGACCTTTTGGTACCCAAGAAAAAGATTTTCTGTAGGGCTTAGCACCTGGGGGTGCACCTGTACTCCTGAGCTTAGTGGCTAAGCAGGCATTGAGCTGTGCCTGCTGGAATCCTGGGGGTATGTGGATCACATGCTTTCAGCTGGACCAAGGTCACTAGTCAGTTAAAAGCAGAATAGCACTCGGCAAACTCATTGCCGGGAGGGGAACCCAGCAGCCAACAAGAGGCCAGGTATTTCATTGCATACTACAACTTCAGGGCAGTTTTGCCATCCGAGAACACTGACCCTGCTTAGCCACAAGGAGATTTTGTGCCCTGTAATCCCACATTGATCTGGATTACTTTTTTATTTAAAGAAACTGACCTCCAGCAGCCACACCAGGTCTCTCTGGCCCAGCAAGTGAGTCCTGAGCATAAGTAAAGAAACAAAAGTTATAACTCAAAAAAATAGGGGTGACCAATATTGGGCCTCAGCTAAAAGGCCCAGGAAAACAGGAAAGCATTATCTTACATAGATCTTAACATTTTACTAGTAGATTAAATAGTTTAACAGGTCTCATTAATTTTGTTTCTCAATTAATAGATTAAGAGTTACCAAATGTACAGCACATTTGCTAAGAAATAAGGCATCATTAAAATTCTGGCTTCTCATTACTAGCAGCCAGCCTCATTTCTTTTGGTTTTGAAGAGAGAATACAGACCTCCATAATGAAAGTATTAACCAAAGACACAGGAAACCTATGTTTACGTCTCTGATGTTACACAGACTTCATGTGTGTCTTTGGGTAAGTTCCCCAGCTTCTCTGTGTTTCAAACATACTCCAGAACTTCTCTGCCTCCCAAAGGTATCATGATGTAGAAGTAGGTGATGCTTAGATGCCTTATTAATGAGGCCATGATAGTCATACTACATGCAGAAACAAATAAAAGGTAAGAATATCAAAGGTACAGTAGGTGCTCAGGCACCGTTTGCCCTGACTCGCAGTGCATGTCATGTGAGTCACCCAAGGTCCCCTCCGTCTGTAAATACCACTCTCATGCATTTTCCTAAACATTCTCCCATGCCTTTGCTAATTTTAGCCTCTATTCTCCACTGAAAAGGTCTCTTTGGCACCCTCAGGTATTTCATGTGGCTGTGGAAACTCAGGCAACGCTCACTTAACTATCTTCATCTTTATGACAGAAACAAGTCCTAAAAGACCCACTGTTAAACTTCCAGTTTAGGCTTCTTCCTAAAAATAGTCCTTGGATTGCATGTGGGCTAGAGACATGATTTCATACCTGCTATTCCTGGAACTTCTTTCCGGACCATGAGCACTACCCGGTTATAACCCCTCCTAAATGCACTTCCTTAAGGAGACTTCTAAAAGATAAATGACGGGTGTGATGTTGCAAGCCTGAGGTTGCTTTGTCAACAAGGAAGAGGCTCTTTGTCCCCACGTGTCAGTGTGATAACCATTGAGCAAAACATAGCATTATTGATACAGGTATTCCAAGAGACCTTGCATTCCTCCCATGCCAATTTTACATTTGCCTCCTCACACTGTCAGTGTTTCCTATTACTCCTTTCTTACCAGAGCTGTAACGTAGTAGCCCCATGCCTGTAAGTTTGGGAAACAGCTGTTCACATCCATGCTGCCATTTTAGAAAAAAGTACATTTGAAAATATAGTCCTCACGATGAATGAGAGTAATTCTTCCATTTTATGCCTCTCGGAGTTCTAAGCCCACCGAAGTACTTCGTACTAACAGCAAAGATAGGCTGCTTGGGCTGTATTGGAGGGCAGTACGTCTAAGGAACACAAGGGCTGTGGAGATGTGATAGTTCTGAACAAAAAGATGGTGCTCTGATCTCTTCCTTGACCTTCTGCCATACTCTACTGTTGTGGGGGTGTCTACCCAGTCCTGATTGCATCTATTTTCAGCATAGACATTTCAGCATTAGATCAGGTCAGACTAATGCCATAGTGCCTGGTTTACTTCAGATAAAATGTGAAAGAAGTGGTGAAATTACTGGTTACTAAAAAAAAAAATAATCTTGACTTTTTTTTTGATAGAAGTAAACATCCTTGCCTCCTGTTACTGGCCAGATTGCCATTGCTCATCCCTGGAAAGTGTTTGATACCGAAATCTAAGTGATGGTATCCTTTAAAAAGCAACAAAAACGTTATTCCTATAGCAGCTATTGGAAAGTTACCTTGATGGTACAGAAAGGGATGGTGTCTGAATATGAGATATAGTCCTGATCTACAGACCTTGCCTTTGTCACCTGACTCAGCCCCTCATACTCATCTGCCTGGTCTCATAATCTTACAGTTAGTGTTACAGTGTGTTCACTGAAAAGCCCCATTTCCTGGAGTCACATGGTATCATGTAAACCTCAGCTTTCACTTAATAACAAAAAATAAGCAAATTCTTCATGGCTTCAGAAAAAAGAATAAAAGAAGCTTGCAGGTATGACTGCATGGGTCCCTGAAGAAGGCAATAAAGAACACAATTTTATTTAATTATTTTAAAGTTAGCTTCCTATCACTTTTCAGATGTTTGAATGCATGTATTTAATAAGTCATGTATAAGGTAATGGGACAGTATTAGGAACTGAGGCACCAAGATGTTAAGGCTACATGAAACAGGAAGATGGTTGCAGAGATGAAAGTGGAATTCAGTTACCTGCATCTTAAATCCAGCTTTCTCACAGCTGCCTTGCTGGAAAAGGAACTGTTAACTTTATAGCAGTGAAAGATGTTATTTGCAAGAGTCAGGTTGGGGGTGGTGAGCAAAACAGAACATTAAGATGTTAAAGTTGCAACAAAACCTCAGTTCTTTAACAAAATGTCATCTATGTGTGACAGAGGAACAAAGTTGTTATGAAGCTGGAAGCCTATAAAGTGGTGACTGATGGCTTCATTGTGTTCGGGACAATTTCAGAAAACAATTCCTCAATACTTGCTGGAAGAGCAGTTTTTCCACTCTTCCTTAGGCCAGGAGCCAGACTGGTCTTTCCCAGAACTGATGAAAATAAGCAGCTTTAGCTAGAACTCTCCTGACACTTTCTAGCAAAAGGACTCTTCCAATACAGCCCCACCAAACAAAAGCATGATTGTTTGCAGGCCCACAAAAAATACTGCTTGCAGATGTCAAGTGAGCAACTTCAAAAGAGGAAACCAAGTTTTGATAGATGCCAGCCTCTAGTCACCATCAGGCTGCTGTCACACTCTGATGATTCATACACAAAGTGTATCAAGAAAGACCTAGAAAGCTGTGTATAATGTGTGATTTCCTTCCTCTTCCTCTCTGAGGGCAGCAGTTCACTTGTGGCCCAACTGATCTTTAGTCTCAGAAGGGATGAGAGACAAAGAGCTGACAGAGGTGTGTATTCAGGAAAAGAAAACATTTAAGTCTTACATTTGTTTGGTTTTCTGGGACTGCGTGTGTTTCATGCACTGGTTCTTTCCAAATTAAACAGGGGAAACAAAAGAAGTCAGAGCCTTGGCAGAACTCTTTCATACTCGATGCTGTTGTACACAATGTACACAAGCAGCTCACAACTTACAAGAAGCCAGGACACTAATGGGACGGAAGATCCCACACAGCTCATTTTCTTTCTCTAAAGCTGACAAATCCTGTCTGCAGCAGGATGCAAATGGCTGTTACAATGCAGAGCGCAGCTGCTGCAGGAGTCTTACCTCCAAAGCCAGGCCAAACTGCAAATCCCCATGCAAACACACCCTTGCGGTTTTATTACCTGCTAAAGAGCTACTTTCTCCACTCTGACCTCAGAGTCTCTACCTTCATGCATAAACATGGGGAGGTCACCCGTGAACGTCAGGGCCTTCTCCCAGGAGACTACGGAGGAGAGCAAGCATGCTTGCTTGGGGAACCCATTTGCAGCTGACTTCCCAATCCCCATCCAGAACTGCGCTGCCTCAAATTATAGCTAAAGATAGTAGTGGTACAATGGAACCACAGGGTCCTGCAACAACATGCATACAGAATGCTGTATTTTTGGCTGCATTTCTCTTGTTTGCAAGCGACTTCTGCAGTTATAGAGCAGGTGGCACCTTGAAGCTTGACAACACAGAGTTCACCATTTTTTCAGAACTATGAACCAAGGGGACGTACCTGGAAGGCAGCAGCTCCCTCAGTTTCTATCGAAGAGGCTATTTCCATTTCACACTAGGTGAGCAATAGCGTGTGTCACCCAGCAGAGAGCACTGCAGACCCAGAAAGGGTTCTGGCCTGGGGAGAAGATGAATTCTCACAAATTGATCATAACAATTTTTAACTGGAGGTGTTTGGGGGTTTTTTTTTGAGGAGGTTTCTTCTCCTTCCTTCTCCATGCCTTTTTTTCCTGACAAATGAATATAGCAACAAGTCAAACCAATCCCAGCTTCTCGGGAGAAGTTGAACAGATCACAGCCAAGGTCACGTGTGAAAGTAAACTCATCAGGATACACACAGGGTCAGAGCTGGGTGTAGGGTTCCCAGCTGCACTCATCTGAAGTGTGACGGTCAGTATAAAATGCTGAGCCTATCTCTAAAGAGCATGTGGCCTTAAAAATAACATGATCCAGGTACCTTGGTACCTCTTGATTTTGGTACAGAAATAATTAGAGATCATGTTCTCAAACACTTCTCTAGAAATGTAACAAAATTTTGCTCCTCTTGCTTTGAGGTGAGCTTCAGCTCAGATCATTTTGCTCTGGAGACTGAGCTTTTAAGAGCATCGATACTTGGTGTAAAATCACAAGATTAGTGTTTTGAAAGAGCAGAGAAAATCAAGCCAGCAGCAAAGCTACATCTGTGATGAATGAAGTAAAATCTCTGGAGCGGTCCCTGTAGACTGACTTTAAAGAACTGCATTTACATTTGATATTTGTTCTGAGATGCAAGATAGGCATGTGCCAAAGGTACTGTCTTGCCACATAAGGGAGGAAAATGAAATTCTGAGGTGGGCCACAGTTTTCCTTGGACTCCCTTTCTGTGCGTCATTTACTTACCTATAAGTGAGGGATTACATTTTCTGTTCACAGCTTTGTCTCTTGTCTGTTTAACTTAGGAGTTCTTTGGACTGGAAAGACTTGTTCATTAAAGGCTTGGATGCTACTGTATTGCACAAATGAAGATAATTCAAACATTTACAGATTTCCATAAACATTCTGAATGCTATTATCTTACATTTCTCCATATATGCTACTGACTTACATTTTGATTAAAGTATGATTTGAGATAATTGGTTACTCAAAATACTGGTTTATTTCTGAATAATAAGCAGTTAATAACATCTGCTGTTGAAGCCAAGAACTATTATAGATTCAAGAAAAAAACTAGGCTAAAAAAACCCTCAACACCACATTTCTTATGAATTACTAGACAGAACTGATACTAAAAAGAGGAAACCATTCTCTACACATTGCATTGCACAAAACATCCTCCCAGCTGACTGTAAGGCTCTCTGTTGCAGGGAATCTGGGGTCTGGTGCTGGCTTAGCTTTCGTGGGCAAAGAACTCCATAGGAAAAGGGTAATTTAAGAAGTTCTACATCCACACAGATGGACATCTTGAATTCATTTCTTTTGGAGTTTGTTGCCAAAAGAGCTCATGATCTGGCCTGCGTACCATTCTGCAGACAGTAGCAGTTTTGTTTAAATCAAGCCCTCCAGGTCTGATTATGCAGATCAGCTGCAAAGAGACCCTTCCTCATCAAGCACAAGGCTGTCTGTGCAGTGCGTATTCCACTGCAGCAGTAAGTATTAAGCCAGGACAGGTCGTTTTCTGATATTTAGTGGCTCAAGCCTTTATCACAGGAAGGTCACATCAGAAGATGCAACACTTGTCTTGGCTGAATGCCATCCTGGCAGCTCTTCATCAAACACAAATCTGTAATCAGGTCAGTCCACTTCCAGCTTCTCTAATGTCTCATGAGCCAGTGGACACAGTAAATAAACCTTGTGAAGCCAAGCGGTCTTTGTACCTTCCCCTGGGACACAACAGTAAACGCCCACACAGTTGCCGCCTCTCCAGAAACAAGATTATCGTGCCAATTACAGCACAAGTACCGAGCTTTTCCCAGTTTCAGGAAATAAACCTTGGTGGTCAGCTGGGCACCACCATGTTTTAATTACACACAGACACATATGGATGGAGGCACTCATCCCCACATCAATCTGTGTTAGAGCACAATCAATATATCAGACTTCCCTTTCTTTATTGCAAGTCTTTCTTTGCTATGAATATGACTTATTAGGATCTGGTCATTTGTTGATCAGATTACTGTCATGATGTACTCTGTTTAGCTAGATTTTCATTCACGATGTTGTGTTAGGGTATAGTCAAGACAGGGTTCTCTAGGCAATAGATCAAACTCACCTATGATAGCACTGAGATCAGAAAATGGCATTAGCAACTTACAGGCCAGATTTAGTGCTGATTTATAGCAACAACAGAAAAAATGTGCCACCCACCTAATTCTTGTTTGTTCTCCTGAGTGTGCTAATTGAAGCTGCTTCACTTGATTAATAGGACTGAATGAACAGTGCCTTTGGAATTAGTGTCAAGAAAATCACTTGGCACATTAGAAACCTCCCTTTGATGCCAGGTGGCCTATAGCCCTTCTAGGATGTCTTGCTGTTTTGCAGACCTGTTGCTGAGGTGTGTAGGCCTGGGGCAGTTTCTCAGCTGCCCCTGTTTCTGGAGGGATCTTTATTTTAGAAATGCCAACGACCTAACAAAAACTAGAACAGCTCTCTGGACTGGGGCAGCAGCAAACAGATATCTGTGTCTTGTGACATGCCACATCAGGATCAAAGTTCTTCCCAAACTAAGTCTTCTCACTACTGTTATCTGCAGTGGACCTTGGATTTTTTTTTTTCTTTCCCCTGATGTAATTAAGATGAAGCAATATTTCTTTTTTAAATCTTTCCCCGGACATGTTTCTTCTGCTGTGACCACAAGGAGCTAGTCAATAATTAATAGTACCATCAAAACATACCCTAATGGCTCCTGTGCAGGTGCACAGGAAGATGTGAATTTACACTGCTAATAGCATACACCAATATATTTTTTCCATATAATTTCAATTTAATTTTTCCATCCTGGTATTTATTCTGGTACAAGATGTTTTTTTGCAATTGATGTTGTGTCATTTGAAAGCAGATTAAGATAGTCCTCCCAAAGAGGTGCTTGTCTTTTGGAGCAGGAGGTAACAAAGAAGTAAGTAGCATCAGTAAAATCTTAGTTGTGTTGTTGTACTGGTATAATTGAAAAGGAAACGTTTCCACAGGTCATTGACCTGATGAGCTTTTTGGTTTGCCATGTAAACATAGCACAATGGGATTTCTGTGGCCTAACATAATTGAAATAATAACAAAAAAGCCATAAAAAGAAGCAGAAAAAAATCGCTTATTCTAATAGAGCAGTAAATGACACTATATATACAATTTTCTTTTGTAATTCACCCTTAAAGGGTATGTTTCTAGTCTGGTTGCTGAATTAGTATTTAGCCATCTCTCTCTTAAACTCTGACGTTTATTGACAAAATAAAAAGGAACTCAACGCTTCTGTTGGATTGCATGGCTATTTCTCCAATTAACCTTATCTGTGGTGAACTTCTGATCTGAGTAATAAAAATGCAGTCTTAGTGAGTGATGCTTTTAAATTGAATCATATCCATCAGAGCAGTTATTTCTGCCCTTATGCTTTCAAGACACTAAGGGTGAATTCAAGGTAGAGACCAGTTGGCATGCCAAAACCACTGTGTTTTTCTACAGAGTGTACAAGATTTGGAAAGATTATAGATGGGAGAAAGTACAGATAAATGGCAGTTCAGATTTTAAAGGGGTGGAAAGTAAGGAAAAGCTTCCTATGTCTGTCTTTCAGAAACACACAGTGACAGCTTTTGTCTCCAGCGTTAAATACTCCTAAACTCCTCTCTTTGATTATCATTTCTAATATGCCTCCTTGAAAATGCTAGTTTGTACCTTGCAATGGGAGCATAGTTCTGCACAGCATATCATAATTTATAGCAGTATAATACACATTTGTTCATGATGATGAATGGGATCCGTAGGGCACACTTGCATGACTAATACTGTTCATTTCGGTGCGACTCATGCCAGGTCTACTCTTTGCCAGTGCAGCCCTCAGTCAGAGTTTCTTTCCAAAGTAACAGTTCATCAATAACTCTCCCCTTGGACTTTGCAATCTCAGAAATTTCTGAGCGCCAGCAATGCAACACTACTTTTTGCCTCAGCTTTCCTGCACTCTGACTTCTTCAGCATTATACAGCTCCTGTGTACCAACTGAACTCATAGCATTGGTGCCTAAATGTCATCCAAGCCTT
Source organism: Aptenodytes forsteri (assembly GCF_000699145.1). NCBI lineage: Eukaryota > Metazoa > Chordata > Aves > Sphenisciformes > Spheniscidae > Aptenodytes > Aptenodytes forsteri. The sequence goes on along the minus strand of NW_008795131.1, from coordinate 5,157,017 downwards.
TGTGACCTTTCTGGGTTTTTAAAAAAAAATTATAGAATCATAGAATCATAGAATCATGTATGCATTTTACCCATACCAAGTCCCTGCGATTTTTTGCCAGACTGAAAATCATGCTTACAGCTTTGCCAGTTCAGAGGACAGACTGAAAAATGCATTTATTTTATGTACTTTTTTAGAAAGTGGATTTGAATCCCAACAGTCCTATAATCATTCATTTTGAGTAGTCCCAGCCCTGAATGTAAACAGACCTGTTCTTTCCCAATTCAGTTTAGGTTTTGAAACCAGCACCACTTTGAAATATTAGTTACTGCAGGTTTTAAATAATTTGTAATGCACAAAAATGCATTCCTTTATTGGAATCTCACTTCATGTGTTACAGCAACAAATCTTTTTTGTTTTGTTTTTTAAGAGTTCAGTTTTCATAACCTCTTGACAGTAGGAATGTTACTGAATTAGCCAGAGAACAGATCTCCTTTTCTCTCCTAGAGATCAAATGTGAAACAGGTGCCCCAGTGTAACAACAATCAAGACCTGTTCGGGATCTGCATTTACAGTATAGACAAAGCATCTCTCAGGATGTTATTCACTATTCCCTTATGCCTTTGGTGGGCTGACTTTAGCAGCTTTTGCTGGAAAATGCTGACTTCAGGGACGGCTTGGGGAAGATGTTAGCCCAACTTTTAAACTAATTCTGGATTTGTGCTTAGAGCAGTTTTGCACTCAGAATGACTTTTATCGCCTAGATCTGTGCCTGCTCAGTGTCTTTCAGTTATGATTCGTCTTCCCCACCAAGACACTCAGCAGCAGTTCAGGGAGACTTCACAGACGTTACAGGAGATTGCAGAGCTTTATTGAATTAAATACTCTGTATCTGACTATCATCTCATGAAACCCTATGTTGCTGGATGGCAGGGGAAAGAGGAAGTGTGTTTAGGACTCATTTTTGCCTTCAGTTCTGTGCATTAGACAGCAAAAATATCCCAGCAGTCTCATAACTCCACACAGTCTTGTGCTTCTGTCTTCCTTAGCTATCATTAGAAAGTAGCTGCCATTCTGAATTGAGTTTAGAAACACCAGGGAAAGCAGATAGACACATACAAAGGGCTGCAATGAGATGACTTCACCTGCAGGTTTTTCTACTTACATTACCTTCTTTCCGTGTACACAGAGAACCGTGCAGGCAGGAACTGTAGTTGGTTTTCATGAGAGTGGAAAGCCACCCTTAACTGCACAGATATAAGCTAAAGTTGTGTTGTCACTTAGACACCTGAGGAAGTGTGAAGTACTTTCCAATTAAATGAAAAAGAGTGCCTCATCTAGTGTGCAGGGGGCAAATTGAGATATCTTTAATGTTTGTGTAGTTTGTGTAGACTAAGAAGTGAGGTCAGAGATGAGATCATGATTTCTGTCATGTAACCCCAGTCTAGCAATGCTAAGATAAGAGCACAAAAATAAATATTTTTCTCCTTGATGCAACAAAGAACTCAGCCGTCTGGAATAAAAGTGAGCATTCAGGATCTTCTAATCTCCTGTAAGAAATAAATAATATCTGCCCCAGAACTTCTGTCTGGAATTCAACTAGATATGTAAGGCATAACCTTGCTGATAACTAGTATTGTTATAATGACTTTTACAAAGTTACTGATTACTTATCTGAAGTTTACACTGGCTTTCTTTTCGTTCTAGTAAATCAATAATTAAAGCTGTTCTGAAATAGCTTATTGCAGCTGGATTTGGTTGCTGTGTGGAGTGGTGTTTATAAAACAAAATTATCCTTCTGCAGAAGCCAGCATCACGCATAAAGCCCATTTACCTCACTGAGGTGGTTCTAATCTGAAATAATTACTTGGATAAAGAGTTTCTGCCTGAAACCTTTACCAGATTTCCCGTGGGATCTTAACCTGTGTCCTTTATGAGAATATTGTAGTATGTAAGGAAAAGAGGTCATGAGATTCATCCACCCTATTTCTAAACTGTTCCAATGGAAGACCTCATTCAGTATTAAAAAACTAAATCACACAAAATACTTAGCAGTGTTATTCAGTCTCTCCCTAAGTGATTCAACTAAAATGCCGTGTGTGAATGTGGAAAATAGATACTGTTTTCAGAGCATTTCCAGAGAAGTAACTTCCTTCTGACCGAAGCTCCAGTTTTCTCTAGGACTTGCTTCTCTCTGATGCAGAGTTTCAGACAGCCACTGCAGGCCAGTATTTGTAGACAGAGGCTAGCCTGTCCCCTGGGCTCCCAAGGCAGGCAGTCACTGGGGACCAGTTTGCAAACTGTCCCTGCATCTTTAGGCGTTCCTTCTCCCTGCCCCTCATCTGAAGGCCAGACAGGATGGCCTTGTGGGGATGGAGCTAGCAGGAAGCTATGTAGAGCTGGATTTTCAGATGAAAATCTGCTTAGCTCCATGGTATTCACAGCATGAGAATCCAACTTAATAATTTTAGTGCCTTTGTGAGAGACTTTGGCACTTAAAGCACAGACTTTTCCCGGGCAGCAGAATATGGGATTTACTTTGGAAACAAGAGGAGCACATTGTCTGAAATGCTCCTTCCTGCTCCTCACCGTGGTTACTCTCAGCCACAGCTGCTTGTTAAGGGCTGGGCTGTAATAGCATCTGTCTGCCCAGCTTGCTGCAGCCCTCACTGCACTGGCCAGGGCTCACCCCCAAAGCAGAGAGCACCCAGCTCAGTGCTAGTCTCTTCCTGGAAGGTGGGACAGGGGCTTTATTTTTAGCTCAGATTGCCTTTTTTTTTTTTTCCCTTTGCCTTTTTTTTCCTTCTTCTCCTCCTTGTAACTGGTTGACAGCTGTTACTTAAGAACAGCTGGGAGGGAATTGATATCAGTCTGGGATAGGTTTAATTGCAGTCAAGCAGAAGTTCTGTCCTCCTGAGGAAACTCCTTTCCTATACCTTTAATCCTTTGGTTCCTCCCTCACAGCCTTCTTTGGGGAAGGGGTTTACTGGGAAATACTCCATTTAATGTCCTACATGAGTGCTGCTTCTCCTCAGATACTTCTCTGCCGACTGTGTGCTGGTACCCAGCGATTCACTAGACCAGGCTGCCTGCCTGCCACAGTTCCTCTGCTTGTAAGTCAGTCATTTGTGGCTTTCTTGTGCTCCTGGAAATGTTAATATTGAAGTTCTAACAGCAGCTTCAGGCCTCAAAGTTTGTGCTGCTCAGGCATCCAGGTCTGTCAGAAAGTGCTGCTAGGAGCAAATATAAGGGAGGATGAATATGCACTGATCAAAAATGAGTCTTTTACTGTTAGATTCCCAGAAGAGTACCAGACATCTCTCTGCAAAGTATAACTGGTTATCACCCAAAGGCCCCTAAGTCTTGTGGTGCTACAAGGAACACCAGCAGCTTTGTAACTCATCTGTCATGGTAATTCTCAACCAGGTTTAACATCCTCAGGTCACAATGCCACACAGCTTCTATTTCAGTTAGTCTCAGCTAATGAGGTGTGTCTTCCCTGTAACACTAGCATGAGCCTCAGGGATAGCTTGAGTTAGTCATGTAGTGATGGTCTAGAAAAATCCTCAGGAGTACCCCTCCTTCCTACAGCTGTGAAGTGCAGACATAAACATCTCTAACATTTATGCATATCTGATCAAGCAGTTAAGCCCTAGCTAAGCTCCTTGGGATGCAGTTGGATGCATCCTTGGGATGCAACCTCTCCCTGGTTGCCCTACAGAGGGGAGGTACTGTGCTTTGAGAAGTTATTTCTCTATCTCTGGGAGACGCTGCATGCCTGGCCTTATTGATGGGCTCAGGTTTGTACAATGGTCAGAACTGGAAACTCCTGGAGGATGTTGGGGATGAATCAGTTGTAAGCCTCACCTTGTGGTATCCCACCATAGCAGGCAGAGGCTTGTAAACGTTTTAAATGATTATAAATACCCTCACTAATGAGGTAGGCTTGTGTACTTAGTCTAAAATTATCATTTATGTCCTGGGGAAAAAGGTTAGAACAAACAGAAGAACTGATGCAGGCAGAGCTAGGAGAAGCAGGTTGAGACTTTGTGGAGGTGGTTTCCTTTTGGAATAGCTGGGACATGGTGTTCAGAGTTGGTGAAGGGGGGGAAGCAGGAATGTTTTCTTTCTCCACTTCCATAAATCACAGCTTTTAGTGAACACAACCTGAGATGACCCTTCAATAAGCCTCTCCTATAAGGCTCCGCATTTAAGTCACACTTGCTAATTCCAGGACTGGAACTGTGATCTTGCAGAAATACGCTTTTGGCAAGCCTGGCTTTTAGCTCAGTTCATGGAGATGCTTAAGCAAGCATGTTTCCAGCTCACACATGCTTATGATACTTTCATGCCTTTTGAGAAAGCTCTGTAAGCATCTGTCTGGTAGCACAAACCACATCTTAAAAGCTCAGCCTTGAATGCTGTGCTGACAAGCATGGCAAAATGAAAAGCATTAACTGTATGCTGTAGACAAAGAGGGACAAGTAAATATAAAATAGAGTCAGTAGCAGGCCAACCTCTACCAGTGTACCCTTTGTTTATAGAGAAACCAAACAGAATTACAATATTTCAGTTATTTTCTTGTTTGTGTCTGTGGCAGCCATTCAAGGGGTAAATTATACCTTCAGGATGCAATACTTGTTACATATGGCTGTGTGTATATACACAAAAATGGAAAACAGTTCTTACAGGCTTGGAAGGGGGGGGGTGGGGGGGGGGGGGTGGGGGGGAAAATTTTCTCTCAAAGTTGGCAACATTTATGAAAGGAAATTTATTCTGGATCATCTTGGACTCCCGATACCTTTTCCTAATTTTCCTACAACTCTCTGTAGTGCCTAGTGCAACAGAGCTATCATTCTTGCCTGTGCTTCTGAGGTGCCTCTGCAGTATAAGCAAGCACAAATGAGCCAAATTTGTATTTGGAACCAGATCTGGGCCTTTCCTTCAGCTTGGAGACACCCGAGTCTGCCAAGTCAGGGCTTGAGGCGTAGGTGTCCTAGAAAACAGAGTCAAGTATCATGGTGATACTGAGGCTTTACTGTGCTCAGGCACAGAGGAATGGAGCAGATTGGTTAGATACTCCGTGTAGTCCAACATCCTGCCCCCAATAGAAACATCTGTTCTATATTGCTGAATGGGATTAAGAAACAATAACAATAAAAACCAAAAACCCACTCAACCTTTCTAGGTCAGAGTAAATGACCAAATTCCTCCTCAGTGAATTAAAAATTTCCACTTTCCTCTTGCCTATTTTGACTACGTCTGTCTATTGCTTTTGTGTTGTTAACATGGTTTCCTTTTTAAAAGAGCTTCTGACCCAGTGATTCTCAATTATTTATTTGTGTCTTTCTGTCTTCCCTTGCTTGATATTTCTGCTCCTGTCAGGAAATTTTGCAAGCTGTTGCATCATCCCTTTTTCCTGTTAATTGTCTTTGCTGCCTGCCCTGGTGAGGCTGTGCTTGCAATAGCTGGATAATGCAAGCAGCGTGTCAGTGTATTGCAGGACTAGCTCTGCTTCCGGCTCCCTCGACTCAGTTCCTGTCAACTTTATTGACTTTAATACCCACAGCACGCTTCAGTAGAGGATTGCAAAAGGGTTTATAGACATTAATTACACTCACCACAGAAATACTCGCCATGCAGAGTATGTTTCTAGACAGCTGTGAACAGATCTGAAACCAGTTCTACTCAGCCCAAGCTAAACAGCGCACCAAAGGTGCTACTTTGCTCAGTTCAATCTTCCTCTTCGTGAGCTGTTTTTAACTAGGCCAGACTATTGGCAGCATGGTAACAAGTCTACAAACCACTTCCACCCATCTTAATAACATTCTGGAGGTGCAGTTTATTCTCTTCACTCCTGACTGTACACTCAATGGTAATGGCCCTGGCAAATTTTCTGCATGTTGTTCCAAGTTTGTAGAATAATTATTTCCTTCATCAGGCAGAACTGTTAAGTACATACTTTAAAATCACAGCTGGTTGCTATTCTTCACTCATATCTGCATTCAAGTTGAGATGAGACGTTTTGGGGAGCACAGAACTCACCAGTTTTTCCTTCAACTAGACAATATATGAGAAGCCTTGTCTTAATGATACATATATTTAGAACAAACAGAAGAGGGAAATACTTGCTTCAGTTTCTGAGTGAGTCATTAAGTAACATGGCAACACATATACTTTCTATTTCCTTGCAAGTTGGGTTTTAATTCCTGAGGAAGTTCTGTCCCATTGGCTTTGTTCTGTAGTACTCCTTGGAAAGTGGAAAGTTGATTTATGGTGTTTGGAAACAGTGTTAGGGAAAATCTTCCTGGAAAGTAGGCCTGGGTGTCTGGGCTGAGCTGTCTAGAAGAGGATTGCTTGCTTGCTATTGGCAGTTGTCTCTCTTCTTTTGTATATGTGCAAATAAAATAAGTTACATTGAAAATAGACTGAAATACCACATTACTTCTCTTTCACTGAATGTGACATACAAGTGTTGCCACTGGACGGTGGTGTAGCAATATAGACACAGAGCAGCAGGGATATTTATAGTCTTTTCAGGCTAAGGTCTGCTGGGCTGTACTAAGAGTTCTTTCTGCCTTGTCACAGACTTTTTGTATTTCACCCAAGAAAATAAGGACGTGATCAGAAAATACATCTGATAGTGAGACCAGATTGTTGAAATAGAAAAGCACCTTTGCAATTGCAAGGCATTCTGGGCTCTTAGAATGCTAATAGCATGCCTGGAAATAAAGAATTGATTTCATTACACTTATTTTATACAGTAGCTAAGCTGGTGGAAGCCGAGAAGGCATTTAGCATCATCCATGCAAAAAGTAAAAAGATGCATTACTTGATCAAATGGGGTTGGATGGAATCTCCTTCCCATTTTTGACAGATAAGCAGGAGTTGCACATCTTCCTTCCCTACTAACTTCAATCTATGATTTGCCATGTGGGAAGTTCATCCCAATGCAAAGGAAGTGAGTTACCAACGGGTGCAAGGCCATATGTCATGGTCATTAGATGATTTTAACTGCACTGGACATTTATTGATTGGGCTGTGATGATTCAGCAGCTGGCCTTGTCCAGACTGACCTCGTCATCTTGTCCAAATAAACAATATAATAGAGAAAAACCAAACATATTTGCTTTAACAAATTTGTGCAAACAGGGCATCGTCAAAAGGATGCCTTCCTTGCATAGCACCCTTGCCAGCTTGTTTGGTGGGATGAGTTGAGTTTGATAGTTCTGGACAGCTTTTGCCACTAGCCTATAGGCAGTAAATTAATGAAAAACAGTTCTCATCAGTCCTCTGTTTTCCACCTCTCCTCCCCTGTGTTCTTCACCACTTCACTGTAGGACCAGTGCTGGAGCTGCTGCAAGGGTCTGCTCGTTCTAGGGAGGCACTACGGGGATGAGAGGAGCGTGGAAACTGTTCTGCCATTTCTTGGAGTGAGGGAGGGGAGAACAGTGCTTCTGCCCAGATGTGAGGCTTCCTCTTGCTCTGCCTCCCGTCCATCATTGTGAGGATGAAATCAGCCCCTCAGGAAGGGCCAGCTGCTTCCCCAGGGCTTGGCACCCAGTTACAGGAGTTACTTCTCATCCCTAAGCAAAAGCTGCTGTGCTCTGAGAGGATATGCAGACCTTCTCATTACCTGTCACCCACCCAGGAACTGGGGTAGTTGGCAATTCTGTAGCACAGTTAATTTGTAACAAGCCACTGGCCCTGTGAGGAAAAGAATTTAGATCTCCTGATTGCAAGTTGCAAAATCCCTACCTGCTACATCATATGAATTATGTAATACTTGATATGACAAAGAAGGGGCTTACCAAAACAGTACTCTGGAAGAGCGAGGGAGTAAAGAGCTATGTTCAGTGTACGCAGTTTTACAGCCTGTGGCAACCATAGATGTATGTTGCAGTCAGAACTCCATTTCCACATTCTGCACCGTGCAGGAGCTGGGGAACACTGACATCACGTACGCTTTTGACCTTTGCCCATATAAAAGGTTTGAAGATCTTGCTCTAGCTCCCCACAGTAAGTTTCACCAAGATTAGTGTACTGTTGCCCTGAAAAGGAAAACTATACAGAGTCCTGCAGTAGCAGATTCCCACTAGAACTCTTGCATGCAGATAGTGTGGATAAATCAGTCACCAGATGTGATATCAGGAAACTTTTATACAAGTTTTTAATAAAAAAAATTCAACAAAAATATATATATAATCAGGCATTTTATGCAATGCATACATTCTTTATATCTGCAGGTACAGATAAATAACAGAAGGCAAAACCAAGTATTTTGCTTATCTTTGGCCATTAACCAATAATCACCCCTGAAGAATTATTATAGGGTTAAAGAGTAATAAACTGAGTCTGTAAATTTCTCTCATTACAGACAAAGTATCAGGCAATAATACAGTAGTTAGATTTTTAGAAATGTAAGGAAATATTTCTTTAACACTGCCCAATACTGAAATTTAACCTGGTTTGCTGCTATAGAACTTAAGGCCTTCTTTAGCTGACATACAGGCAATGTTCCTGGGTTTACATTAGATATACTCCAACCCTTACCTTAACCTACTTCCCTTCACCATACATTGCTCTAAAAAGCCAAGCTGTACCTCTTCATGAAATAAACTAGCATGAATTCTTATCTGTGGATCAGTTTCCTGAACCCCAACTGATGTACATACATACAGAGCAGTTAAGCTTCCTTAAGTCAATATTTTTTCCTAACTCAATGTCCCAGAATAATAGCTATCCTTCCACTTTACAGCACAGATGCATCTGATGGCTCTACCAAAGCAATATATACATGATGCACATTAAAAATCATAAAAGCAATTTTTAAAGGTACACTGATAACATGTAGCAGCTTATGTCTAGATATGTACATGTTTTCACAGTTATATTTTAGAAAATTGAGAACACCGGGAATACTTCTACTGTGTTTTCTATAAATATTAAAAATTTACCTGTCAGGCATTTTGACAAAATAGTATTTAGGTTATCACTTTAAATAGCTCTTGAAAACCTGTAGAGTCTTAAGCTTAAAGGCTGTAGAGTTTGAGGATTCTTTAAAGTGTTTAGCCAGTTTCAGCAGCTGGGCCACCTGCCAGTTTGATTTTTTTTTTTTTTTAAATTCAAATCTGGTAATTAAGGAACTCCACCACTTTTGATGGGATAGGCAAGTTCTTGACTTGGCTGGTGGGCATCACTCTTCGAATTGCCATGCGACATAGATGTTGGAGACTGGAAACTTGTCTTGGAGTTGCCCAGAAGTACACACTGCCATCCTGTGTCCTGCACACAAAAAAAAAAAAAGAAAACAACCCACCAGAATTATCCCACCTGAATGATTTCAACTTAGTACAAATTCTCACATATATTGCTAGTTAGGGTGAATGTGCTCTGGACTTCCTGTTGCATAGTCTAGCTGTTCCAGCCTCATTTACACAAGATGCCAGTTCTTCTTTTAAGCTATAGCAGCAGAGTAAGCAAATTGCTGATTATCTGTGTGACAGGCCTGAACAGATCTTCCAACAGCTACTGAGTATACCACCTGAAACAGAATAACTGCCCTTGATTATCTACTGGTCTTTTTCCAATCCACATGTTTGTGGGTCTGTCTTTTATTTATTCTCAAAGATAAGAAATGAGTTTATCAGCTTCTTGATTTTACTGCTATTCCAGGCACGCTTAAACAAATAGTATCAGAAGTAAAACCAAGTCAGAAGCATCAAGTTGCAAGTCACAACTGAAGATTTTTAGAACACTTAACTGCTGTTTTCAACCTTTTGTGTTACCTTAATATTTTAGGAAGGAAAAAAAAAAAAGTATATACTTGCCCTGCAGCTAGAACACTGCCATCAGTAGAAAAAGTACAGCAGAGCCCATTGTTCAGAGGTGCAACTTGTACAGGGTATTCTTCATCAATTCTCCAGAATCTTACCATTCTGAAAAGGGAAGAATGAAGTAGTAAGTTATCAGAGTAGACATTTAATTCTGCCTGATATTTTCTCTGATGCTGCACAAGAAACTAGTCTGAAGCAGAGCTCAGGGCATTTTTATAAACACTTTAATACACATACAAGGTGTTTCAGATTTGGCCTGAAATGCTACGACTTCTTCATTCCTGATACATACCTTGATCTGTACTTCTTCAACCATTTTAACTCTGCCAATTAAAATAAAAGATTGCCTTCAACTGCAGAAAGCAATAACCTGAACTACAGATTTAGACAATCTCTCTCAAGTGTCATATATGCTAGGAAATCCCAACAATGCTTCTCTTAATTAAAAAAACCAAAACCCTCCTGTAGATAGTTTAGTACCCTTGCTGTCATCTTGAGAAAGCATTCTTCATATTCTTAAAATACAGTTCTTCAAAATATTATTCGCAGTGTTGGCAGAAGTTGAATAAGAGACAACAAAATACTCTTCTTTTTACTTTGGAATCTACTACTATACAAAAGACTTACCTGCATTATTAACTCCATTTACATTTTCCACTGTTTACAACCCCTCTTTTTCTGTTTTCAGCTGTTACACACTTAAGTTATTCAGGTCATCTACTCTGTACACAACTAATTATTTCTACATTCAGAAATAATATTAATGTATACCAGACAACTCATCTACTTTTACCAAGACCATTAGAAGTCATTTCTCAGTTAAAGAAGAAGCTGACTTAGTATTTAAAAGTTCATGTCATATGGGAAGAATTAGAGGAGTCTAACAAATCTTTCCTCATACTTACTTATCATCAGCAAGGCTTGCAATATGTAGTCCATCGTGACTAAAAGATACTGATCTGACCCATCGGTCATTTGCACCTCCAGCAAATATTGGAGTAGGAGGCGGGAACAGATGCCTGGAGATAGAGAAACACTTAGCTAACAGCATAATGTTTAAGAACTATGGAAGTGTTTCCTGCAGCCATGACTAGCAAAGCTGAGGAGGAAAAAAAGGATTGAAGGATCGAACATTTAACTATGAAATCAGTAGTGGCGATTGAACTACTGTATCTTTTGTAGTACCGAACAGCTTTGTTGAAGATGCTTAAATTAGTACACATTAAAATATCAGTGCTTTAAATTCTTTCTCAGAGAGAAGAATAATCTCCACTGCTCTGCCACTTTAGGATTACCATCAGCCACTGCTAAGATTTTTCCCAAGTCTAATTATCAGTTAAATGCATAAACCCATCAATTTTCAGTAGTCATCTTTACTCTAGGAGGAAGTTTCCAGATTTGACTACTTTACTTACCCAAATTCCATAAGAATAACTCCAATATGTGGATCCCAGACATAGACTCGAGTATCATAAGATGCAGTAGCCAGTAAAGCTCCATCAGGAGAAAACTCACAAGCTACAACATCATTGTGATGTCCTTCAAGTTTCCGTATCATGGAGTATTTATCCATATCCCACAGAAAAACCTGCAATTAAATAAGCTAATGTTATAGCTCTGCTCAGAGATGCAATGAAGCATTTACTTTTTTTTTTTTTTTTAAAGTATAGCTGCTAGTCTTATTTAGGATTATATTAAAATCAGGCATTATGAATTACTACAATTAAGAAATATGCTCAGTGTCATACTCAGATTAAAATAAAGTTTTTTAAAAATAATTAAAGCAGACATGCAAGTTCTAACTCAAGTTTGTTAAATGTTATTAACAAAATAAGCCAAAATATAAAATAAAGGCAACACAATTTAACCATGTAGCTTACTGAAATTCATGTATTACAAAACTATTTTATTAAAATATGCAGAAATAAATAGGGTTAAACTCTACAGTCCCCTCTTTTCAGTAACTACCAAAATTTTAAGAAATATACAGACAGAAAATGTAAGGTTAACATATTGTTACTCCAGTGGCATCCCTTTGAGTTTAAGATCACTTGTTTACAATTGGCTTGGATCACCAACGTCAGCCTAGGAAGAGAAACAGATACTGCAAGCAAAAAGAATTTTCACAGCCAAAAGTTATGTCTTTGGCAAAACAACACGGAAGTCTAACCACATTAAAAGAAAGAATTTATCCATTTTAAATCAAGTAAACAGTAAAAGAAGACATTAATATTACAATTTACCCGGCTAATTGCATATTGTATTATAAAAATTGATAAAAGATGATAGTATTCTGGGATTTTACATGCAGTTGTACATTATATATAATCAAAATAAAGACTGTGCAGAATTACTTAATAGGAACGATCTATGTACTGCAGCATAATGTTATAGAAAACATAAGTCTTTAGCATAAGATGTTATGTCCCTAAAAGAGCTCATTAGGGTCCTTGATTTTTCCCCTGACTCAGTTTTACTGCACAGATTAAATACTGACATCTTGGATAAATTTATATGTTTGACCAAAGCAAACATAGCCTTAGTGCCTCACATACTTCCTAAAACTGAACCATTTCACCATCAGTTATAAGTGTGTTGACCAATTTCTCCAAGGAAATATTGAAATATTCCATAAAACTGGAAACTAAGTTTTAGGAGTCAGTGTGTTTCACTGTTGTGAAAATTATTTAAAAAAAAAAAAAAAAAAAAAGAAAGAAAGAAAGCAGAAAGTGGACATCAACCAGCACCTGCGTACGTACAGTACACCTTGCAGTCGAATGCAAGGTTACTTCGTCCTACGGTAAAGTTCGCCCCCAGCCTGGTAGCCAGAGATGCCACTCTGTCTGCCCAGCTAACACCATTGTGCTCCTGTGTGAGTGGTGCCAGCTTAACCTCAATCACACCAATATTGCTGCCACCACCTGTGACAGGGAAAGCAAGAAGCTTATGGAAAACACACAGCCTAAAGATATCAATGTATACATCCACATCTGCTCTATTTAAAGAAAAAACAAAACCCAGACCTCAACTATTCTCTGTCAAAGCTGCACTGATAATTTAAAGTATGAAATGCATTTGAACAGTTATCCATATAAAGTGGTATCCAATGATTGAATTGTGCTTTTTACTCAGCATCACTAGGCTTCATTAAACTACCTGCAAAGCCCCTGTAACTAGACTGAATTCCCCTTTCTGTTTTATCCTAATTCTTCAGTGCCAAGAAAAGCAGCTTATGGCATACGTGCTTTACCTGCACTGCTTTCAGTTCTCTAGCAGGGCATTAGAATATGGATGAAAACAAAACCAGTATGCTGTTCTTCATTCTAAATCTTTTAGACACGAGTGCCATTTGTATTGGAAAACATGTAGAAACATTTTTGTTCAGCAGGAGATACCATGACTGGCTCAGACTTTGAAAAGTCCTTTTCATTGAGCAGGAAATAGAAAGGATAAAATCAATAACAAAATAGTTTTATGCATTAATCTAAGTATCTTTTAACACTGGAAGCTTTAGTCTTCTTTGGTTTTACACTATGAACATGAGCAGATGTGTAGAACTATTTCTCAAAGAATGCTTAGTTTCTTCAACTAAAAGCAGTGCAAGTTCAATTCATAAATCAGTGTCTCAATGCACCATTTGCTAGTTTAATTTCATGCACTTTTACATCATCATAAAACATTAGAAGTTCATGACACCGAGCACAAGCTTAATATTACTTAGATTTAAAATGATTATGCACACAATTCAGTAGATTTAATGAACAAGAAACTCTGACACATACTGCTTTACTAGCTCCAACAGAACAGAGAATAGAAGAGTCTGGAGAGAATGCACAACCATATACCCAGTTCTGATGTCCTCTCAACACTTTCATCATATTTCCTAAAAAGAAAGACATTCCTGTAAGAATTGGTTAAATATTACAAATTCAAGTTGAAAAGCTTTTCCAAATTAGTTCTTCCTTTATAAAATTTTATACTATTTTTCCAAACAACATCTTGCAGTCATTCTACACAGAAATAAAAATTCTGTCGTGCAGCCTCTAAATCCTATGTCCCTATTCAAAAAGGTCACTTCATCCACTCTTTTAACTTAACCCAATACCAGCTTATACCTTTAGGGTACATATAGATAAAGAATTTCAAGAGAGCATACAGAGTGAGTGACTAATAGAACAAAATTAATTTTTTTAAGAAATCCTGACCTAACTGAGTTTATAGCAATAAAAGAGGAGAGTACATGGATTATTTCTCCTATGTATTACAGCAGATAAACTTAAAATGCATACCATCATCTTTCAGGTCCCACACTCTAAGTGTTTTGTCTCTGGACGCAGACACTAAAATCAGGCTGCCATCTGGAGCAAAGGTTAAATCTCTAACAACTTCTGTATGGTCCATCAGGTTAAGGAGGAGTTTTCCTGTTACACGAAAACAACACAATTTAAAATGAAGGACTGTACTTTTATTCAGATCAAACGCTTTATGGATACAAATATAGAATACAAAATCACAGCACGTAAAGCCAAATTTTCTTTGTAAAAATGCTCCCTACAGTAAGAAGCAGATGTATCCTTTTAGATTCTTCTGTATCGAGAGGCAATTTCCTGAAAAGCTAGTAAATGTATACACTAAAACCATATGCCTCAGGAATAAGGCAAGACTTGTCTTTTGATAGACACCTCTGTTCTAAGCTTAAATTTACAAGATAACGACAAATTACTCAATAGTCATTAGCTTCATTTTTTTAAAGCTGAGAAGTTCTCTCCCAACCTAGCAGCTATGCTACCAGCTAAACTGAGATTCCGTAATTTCAGATTCAGTCTCTTATCATTTGAACAATTATTTACTTTTAAAAAAAATAAAAGGTCCTCATCAACATAATCCTTCCCCATACTCAAGAACAGAGAGCAACTTCATGTTTTGAAAGTTTCCTTTGTTTGGAAGTATATTAAAACTACAATCCAGCAGAAGATTTTAGAGTAAAAAACCAATATACACAAAGTCAATCACGTACTTAACCATTTTGCAGCAACAAGGCTTTGTCTTCCATCACTTACATCTCAAAGCATGACCTGACTCTGTTCCTTCCTCTAGCAGTATTTGAACATTTCTAGTTACAGGAGTTCATGCTTTTTTTAGATTACTTAATTTGTATTCAAGGTTCAGGTCCCAATTAAAATTCTGTAAGCAATTCATTCTGTGCATTAATGATGTTACTACTGCAAAAAGGGACAATGAAGTGCCAACTTCCTCTTGCATACTCTACCTGTATATACATCCCATATCTTGATGCGCCCATTGTTCAAGCCTGTTGCAAGTAGAAGCTGGTCTTGCCCAAATTTGAAACGGTGCCATTCTATATTGACACAGCGGCTCTGCTTCTCAGGCACTGAAGACCCAAAAGCAAGGCTCCAGACGATGTCACCACAGTCTATTATATGTTCACAAGGCTTATTTTTCTGACCACTGTCACTATTCTGCCTTGGAAGTCTTGTACCGATAGAATTTGCAACATTCTTTGTGCCATGCAACAAGCTGCAAAACAAACAAACAAACAAAAAACAAAAAAAAAGCATAAAGTACTTGAAAAATAAATAGAACAAAAAGGTCTTTAAGATGTCATGAAATCTGTGAGTTGCCATAACGTACATTTTGGAGGCCCATAATGATGCATTTTTACTTTCAAATCATAAAAGCAGCTTTTTCTTATAACTGTCAAAAATTATTAACACCTGGAAACCTTCTTACATGATATAATACTAATACATTTGTACACATTTCTACCTCTGTAGAAAGCAATATATTAACTTAACCCACTGTGAGAAACAACATTTTAAAGCATTGTAAGCATTTACAGAAAAATTAGTTACAAAAATTTCTAAGACTTTCTGCTAAATGAGCAAGAAGTTCCCTGTGGTTCAATTATGTGCGTTAAATACTGGGAAGAGATACCGAGGCCAGCATATGAAAATCAATTAACCCACCACCAAAAAAGAGGAAGGGTAAAAAAAAAGGGGGGAAGCAGGATTTGCTGGGAGGGGAAATGTAACCAGCTACAAAAATGCAACTGCTGGTTACTAACTTCATTAAAATGCAACCTGCAAGTGAAAATGTGTCTTTTGGAACTTAACTTGCGTTCTAATAAGAATGATAAGGAAAGAGGTTCACCTTTAAGTACATTTCTAAAAGGTAAAACCAAATAGCTATCCGATAGGAAATGTAAAAGTCCAGATCTGCCCGAGTCTTTAAATTTCCTTTTCATTCTAAATTCCTCTTATTTTACAGCATCTGAATCAATTAATAAATCACTCCTCCATAGCCTTTGTGAGGTTGCAATACCGTTGTTTCTCTCACTGGCCACAGAGGAAGAGATAAAACAATAGCTGTTACTTTAAAGAATTAGTTTTTCCCAGAGACGTCAAAGCCTAAAAAGCCAATACATGTGTTTTAATCTATTAAAAGCTATCTCCTATTTTGAAATTCTTAAGTTTTTCAGGTGAATTAAAAGCCATATGGTTTTGTCTTACAAGTTATTAAGGCACTGAGACCAGGGGACCAGCTTCACTATGCGATGCCCTTGTGACCAAGCAAAGTAAGATCCATCGGGAGCAAATGCAACAGTCCAGTTTTCACGTCCACACTTCTTGTCAAAAGGAGAAGTTGGGGCTAAGAGTTCTCCTACAGTGCGTGGTCGTGCTAAAAAGAAAACAAAGAGGAAATTCAATTTTTTTAAAAAAGCCAGCATATTTTAAAAGGTTACGAGGGTACCAGGCAATATGTTAATTGTTTTGCTTTTATTTCATGACATTTAAAGTAATTGAGGAAGGGGTCTTATTGTCACTGTAAAACCAATCAAAAGACTAAGCCTCAGCTGCAAAAGAGATTGAGTCACTAAAGAGAAATAGCTTAGTGTTAAAATGTCCTGGTTGTCACATAAGTAATATCACATCTCGATATCAGAAGCAGAACTCAAATAAATTAAAAATTTACTGAAACCAGCTATTACTTCAATTACTCTAACTATAGCTCTAGAGATAGCAGTAGAACTATGCTCCAATTTGACCTAATACTTCAGAGTTTAGCAAATAAGATGCCCAGTAATTATTTTTTTTTTTTACCTTTAAAGAAAAATGTGAGTGCACTTGCACACTTTAACGCCTGCCCTCCTTCAGAGAAAATAAATTAATCAACAATCATAGGAAACAAGTTAGCACTGTGCGATCAGATTAGCTGATTTTTCCCCCGCTTTACAATGTAACCGGATGAACCACACTTCGTTTCTGCAGCCCAGGCTGCGGGCCAGAGGGACCTTACCCATGCCGTTCACCACCCTTAGTTTTAGAACGTGGAGGTAAGTGACAGGAGTAAGTCTGCAGCAGGCGGTCGCCCAGGCGTCAGGCGAGAGTGAACGCTAGCGTAGGGAACGGGCCCTGGCGTTACCGCCGCAGCCCGCCGGGCGGGCTGCCC
>NW_008795131.1:5116268-5138930 GCF_000699145.1 Aptenodytes forsteri | reverse complement strand
GCTGCCGGGGGGCCGGGCGGGGGACGCGCCCTTCCTCGCTCCTCCCGCGGGCTGACGGGGCCGCCGGGCGAGGGGGGGCGGCTGGCAAAGCCGCTCTGGCCCGCGCGTCCCCAGGCAGCCGATCTTCTCACCCTGCCCTTCCTCCTAGCCTGCCCTTCCGCGCTTTCACCGTCAATTTGATTTCTGTTCCTCGGCCGTACCGTTGGTCTCATCCCGTTTTGCAGCCGTACGCCTCTTCACTGCACTACAGCGCTCTGGTTCTCGACACCTGACAGCGTGGCCCTCGTGCCTGGTCCTTTCTGCCCGCGCTGGCTGGGCACCTCCTGGCTTCCCACATCGCTTTGGCTCTCCCTGCCCTGTGGAGCTTGGCCCCGTCCACCCTGCAAAATGCAGCATTATGTTCCTAGAGATGGTCAAAGCACGTGGTCTGATAAGAACCCAGCCTTTGCTCTAAAATACCCTCCAGGACATGCTTAAAATACACCTTATTCGTGTTGTGTCTGGGGGAAAAAGTGGTACACGGCACTGTGGTAGCAAGACTGGGCTGCGGTGCCACCCTGGCAGTCTGCAGTTACAGCTCGTTTTAGCAACATCTTTCAATCCCATCTATGCCAAAAGATGAGTCACATTGTAACTATACTAAAGGACTAAATCTGTAATAACCTGGGTCCCTCAAAACATGGCGGTTCACAGTGCAGAGAAGAACCAGAGTGACTCCCCCAATATTGCAATCAGAAGACTTTTTATAGCTGCTGTTGCGGGGATGTACTGATGAGGTTGTGTCGATAAACTGCAGAGTCCTCAAATGGGATAAGAAATGTTGTTATGTTGCTTAAATGCCCAACCAGCAGCAGTTAACATTCCTGCCGCAGTGAGTTAGATAGAGATTGTCTTCATTATCTTTTAAGCCAGGTTGTGACATCCCTGATGTCTGTTTGACCATGGGAGTGCAATGCAACACGTAAACCAAAAAATACGTGAAAGCTTATATGACTGCGTTGTGGAATGTAGGACAGTGACGTGTCCACTTGATTTCATCTTCCCTAATCAGGGGCTGGAAAACTCTTAGGACTTTCCTACTCTTTGATGTTTCTTTCTAAACGTGTATAGTTCAGCATCTAAATCTGGCAATACCTGGTTTAGGATAAAGTTTTGGATTTACTGTTAAGGTTAATGGAGTTGTCCATGAACAACTTGGAGAAAGAGACCCTGAGGCCACCTCATTCTCTGCGTGATTTTGTATTAACATCTGTGTATCCCCCTATCTCCTTCTCTTCCTTTTCCTCTTTCTTTCTCCTTTTGCATATCTGAGTTCTGCCCCTCTTCTAAGACTAGGTGACTCCTTCCTTGCTCTCTCTTTGGACTTCAGAAAATCACATATCAGGATAATTCACTGTAGATAATAACTATGATTTCATTCCGAAGTAGTGGCCTCACTGGTAGACGCACTGAAATAGCTGTATGGATTAGCTATTCAGCTGTAGCAGCATTCAGAAATTACCCTTACGTAAGCAAGGCCAGCGAACCATTCTTTAAATCACATACTGAGACAATGTCAAAGAAAGGAGCAGGAAGAAGTTTTGAGTATGTTTGGTGATCCAAACACTAGCATGGATTAATGCTGGTTTGTATAAACTCTCTTAGCACATCGTAGCACTAATTTGACACAGTACTTTTTAGCAGCATAATCCTGTTCCTCCTCTATCAATCCTCTGCTGTCTGCAGATGGAAAAGCCCTAAGCAGCTATCTTCACTTAATCCCTCAACAACTTCTTATAACAAGGCAGATTTGTAGCCAGTGAATGTTGTGAAATGCTGCTTTGGAGTTAGTCATAAATTGTGAATGTTTGAACCAGGCCATCTCATAGCTGAGATGACTCACTTTGTAAGATTTCTCCTGAGGGTCTGAGCCTCACATACAGCCAGAATAAGGTTGGGTTCTGTTGGCTTACCTTTGGGGCCTGTTATAGCCAGGGAAAGATAGCAGTCGAGTTATGCACTTTGTAGGAGTGTTACCACGTTGCTGGCTTTCTTGCTAGTTTTTTTTTAAAAGAAGCAAAGTATTTGGCAATTTATTATTTCCTTAAGTCTCTGTATTTCTGTAAGTACTGCTCCAATAGTTGGTGTTTCTTCCTCAGTGTGCTTTCTGCTCATTAATGTAATATAGATTTGAGGGCCAGAAGAGATGATTAGCTCATTTAGTCCTGTCTTTGTATAACAGAGGAATATAATTTAATCTAATCTAACGCACCTTAAAATAGTGAGGATTTCCAGTAGTTACACTGTTGCTCAGCCTTTACAACACTGGAGTCCAAATGCCGATCTTTGAACTTCCCAGTCCACGTTTTGTGTGTTATGGACACAAAATTGTGATATGTAAATTCTCAGGTTTTTGCAAGCTTATTAGAAATTGTTTGGTGTCACAGGCTGTCCTGGGGACATAGTAGCACCTTCTCTTTTCATGCCTGGCTTGAAGGGCTGGTGTCTGGTGTCTGAAGCCAGAGTAGGAGAGGTGGAAAGCTGAGTTCTGTCTGCAAGCTACCAACTCAACCATTCTGGTCAGTAAAATGTATCTTTCTAAAACTCAGTCAAAACTTGAGGAGGTAAAGAATCCACACTTTCCTTTCTCGGCACCCTTATCATGTTTATTTTCCTTGTAAGTGAATCACACTGGATGATTTTTGGGATGATTTTTACTGTGCTTCACTGGTGAGGCATAGCTGTGGAATCAAGGGTGGCACCAGGCTGCATACCCCACACAGTCACATGCTGCAAGGGCCTGCAAGGCTGCACGAATGACTCAAGGCTGATTTATGTGTTTTCCATTATCTTCCTTTATGGATGCAGCTGCCAAGTCTGCACAGTGCTGTTCAGCTGGGAAACTAATAAACTCAGTGCCATCTTTCTGCATCAAGACTTTACACACTGCAATAAGCTTTCACAAATGAAAGGACTTTTGTTGTCTGCCTGTCTTGAAAATACTTTCCAAGATCCAGGTTACAGAGCTTTTCCCCAGGCTGCTGAAGCACCAGGATCTGCTTATTTAACATTCTTGTGTTCTGACATGGCGAATCTAGTTATACCCATTTAATTTGTTTTTTTCTTCTCTGACTTTTTTAACTGATTTGTGATTGTATGTTTCTTAATTAGCTTTGCTGAAGTCTTTTTGACTCAGTCATTAGACTAGACTAGGAAAGCCATCTGAAATTAGTGTGCATCCCAAATAAGGGACTGTGCTGCTTTTATAGAAATTGGTTTGGGTGCAGTTTTCTCTTTGTATCCCTTTGTAACATTATCTGGAGTTTGTAAAATGAGCCTAGGTGTTTGCCTCATGCGTTTCCTGTCTTCTAGCTACTTGCAAGAATCTTGGCAGTGTGCTTGCTGCTGTGCTTCATTTCCATTGCTATGGCTTCCTGCTGGAAGGCTTCCACCACTGAAAGGCTGTTCGTTCCAGTTTATGAATCCCAGTACAGATCAGTAGTGACTTCAGATCACAGTTTCTGTCCAAGTTCTGCTTATCGTGCTGTTCCCCACTCAGCTTGCACAAGACACCCCAACAAGGTTATTCTGTTCAGGGACCACCGAGGCTATCGGTTTTTGTTAGTTGTGGTTGTTAGGATTGTACAGACAGACCTCTGGAAGTTAGATCAGCACAGCAAGTGTAAAATATATAGCAAAGTACTAGAAAAGCCCATGGTGCTTTTTCAGGCCCACAAGTTATGTCCCCCCTCTTCACAGTTGTCATTCTATAAAGCACTCCTGACAAATGATAGGTAAGGGAACAGTTAAGGCCAGTCACACTAAGACCAAGGTAGCTGATCTGTGCAATAGTGCATGCATCTTGGTGGTCTGGCTGTCATTAAAATTACGCCATTTATAGTCTACACTGTTAATAATTCACAAGCTCCTGTTTGTTTTGAGTAGCCTCCTTGGGACGGAGAAAGTTCAGCATGAGTCTGTGGAGGTAAAAGAAAAGGTGAAAGGAAAAAGCAGAATGGAAGAAAGAAAGAGAGGGCATAGAAGGTTGAAGAGAAAAAGGGATTGCAGTGAAGAAAATAGTGAGCAGCAGAGAAGTTGTGTTGGTCAGAGAGAAGAAAGTGCCATCAGGATCCCAAAATAGATTAGCTGCTGTTATTCCCACAGTGCACACTGAAAAACTCAGCACTATATATTTTCAAAATCACTGAGAGTTGTGTGCTCAGTGCTTACTGAATTACTATGGGAATTGGGTGAAAAAATTCCTTTTTCTCTTTGAAAAGCTTTAGGCCAAAATAGCGGGTTAATGGACTTTCCAAGCAGTGATCAAATAGCACTAAAGTTCAGCAGATGGTGAAGGTGGTCCAAGTGACAGCCCCACAAGTTGAAGGGTTAAAAAAACTTGACATACAAATAAAGCAACACCCCAGCCCTGCAAGAAACTGTTAAGAGTGTATATAGGCTTTGCAATTTCATATACTGTAAATATTTTTTAAAAACTCTAAGCAGTCTTTGCTCCTCTCAATCTCTCCCTGCCACCCTTGCTATAGTGTATTCCTTGCTGTGAAATGTTGCTGTGACTGGCACAGTTTCAGCTGTTACTTCATTTCATGTACATGTTGTTATTTGCCTGGTGACTACAAGTAATATTGGCACAGTTCAGCTGCTTAGTATGGGACTTACGGCCCTGAAGAGTTTGCAGTCTAAATAGACAAGACAAACAATGGTTGGGAGGGGAAGCAGGGAGATGAGGCCACTTTCTCAGGGTCATCATGGAACAGCCGGGAGCATAATCTTCTGATTTTCCCACAGGCGCCTCACACACTAGACAAGACTGCCTCCCTTGTTGTAATTCTGAGTTGTCATTTCTCTGTCCCCTTCTCGCCCATTGCTCTGTAGCTTATTCACCATTGCTTATCATGAAAATTAGAATTAGTTTTCTATAGATGGTCATAAACATCTGGTACCTAAGGGGTTAATCTGTAAAGGTCTCCTACAAGAGTATGCTGTGGAAAAGTTGCACAGATGGAATATCAGAGATAGACTACAGTAATTTTTTCTCTGCATTCTTTTGGTCTCTTTGGGATTTTATAATTTTTGGACCGCATGTTTGGGTATAATAAATAGAGCAGATGGCTTAGTGTGTGTGGTGAATTCAGCGCTTTCATGATGAGTAGCTGCACTGGAATAAGGGAGACAGAGGTTCAGGTTTATTCCTTTTAGGTTCAAAACTATTCTTTCTTTGTAAGCTAGCCATGGGTACCTTGTAAGGGAGCTGCTTTCAGAAACATCTGTGCTAAATTTACCCACTGAAGTTACAAGAGCTGTTATCTCAGATGGCTGAAAGTCATGCTGAGAGTTTTGAACTTGAACTGTCCTAAACAAGGATAGTAGAAAAGGGTCCCTGTATTATAGAGAAAGCAAGTAAGCCTTGCTTGAGTTCACTGTATCCACACCCTAATATATGTCAGCATAATCTCAAATATCACTGACCTCTACCACACAGCTATTTCACTTCTTCTTTAAAAAATCCTTTCTAAAACATACTAGTTTTATGTGTTCCTCTTCAGCCTGTGTTTTCTCTGAACTCAGCTGCCAATAACTTCAATTTTTTTGAAGGCATTCAGGCTCCTTGCAGGAGGAGCGTGATGCCCAGCAGGCGCAGGCACTCAGTCTGCAGTGTTTCTGTGTGATTTGAAATGGCATTCTTTTCCATTGTGCAGTAAAAAATGTTACTGAGCTGTTTTGTATTCCTTTGGCTTCAGTTCCCTCACTCTGCTCTGTAATTATATCTGATTATTTACAATGGTGCAAAACACCAAGTCTCTCATTATAACCAGGGTTAAAAACATTGTTCTAATTGCTTCATTAAAATCAGAGAGGATACAAGGCCTCGTGGCCAAAGCACGGGATGTAGAATCAGAAGAGCTAGCTTGTCTTCCTGACTTTGCTACCTGCTTCCTAGGTGAATTTGGATAAGTCATTAAGCCCAGACTTAAATCAAACTTAAATATAACCAACTCAATTCAGAAATGGTAACATAGTGCTCTGAGACAGAGATGCTAAGTCTTATGAGAACTGCAAAATATTATAATTGAATACTGAATTATTTTGTGGATCAGTTTCTTTTCTACCCTGTAGATTTAGAAGCCTCCTACATCCAAGCAAAATGTACCATGAGGGAATAATATAAATTAAGGCAGAGGTTAAACAATAGAAAATCAAGCCTGGTGACATACTGGTATTCATGCAGGGTGAGGACGGGGACAGTGCCCTTCAGCAATCACTATGTGCCATTTGACTGAATGCAGAGACGCTCCTTGACACAAATTCCTGCCAATGCTTGATAGGGTTTGAGCAAGGGTCCAGTCCTGGCCTGCTTCCTGTTGAATGCACATAAAAGAAATTCAGAGCTTCAGCAGAGGCCTCCTTCCATCTTGTCCCGCCACAAAGCAGCATAGGCAGGCAGCCCAGAAGCTGTTTGAGAGATGACGCCTCGTGGCCCCCTTGCCTTTGCCAGCACAGCTGCAGACTCCAGGCAGACGTGGCTTAGCTTTTGTTTGGCTGCTGAGAGCTATACTTCAGTCCTCTCTGTTTTTTGTTCGTTTGCAAACTTGCTCCCCTTCCTTCCCCAAGATGCCAGATTCCTAATTTGACTTTCATCTTCAGGGCACCAAGGTCTGGCTGGCAGGGCTGATCAAACAGCTCTCAGCACAGCAGTGCTGTCAGATGAGACAGACCCACTTTGTGAGAACACTCATTTCACTTTGATATGGAGGCGGAGGATCTATCCAGCTGATGTTCTGGTCTGCAACAAGCCCTGCCTGCCAGATTTAAAATAACCTTTCTTGGACTGCTTATTCTTCTGTCCTGCTTTTTGTTCCCTGCTCCTGATAAGTACAGCACAGTTAAATATTCCAGCCAGAGCCTGCTGGGGAGGAGAAGTGGGGGCAGAGGCCCCGGGCGGGCAGGCAAGGCAAGGCAAGGCGATGAGGAAGCTGAGTGTGTCTTTGCAGCCCTCACTTCAGCACTTGCTTGCGCTTGGGGTCGACTCTGAAGCAGAGGCTGTTCTCGTCCTGGCTCCTCAGCAGCATGCACTGTCCTGAAGGGGAAGCACCCAGGTGTATTTGGTACATACAAGCTAGAAGAGCTGAATGTCCCAGTGGGTAACAAGCTGCACCTTTCAAAGCCGAAGTGCTGCCTCCACAAGTGCTAAGGGGACATGTACTCTCTTCTGCCTGGTGCGATCATGCATTAGCCGAAAAGGGCTGGGATTGGGAAACTGATGTGAGACCAGAGGAATGTCAAAGCAGTCACATAGCAAGTCAGAATAAGGGCTATGTCCTGGCCAACTCTGAGTGTAACAGATAACAAGATAGCAGGGAATATTCTGAATCATTCCAGACCCATACACTTTTGTGTAAATATGAAATAGCCTTCCTTTTTTTTTTTAAATATCTGATGCGAGGCAGAAACGTACAGTGATTTTATGCTAACCTAGGATGTAGTCAGTAATAAACTGCTGAACATGTTTACAATAGGAAGAATATCTTTTGCTTTCTATGAAATCTGTGTTTTGGCATTGGACTAGCAGGATTATGCAAACAGAGGGGAAATCAATTGCGTGAAGGGTGTCATTGTAAATTTCAATAAATTGTCTATAAATTCAATTTCTAGAAAAGCAAGTTGAGTTTAATAGGAAAAATGAAAGGGATAGACTACCTGCATTCTGTAAAACAGATCAATAAAATAATAGGAACAGAAAAAGTCAGCATGTTGGGGAATTACGGGGTTGTGTCTGACAGCTTCTGCCTGGAAACAGACGAGGTTGCATTCCTGCTGTGGCCAGGTTGGGAAAGAGCAGGTTGCTTATAGATAAAGAATGTTTGCTTACAGATCAGAGGTGGGCCTGAGCTGATGTGGAACTGAGCTTGAAAATATTTGGGTGGTTTGTATCCAGGCCTGTTGCTACAGGGAACATATGCAGAGGGCTACAGAAAAGGTGAAGAATTTGAGAGAAATGGAGGTTCTTTGAAGCTGGAGGTTGGACAAGATAATTTCTTAAGACCTCTTCTAGCCCCCATTTTTGATGGGTTGTAAAAATGTTGGCAATAGGTATCAGAGTGAGGGGAGAAAATGAGAACTCGCTTATTTGCAACGCAGCCTTTTATGTTACACTGAGAATGTGCACCTGTGTTTGCCCAGTGTATACAGAGTAAGAGTGGTGTAAAGGAGTCTTAAAGTAAATATAGAATATGAACTTGAATAAATAGTAGTGTAAAGACAGATATTAAGGCAAACAAAAGTAATGCCCTGAGACCAAATTTCTTTATTAGGAAACATGTATACCTCTCATTGCTTTTAGGAAAATTCCCACAAACACACCTGAAGCTCAGAGAGCAGAATT
This sequence comes from Aptenodytes forsteri, assembly GCF_000699145.1. Taxonomy (NCBI): domain Eukaryota; kingdom Metazoa; phylum Chordata; class Aves; order Sphenisciformes; family Spheniscidae; genus Aptenodytes; species Aptenodytes forsteri. Next base: position 5,130,547 of record NW_008795131.1, on the reverse strand, counting down.
TCTCCGGGCAGGCATATCCAGAATAAAATACAGGTGGAGTTAGTAAAGATAGCTAGTGACATTTGAGTAAATGTAAGTATTCTTGGTTATATCACTGACTCAGAACTCACATTAGTGACAGACATTTATAATCTTGAATCAAAGCATGACAGGGGAAGAAGAAGAAAAAACAGGTTAGGGGAACAGGAATTGGGCAAGATTAGAAAAACAAGATTTTGTATAAAATCTGGCAATGATTTGGGAGAGTTTATTACCAAACATGACCGTGGTATCTTACTGTAACTTTTTTGCAAGAGGTTGTTACTTATTTTCACAGTGGCGGGAATGTCCAGCAGTGCAATCTCTCAGTGTCTTTGCAGTTTGAAGAGAAAGCCATATGGAAAGGTATATTGAAGAACTGGGGTAAAACGTTTAAAAGGTGAAGAAAAAAGAAGAAAGGAGGTATAAGCAGCAAAGATTTCAAGCAAATGAGCAAAGGTCCGTTAATAACCAGAGGTAGAAACAGTGTTTAGAAAGTGTTTAGAAAAGGTTTATCTAGTTCCTTTCATAGCAGTGGGTTAACAGAGCTTCCTTCTCACTGTACGTTTTATCCTTTCTTGCAAACATTGCATTCTGCAGGCTACCTAAGGAGCTCTTGGCCTAGAAGAAGTCAGTATGTGGTAACACCACTTCCACAGATACATAGTTTTAAGAAAAGCTAGCCGTATCGAGCCTTTCAGTAATGTCATCTTCTTCAGTTCTGGCTCCCCACCAGATTTCTGTTCACTTTATCCAAATTTCTGTATTGTGGCAGTTGAGTGGTGTCATCTGACATCTTAGCTAGATCTGTGCAAATCTGAGTGCTAGTCTGCAGACAGTTTTCTATGATCATAAGTAAAACAATCTGTAAAGTAGACATAGTTAAAACACCACAGACTCATACTGCAAGCAGAGCTGTAATCATGTAGAAGTACCTTATGTGAGCACAGCCCATTCCTGTAAATTAAAGGACTAAGCTATAGTAATACAGACACAGCTATCCTCTTTAACTACCTCCACACTGCAGGCTTTGTCTATCTGTTTCTAAACAGAGCTGGATACAGAGGCACCAGAACTGTGACTGCTGTGATTTACCTCCTGCGTTTCTTTTTTCTCCACTGAAGTGTCATGTCTGGCTCTGTGATCAGCCAGACGGGGTCACTCCAGTGAATCTGATAGCTTTTAAGGGGAGGACCTGCTCTCTGCATTAATGTAATTGCAGGTTTTTTGTGAGATTCCTTCCATGTCTTACTTCCTGAAGGCCTGGCGCAGAAATCCGGTTTTGTAATTTGAGTACTAAAGAGCAGCTGGATGTAATTATGTGCTCCATTATTTCAGCAGTCTCTGTAGCACAAAAAGTAAAAGCTCAGTGTTGCCATTAGTACTGAAAATTCACAAGTTGGTACATAGTAACTATCTTGTGCAGGCAGTGTAGTGGGCAGTGTGTACACAGGTATGACTTCAAGTTTAAATAGCGTCTATTTTGTACTGTTTATAAATGTTTCCAGAAAGAGACTGGCGAGATTTCTAGTTATGTGCTCATTATATCTCTCTTGAAGCCACAGATTGTACAGAAAATGTATAATAAATAAGCCTTGACAGTAGCAATAGGTTCCTCACTAAAGCAAAGGAGAATTTGGGGGCAGCATAATTTACCTTTTTGTCAGATGTCATTTTGATTACATTAAACAGGGGGAATGTGATGTACATGCTCAGACCTACAGACAGATTGATCGGCTGCAGAACAAAGGTAATTGCAGCTGAACATTTTGTCTCACAGCAGCCGTACGCTGCCTGTTCGGCTCTGTGAATGGTCTGGTCACTGGAGTTCTGAACAGGAAAAGGCTGCTGTTAAATAAAGACACAGGAAAGAGAGAGTATTCTTGCAAGACCTGAAATTTAAGCCTATATCCAGACATGAACAGGAAATACATATCCTAATTCAGTAACACACTGTACGTTCAAAATATGCATTGTAGAATTTGGGCTATAAATTCTGCTCTTCAGTCAGACATCCTGTGCTATGATGGTAACAACAGTTTGTACTCCCGCAAACAGAAAATTATTACATTAAAGATTTAAAGCTCACAATGGCTTTGACTACTGGTTATTATTAGCATTGTTTTATAGATGAATACACCAATCCAGACTGAAGATCAAGGATTTACCAAAGTTTGTATGGAATAGTCTACAGAAGAACTAAAACTCCTCCAGAGCCAGAGTCCAGTACTTCAACCCAGGGACTATCCCTTTATCCCACTGAGGCTGGTGGTAGGAGCTTCACACACAGGGTGCTGAATTACGTGGTTTCTGGATACTCTCAGTAGATCTCCTTAGCTGGTGCGTCACTTCAGGCCAGAATCCGCGTGTAGGGCACACTGCTGTAGGAAAATGCACTGGTTGTGAAACAGTAACTCTCTCAGGAAGGCAGCAAACGTTAGTAACATTCCTGCAAAAAAGCCCTGCATGGGGCCAGCTGTAAGCATCAGCGCTGCATATTGTTGACCAGCGTAATGCAGATGGAAGAGGACTGTGTTTCCTCTGTCTTCTTTGCTAATGCCCAAGGTTCTGAAAGCCAGGCTGGCTCCTGGCCCTCCTGCTGGGGGGGACAGGGAGGATGTGGCAGCAGCTGTTCTGGGAGGTGGCCTGTCTGGGCAGCTGCGTCGTCTTCCCTTCTCAGCTGAAACTTTTCTGTCTACTGCATGGGCACCTGATTCGTCAGGCAAAACCTGTGCTATGTGACAGGCCCAGTGTCACTCGAGAAATGGCAAAGCATCTGCTGCAGATATGCAGAAGAGCAGCCCCTGCAAGAGGAGGGGACTCTGTCATATGCTGCTGCTTCACTGGAAACAGAAACCAGGGCTTTGGATGAGCAGTCGGTCCCGCAGCTGGTGTGGTAGAATCGATGCTGGATGTAATGCCTTGGCATCATGTGATAGTGCCTCGTCAGGCATCGATGCAATGTCATGCGGTATAAACATCCTGTGCCACCAAACACGGTTTACAGTGCAGTTAGAAGGCTGAAAGCAGGGTTCGTAGGAATACACAAGGCAGTGTTGTCAAGTGGTAGATCTTAATGATATACTACCTTCCATTGCTATAGTAGTAAATAAAAAATGGGTAAACTCACTTTTCGTTGCTACAGTGTCCAAATTAGAAGCTACTAATTAGTGTTTATCCTCACTTATGCTGCTAAGCTCCAAGCGTACATTCTCCTAGAGACAATTCAGCTGTTCTCTGAGGATCTGGTGAAGAGGCAGTTTTCTATCAGGAAGGGCTCTGATCTGGGAGCCAGGAGACTGACATCGTACTCATGGCTGTGTTACTGACTTGCTGCATGACCACTGAGTCAGTCATACCAGCTTTCTGTGCTTCTGTTGCCCTCTTGACTTTTGCCTGTTTCATCTTTTAAGGTTGCAAGGAAGGGATTTCTTTTTAATCTGTATTTGTACAGCACCTCATATAAAAGGATCTAGGTTTCAGTGGCAGTCCTTACAAGCTACTGCAATGCAAACATCGTGTAATAAAGAGCTGTGTTACACAATTTTGATGTAAGGGTGATAAAGCCGCCACGTGGAGGCTGGGCAGACTTACTCGTGCTCAATTTATGTCTGTGCAGCTTCTAATCTTCAAACTGCAATTAGAATCTCTTCCATGTTAGTGTGATAAAGCCTTCTATATCACAAGACAGCTCAATCAATGCCCTTTTGGTCTGTATTTGAAGGTTGTACTACCATGACTGTGTCAAGAAAGGGTGTAATTTTTTTTTTTTAACTTAGATCAATGTGCCAGTGAAAGTTCTGATAAAGATACAGCTACGCAGCTGTAAAAGTGCACAGGACTGCATAATATTTTTGCTTTTCAGAATAGGACTTTTATAGCTGTGTAACTATTTCTGTATATGGAAGGAAAAGATGAATTGACCACTTCAGTTCTGCCAGTCTAACACAGCAAAATATTTTAAGTGCAATTCCATTACAGAATTAAGCTGGGGGAAGCTCATGTGCTTCACAGGTGTAACCTTGTCTTTTCCTTTCCTTTCTTACTGAGCTAGGAAGTATTTTTCCCTCTTGCCTTCTCTGTCCTTTCTTTTGGAGCTGGCTTTTCCTGTCATACTACATACTCTCGAAAGAGCTTGGCATTTTTCCCTGCCCTTTGCAGCTTTGGAATGCTTTGTTCCTGTTTCTCAATCCCTGTTACGACTGCAAGTAAGGCAGAGGTGGTGTCTTTGTTTCATTGCTGCTTTTAAGTCACATGATGATATTTAGGAAATCTGTGGACCTGCAGTGCTACAAGATTACACCCATAATGAAAAAAAGATTACAAAAATGCAAAATGGGTTAATGACTGCCCAGATCCTTAAAGGGTCAGGTTCAAGTTTAGGGCAACAATAGCTACTAGTGGCCAGCAATTTGATTCTCCAACATTTTCATTGCCCATGTGGCCAGATAATTAAAAAAAAGAAAAATAAAAAAAGAAAGACTGGACCTATGTTTGGATACCAGCCGAGAGGTCACCAGGAAAGTGCAAATGTAAACATGGTGTTCACAAGAGGGCCACGGCTCTGGGGTCCTTCACAGTGCCAGGTATACTGTTGCTTTAAGGATTAAAAACAATTAGATGCCCACTGTTCTCAGAAATAAAAAATACCCCTCAACATGTCCAACAGATCCTTCCTACTATCCTTTTTCTTTGTGGCTTTATCTATACAAAAGAAGAGATGGTAGAAGATGATACCATAGGCCTCTGCGTTGCTTCCTAGAGTTTATATAAGGCTTTACTATGAGGTAGCAGGCAGGCAGTTAATTATTACTTTACACTGAGGTCTTGACATTAGTGCCAGTCAGGTCACTATTTGCCATTGATAAAAGCATTACGCAGTGCCAAGTATAGCAATGCTTCAAAGCCAGTAGCAAAAATAGAACCCCTGGTTGCTTAGCAAGTATCTGTAAATTTAGCAAATACCCATTTATCCATCCATCTATCTGTCTGTCTATCTATCTATATCTATAACCGAGGTCTTGACATTAGTGCCAGTCAGGTCACTATTTGCCATTGATAAAAGCATTACGCAGTGCCAAGTATAGCAAAGCTTCAAAGCCAGTAGCAAAAATAGAACCCCTGGTTGCTTAGCAAGTATCTGTAAATTTAGCAAATACCCATTTATCCATCCATCTATCTGTCTGTCTATCTATCTATCTATCTATAACCAAGGTAAAGGATGACCCTCAAGTCTAATTAATTTCAATGGGGTTAAAATTCACCTTCCTATGTTTCTCCTTATAGATTTTTAAGTAGTAGTACTGTTACTTTTCTGTCCTAGGTAAGCTTCATTCTCAATTTTCAGCTCCTTTTAACAGCAGCTCTAAGACACTGCAACTGAGGACTCCATGCTGTTTGGCATTCTTTGGAAGTCCAGCAAACCAGCATGTGTTGTAACCACAGGGCAGTGCCATATATCATCCATTCAAACTGCTTCATGTCTATTTCAAATAAGCTTTTTTTAAATTTTATTTTAGAAAAGCTTGTGTGGGCTTAAGCAGCAGTTGAAATTAAATAAGGCAGCATAAGCTAATAGCATGACTCATGGGAAGGAAATTGAGCAGCAGTTGGTAAAAACTGTTCAGTAACAGAGTCTTTATATTCATAAATTCATACAGGCTAACATGAGGCTTACAAAAAAATGTTTAAGAAGCAGAAAACTAAATTCTGGTCTTGAGATTCTCCCAGTTCTTAAAGACTTATCTTTCCATCAGAGACTTTCCTTTCCCTCTTCAGTCCCTCTTGTACACCTCATTACTTAAGATGAGAGAGGAGGAAAAAAAGGCAATCTTTGGTGAATGGGCTGGTCCAGTGGCATTTCTGCATGCTGCACAAGTATCTGTGTTTAAAGTAAGTTAAAATAACAGTACAGATACACCAACTGTGAATTTATGCAGATCTTTGCTAAACCATTGACTCATACCTGTAGAAGTAAATCATATGTTTCTGATACCGGCCATTTTGTCATTACTGAATAGAGCAGGAGTGCCGTATGAATGCTATTGTGTCAGCAGAGCTTAGACCTTGGACACTGCAACAAAAGACATACTTTATCGATGTGCTGATGTTACTGAATCCAAATCCTGGCTCTGAGACTATGTGATTATAATCTAAAATCAGCTGATCTAACTAAGAAATAATTCCACTGAAGTTAATGGAAATTACACAGGGTTTTATATAGTGTCAGGGGGAAAAAAGTATCAGGCCCAGTCTTTTATTGTGCAAGTTGCTGGTTTTAATTTCACAGTTCATCTGAGTGATGGGCATTCATCTGTGACTTGTTGGGTAGGTTTGTTTGGGTGTGAGTAGCCTTTGGCACAGCTGATCACGAGGCACTAGCAAGCTTTATGAAGACAAGCACTCAGGCAAATATAATATGATTTTACGAAGAATCCTGCCTGGTGAAGTAATGATAAGGCATTACCCAGAAGGAGCATTGCGTACAGTGGAAACACTGTGCAGGTTACACCCTGCAGAATGCAGAGTAGATGGAGACTGTAAGCAAGCTGAAAGGAGAGTGAATGTGTATCGTCCAGCAAAAAACAGACAGGAGGAGCTTACATGTTCCCAGGTGAGTCATGCTGCAGGAGGATGTACCCTTAGCAGGTTAGCTGGCTTTGCTACCAAGTGAGAGGTGTGCAAATGTAACAGATTTTGCGTAAAAGTCATCAGACAATAATGCTGACAGATTTAAGAGGGATGTTCTTAGATGGATACACACATAATGCTTGAGAATAGGAACATGCCTTGCATGAGTCAGTGGGTGAATTTACTAAACATGTAGAAATATGCAGTTTCTGGGAAGGGCTGGAAGGATGCCGGATGCTCTAGCAAGAGCAATGTTCAGAAAAATTCTTTATGTGAGGTCTACCATATCTTACAATCTGCATTCAGGTAATAAGACTTAGTGCATTGCTACAGAATGCAGAGTATTCAGCTCTAAATGGGAATGTATCTTGGGGATACTCATGAACAGCAGGAGAGCCATGAACAGCAAAGGGAAAAGGCTGCTGGAAAAAAACAAAACAGATAAGAAAGAACACGATACACACATAATGCTTGAGAATAGGAACATGCCTTGCATGAGTCAGTGGGTGAATTTACTAAACATGTAGAAATATGCAGTTTCTGGGAAGGGCTGGAAGGATGCCGGATGCTCTAGCAAGAGCAATGTTCAGAAAAATTCTTTATGTGAGGTCTACCATATCTTACAATCTGCATTCAGGTAATAAGACTTAGTGCATTGCTACAGAATGCAGAGTATTCAGCTCTAAATGGGAATGTATCTTGGGGATACTCATGAACAGCAGGAGAGCCATGAACAGCAAAGGGAAAAGGCTGCTGGAAAAAACCAAAACAGATAAGAAAGAACACATACCATGTAGTGTTTCCTAATGAAACAGTCAGGGCCCCAAATAGAAATTGACGGACTGGAAAACCAAGACTGCTTTCCCTGGGGAGCCGTTTGTGTAAGCAGTTAAAAGGTCCCAAGCCACAGACACAGTAACAACAAAGATAACGAGTATCGTTGGTCATTACACACAGATGACCATATGCTATAGCCACCTGAAGCTTTGGCTAGAGGCAGCTGTCCCACATTGCAGCAGCACACAGCAATATGAGGTACAGATAAAGATTAAAAACATAAAAAACAATTAATCAGAGCACAACCAAGAGAAGGAGGTAAAAGTTTGTGTTATTTATAGTAGCATCCACTATAGGAAGTTAATGGGGAGTTAATCTGCACCTTCCCAGTAACAGAGCTATGATATCTGCAATATTCTTGATTTGTTATGAAGGAGAAAAACAATAGTGAAGTGTTTCAGTGCCATTAGGAAGTAAAATACAATCACTTCACCTGCAAGACTGAATCTAACGAAAACACCTTACAGTGAAAGAGCACGGGAGGTTCATGACTGGTCTGCAGCTCTTACTGCATTTTTGTCGCCCCTGGTCTCATCCCAGTGACACTCCAGACCTCCAGCTTTCTTTCTGTGACTAAAACTCCTGCCCCTTTCTATGAGATCACCCAGAAAAGAAGTCAGAAAATATCAGTACTAAAGTCCCAAGGCCTATCTGGTCTTCCTCTCCTATGAAATCTCTCCTCTTTTTGACCCTTGTTGTATGATAAACGAATAAGGACTCGTAAGGGAGAGGAAGTGATAATCTTGAATTATCCTTTGGGGCAATGTGATATCTAGGCTGAGCTGATTAGTCATCCAGAACAATTAAAATATTGCTTTATAATATTTAAGTAACTTAACCTTTGCAAATGACTGTAATATCTGGGAAAGGCATTGCTTGCTAGGGGAAGAAAAAAGTAGATACGCAAAATGATCTCATTCCTCTGAAGTTTTCAGCACCTAAATACATACACTGGGAGAGATTGTGATCAAACAAACTTCAACTAGGATTTGACAAAGAGCTTGTTTATACCTCTAAGGCAAAACAGCAGACACTAACTTAATATGTCTTTATCCACTTCCAGTGCATGGCATAAGCCTCAGTTTCAGAAAATATTCTGTTCCATTAAGTTCCTTTAGAATATCTGAGCTCTTATGACGTCTTGATAATGGACTATTTCTTTGTATCAGACCAAGTATCAGGGATTAAATTCCTGGTGTTTTGCATCCAAATGAGATTTCTACTGGAACAGAAATATTTGCATTTAGAAATCGATTGTGTGAAACAATGTGCTACATTTTTAATTATCCTTTGCTGATTAGACTTTCCGGGATAAAAGTTCCAGTGTGAATATTTTGTATAGAATCTCTCATTTCTTTAAACTATAATCCATCATTCTGTGATTACTATTAATCTAGTCAGATCATTTGCTTGCTCTGCTTATTTTTAACAGATCCTATTTAGTCAGGGAGGAACTGGGAAGCAGAGAATACAAAAGAAAATCCATGGCTTAATCTTTCAGAAAAAGTTTCTTCACATTTTGAAATCTATCCAGCACATGTCAGATAAGTCAATAAGACACATATCATGGAAAGAGTACAAAAACACCACTCATTTATCAAACAAAGAAATACGGACTATTTTCCTCTTCTCTAGTTAGTTCAAACTTCAGGGATTTTCGTGGCCTCTAATGCCCTCTAATGGACAAATCTGTTGGAGCAACGTCCTCTTGGAGGCGGTGCAAAAGAAACAAGCCGAGTATCTCAATGGAGAAGGAGCTGTAGCACTGCCAGTGAGGCTGCACAGCTTTCATTGGGAGCCTGCCAGCTCTTAGATGAAAACCCATGTTTAAGGCGTTTGTAGCTTAGAAATATTAAGTCACCTCTTACCAAAAACTTGGCAGATCCTTTCCTTCCTCCCTTCCTTCCTCATTTACTTAAGTTTGTTTGTTTAGCTTCACTTAAGAACAGTAGGAAAATATTTTTGACGCTGATCCCAGATTTGGCACATTTCCTCCAGAATGATACCCCATCCATCAGGAATTGAAACCAAACATGTGCCTACAGAGGAATGCCTCCGTAACTGGTGGTAGGTTTCTGGATCAAAGCTGATAAATAGAAATTAAAAAGTATCACTTAGCATATTTGAGCCACTGCTGGAGTGTTTGACAAATGCCGGTGAAAATGAGAAAGTGGGGTGGGAGGAATGAAGAGAAGGAATCGAAGTATGAAACAGAGACTTCAGTAAGTAGTAAGAAAAAAGATAGGTTAATAAATAAATAATTGGAGTTGAAAATACCAAGTAGAGAAAAGCAAAAGATAAAGATGTGGGAGGGGAAAAATCCATATTCTCTGGCAAGAAGCCAAGAGAAGTGTCACCTCCAAGAGGTGACATTATTCAGGCATAATAAAAAAGAGGCCCAGATCTCCTGAGTAAATTGTAGGTGATATCTAGAAACTACCTAAATCTTAAAGGGTAAAACACATAGGAAAGAAAGGAAATGCTTAAGGGCTTCTAGCTTTAAAGGGAATTTTATTGGAAGTTGTGTTGTTAAATGATGCCATCTAACAACATAGGATCAACACCTTTACTCTGGAGTAAAGGACAAAGCGAGTGAGTTGAGAATTAGTGTGGATTTTACTACAGATCTGGCCAGGTCATTTTCTCTGTGTGCCTCGACTTTCTCATCTGGTTCCCCATCCTCTTACTCGGGCAAAAAGCAGAAGTGCCAGAATACCTCCAAGGAATTGATTCAAGTGGCACTTTTTGGCTTGACATCGGTGTCTGGAAATTTGATGAGAGGGATTGTTTCCACATAGATAAATTTCCAACTTGCACTTCTAGTGGCTTGGCTCTTCAGGTTTTAGTAGGTCTAAACCTATGCTGAGAGGGAATAGAGGACATAGCAGGGACTTTCCTCTTACGTGTGACTCCTACCACTAGTGCCACTTTTGACACCCACAAGGGGAAATTTTTAGTGAGGAAAAACCATTGGCATTCACACTAAAGCCTGACAAGACTTTGTGGATGTCTTAGGCTGTAATTTCTTATTTTAGTTTACATATAAGCTTAAGGAAGTGCATTAAGAAGCTCTTGCTAAAATGTCTTCAAAAAATCCACCAAAATAACCAAGAAGCATGAGATTGTCAAGAGCTGCTAAAGAAATGGTACCACAACTCAGAAGTCATCTGGAGCTAGGGAACTTGGAATGATTTATCTTCAAATAATATCTAACTAGCAGTTATAAACTGTCACGTGTCTGCATGTTGAAGGACAAAATCATGTGGCTTTTCATGTATCCAACAGACAGGGTCTAGCACAAAAATAAGTACTAGAGATACTGTGTTTTTTTCTAGGATAGCAGATCACTTCTAGGATAGTGGGTCTCAGGGCACTTTGTGTTGAACCTAGGAAGAAGAGGAAAAAATTAAAAGGAAGCTGAGAGCATTGGGAAAGAACGATCTTGACCAAATACTGGCTGGAATTTTCTGAAGAGTTTGGGGGAAAACACTATGAGAATTGCCAACATTGCCGTTCAACCTCTGAAGTTTCCCCTCATCTAAAATCTGGGAATATTACAGCAAGTTATGTTTGCTTTTAGGGAACAGATTTGCTTTGGGAAAAACACTATGAGAAACAGGAAGAAGCACTGTTTGTTTTGCTTAGTAAATTTTGAAGGGAAGAAATAGCCTGTCTTTTTCTCCCTAAGCCAAGAGTTCCCAAGATGCTTCTCTCTCAGCTAATCTTATCATCCCTGATTTCTTGCTGGCTTTTGGAGACATGTTTTTTATAAGCATATCAGTAAGCTGAAGCCCTTTCCGGCCCCCTACATGAATTATTATTGTTTAGATTTTGGCAGAATGTGGAGATCCCTATGAAGATTGTGGTTGTATTGCCTTAAGTGGATATTATTCCTGCCTGATTGCTATGGGATATTTAGAAGTCAAATATATAAACAGTTGAAAAAGGAGATTTGACAAAGTCATGGAGGAAGGGCCCAGCAGGAGTGGTTTGGCCTCCAGCAATCCCAGAACCGCTGTCTGCTGGGAATTTGAAAGGTATGTCAGCGGAGGGAGTGCTCTGCCTGCACTGCTGTGCTGTATAGGCACTGTCTGTAGGCATAGCAATAGGCTTGCCGGGAAAAATGGGTAACTGTCCTGAGGCATGCCCTCTTATCTACCATCAGCAAAATAAGCCAACTTAGTTCAAGCCAGTGAGGAAGGTGAGGATGAGATAAAGCTGGTTGACTTTGCCTGCACGTGGAAGAGGGAGGGTTCATGCAGTCCCTCCCAGTAGCAGGGGCTGGTCAAGGACAAGAAGCGATCCCATCTCCAGCCAAGGCAGCGCTGGCAGAGCACCTGCGTCTGTGGCCTGAGTTAGGCCTCACTCCATACAGTCTTAGACTGGTTTTAGAGCTGACGTTTCAAACGGTGAGACCCCTTCCAGACAGAGCTGAGCTGGCCGCAGGTGTTATAATTTCCAGCTGTTTGTCACTGCCCCTCTGCCAAACGCTACTGCTCCTACTTCTCTGCCAGCCCCAGGGACCATCGGAGGAGTTACTGAATGTGAGAAGGGATGAGACCTAGCCCGCAGGGTGTTTTTTAATCATAAGTTAATAAATAATTCTAGGTAAGATCTTTGCTCCACTGAATCCATTGGGTGTTTTGTGTTTGTTTCTGCTTTTATACTTTTCGTGACAAAGCCTTTTCTGTCAGTCCAAACAGTTTCTGGGTGCGTAGTGGAGTGAACTAGACTCTGTAATCTTGGGGAACTCGGTGTTGGCCCTGCTCCCGGATACCCTGCGCACCTGTACGGGGAAGAAAGCCCATAGGAGCTGGAAGTCTTGGAGAACAGACCCCTAGCTCATCCTATTTTCCAGAGTTCGAAGTAACCGTCTGCCTATTCAAGGGAAATGTTGGGGAGAATAACAAAAGCTTATAAAATGATGCAGTGATACAAACTGCTCTTTTGCTGATGTGGTTATTGGCTGAGCCTTTCTTTGTGCTCAGACATACAAATACGATTGGAAAAGGATCCAGGGACCAGCTTCATTCGCCATCCAACTCAGTTAAGATTTTGATAATTAAGCAAATATATACACATACCATAAAGGTTTGATTTGGGTATGAGTATATATAACCAATACATCAGAAGTCTTTTCTACAACATAAGACAACATTTAGTTTTAAAAATCTTTTTGAAACACATTAATGCTGACCATTATAATGCACTCTAATGCAAAGGAATCAATAGCCTTTACACCACAGCTAGTTTATTGTACGCAGCAAATGAATAATACAAAATTCAGTGCACTTAACAGCCCAATATTAGACTTCGTAATTTGTATAAATCAGAATGCTTTTTGCATTTCCTGTAAGATAGTACCACAAGTTGTACAGACAGAAAACTACTATTTATTCTTCAACCAATTAATTGGGTTTTTTTCTTAAATAAAATACTTGCAATCGATTTTCATGTTTTTATAAAACGTCTGCCTCTTCAAATATTTGCTATGAACCAAGTTCCTGAATTTGTTGCTAGAATGCAATGGCATTGTTCATACTGTAAATCTGAATTACAGGAATTTCATTGTTCGTTACTTACAGGGAAAGTTACCTCAGAATATCTTTCATATTGCTATTGCTGGTAATAATTAATATGTGTTACGATAATAACAAGAGTCTCCAAGTCAAATCAAGGCCCCTGCTGGGTGGAGTAGCAGAAAGAAAGTCCATTTTATTCTCCAGTTCTTCACTATGTGTTTGACAATTTTAAATCCTGTGTTCAAGAGGTCTTACCTCAAGTTGCATCTTTATTTATATTGTCAGAATTTTAACTTGACTCTGGCACGAAAGGACATTATTTTGTGCTTCTGTCTACCCAGAAAGAAAACAAATTAATATTCCCAAGAAGGAAACTGGAAGTGGATGTTTATTTGTCCTGTTTTCCACGTATCCTACTTTTCTCAGTCACGAAGAGTAAACGATTGGCTGGGTACTGCATAACTAGGCTGGGGAAGAATTTTTGTGTGCTACATTACGTATTTTTAGTTACTGCTAGAGTTCTGCAGTGAAGCCTTGAGATGTAACAGAAGCCGTTAAACTGAAATAAACTAATTTATAAAAGGAATAACCTTTTTTTATTTAAAAGGTAAAATACAGCCATACATCCCGGTCTGTGTATAATATCAAAATTGTAGATAATCTGTCAAGCACAGTGGCTTTGAAATGGCCACTGCAATCTGAGTAAGGTGAGCATCTGCCAACTGTCTTGTCTTTCTGCCAAGAGAAGGTGTCAATCATCATGTAAAATCCTACTGAAACTTTAGACCAACGCACGCCTCAAGCTTGGAGAGGCGAAACATTCCCTTATGATCTGTGGTCAAGGGATAGAAATTTGGTTTACAGTAATTTATTGAATAAATAATTTCAAGGGAGACTTTAAAAACCACCTTCTATTTTGGAGAGTAGTTCACACTGTTTCAGTACTTTTTGTGAGGGTTTTTTGCCTTCCTGCCTCTTTCCCTGGCTCTGCGGGGTAAGCAACGGTATCTACGCAGGGTAGGGCCAGAGGGAAACCGCCCCTCGCCAGCTTTCCCACCTGCAAACGCCTTTCTTTTCTTGGTGAGGGGAGAGAACCCCTAGTCAGGCCCTTTCTTGCGTTACCCACGGGACAGCCGGCAGGTCAGGCAGCCCCTTCTGAAAGCCACCCGACCCCGCCCCCGCACCCATTTGGGAACCGGAGGATCAGCCGTAGGGTACAGCCTCCAGCCAGTTCTTCGCACCGGCTGGGGGGGCGGGGCCCCCCCCGTCCCG
>NW_008795131.1:5016752-5114712 GCF_000699145.1 Aptenodytes forsteri | reverse complement strand
CTGACCTCCCCTGTGCCAGTCTGCTTAAGGTGCAGTGGCGTATCAGTCGGTTCTGTACAGGGCGTGGGGGGGTGAGGTGCCCAGTTCCTCTTCGCTTCTGCTCCCCCACCTCTTCCAAAAGTGTGTTTGCTTTTCATAGACAATCCTGTGAAATTTACTTCTTTGCTTTACATCATCTTGTTCATCAGAAAGGAGGTAAAAGCCTCAAGAATGAGTTTAAGGAGGACTGCGTGGAACTGCTCAGGCAATTCTACCTTGTTCCCCATCACGTAACGGTGGATGTCAGTGGGAGCACAGTTGTATGGGATGAAGAAGGTTTTCTAGCCAATGTTGTTATATAGTGATAGGTATTTACTTCTCTTTACAAAAGTCGGTGCTAGTAGTTTGGAGAAGGATTTTCTGAATGGAAAGAAGAGGGATTTGTTGGCCTTCGACTTCGTATTTCTCTGATCCACATGCAGAAACTGCTTACTGGGATTAGGTGGCATGACTTTCTCAGTGGGGCTAAGCTTAGTGCTTAGACTGCATTTTTACTCCCAAGATGCTTTCCTGACGTGTAAGTGTGAGCTCAGTTCAGGCTGAATGATCAGTTTCTGTGTTGTCTGTCTCATTTTGCTATACTGTGAGTACACCCTTTGTGTCACACAAGAAACAGCTCTGTGAGATCCTGTTCAGTGTAACAGCTATCAAAAACATTAAGCTGGTTCTATAGATTGGATTTTGTTCACCTGCTTTAAAATCGTATGTGTCTCTCAGTCATGCTTGGCTTTTAACAACCTGCAGAAAGACTGTGGCCTGGTCGAATAAAAATAAACTGTTCATTTTTACATTTATATTAAAGCTGCTGTAAATGAAGTTTACAAAAAAAGGAAAATATCAAACTTTGTCTTCTGACATTAAAATGATGCAGATTTTTTCCAATACACTTTAGGCATATTTGCATAGTTAACTTACTCTCCCCCCCTTATCTTGAGTCATAGATCATTTTTTCCATAAGCTTAAAAAGCATGGTCCTGATTATGCTCCCAATAATGCAAGAAAATGTTTCTTTGTGTACTGGTGTTAAAAGGCCCTAGGCTTTGTCGTTTGCTTTGTTATGTATATTGTGGAGTTGGGCTTGCCAACATCTGTTAGGAGTTAAGAACTTTAGCTTTTTAAACAAAATTATTTTTCTATACATTTTATGGGATAATTACAGATAGGTGTATGGGAGGAATCCTCTCCTGATAGGAAGAAAGCTGTTCTGATTTTTGAGATGCTAAAATATTGGAGTTGTAGGGATAATATACATCAAATACGGTATTGACTGTTGTAGTCATAGCGTAGCTTGCGTGATAGGTGCTATTTACAAAATTTTTATTAGTTTATTGCGTATTTTTGTTTAACCAGTGCATTTTTTTTTTTAATATTGTATCATCAAGTGAATGAAAGCGAAGCAATTAATATTGTATCATCAAGTGAATGAAGCAGCGAAGCAAGGGTGAGACATTACTCTCTACTTTTTTGCGAGAAGGTTTCTCTCTCATTTATTTATTTCAACTTGGGGTTCTTAATTTTGTTTGTTTGCTTTTAATACATCATTTCCTCTGCCTTGCCTAGTCTGACAGTGATCTTCACAGTGGAAAGGTGACTTTCAGTTCTTAACTGAATACCCAAATGCCAGGTTATTGTGACACCATTGCTACTACTAAATGCATTGTCGATCAATGGTGATATTTATATGCTTCTTGTAACTCCTTATGTTTGTGTCATTATTGGGTAGTCATGTGGTTATTTAGTTATCTACTTGTTACATTTTAGACTGCTCATTTGAGCATCAAGTTCATACTTCATAAAAATATACTGAATTTATGCACATTATTTTAGTGGTGATAATGCATTTTTGAGTTTTTGCATACTATGTCTGCCTTTCTAAATGCAGGGCCTCTTGATTAAGCACTGAGGGAGCCACTACTTATTATATCATTGGTATGTTTGAATAAGGAAGGGGAGCTCATGTTTGTTGTGGGTTGTTTAGGTTTGTTGGTTTGTTTTTTTCCTGTGCGGGAGAAGACAAAATTTTTCAAGGTTTCTTCCTTCCTTTACAAAGGAGGAAAATGTAACCATCTTTCACCAAAATTTATAGATGTAGGCAGGCTTCTCATTCATTTGCTAAGTGCTTGAATTCATTTTAAGACAGATAAAACAACAGACTGAGAGAATGCTAATCTGTATTGAAAACAAGAAAAATCAGTGCAAACCAGTCTGTTCTTGTCTACTCTTGTTTATTGTTATAAATGCTACTTTAACCAAAATCTGCTCTTGTGTGTACAGTTCTGTGGGCCTAAAATGACTGGCAAGCATAGTTTTATGAATTAACCAATGACTGGCTCACTGAATAAATTTTTCAAGTATACTGCCAGCCTTGCCCAGCTGCGCTCACTTCTGAGACTACAACTGCTGCAATGCACTCTTCTTTGAGCTACCCTTGAAGACTGCTTGAAGGTTTCAATTGGTGCAGAAAGAAGCTGTTGATGGTACATGTGAGGCCAGATCACATTTCTTATGTAGCACATATGAAATCTCTTGACTGATTTTGTATGTAGTACTAGTTACTACATTTTTAAAAACTTTCAGTGATCAGGATAGAATTAGGCTGTAGTAGCACAAAGAGGCTAGGCTATGTTTTAGTAAAATTCTCTGTGATTTCAGACGTAATCAGGTCTTTGTAAAATAAAATTATGTCTTTTTTCCTATGGAAATGTTCACTTACAATTTTATGTACTGTATTTTTATAGTATTTTTAAATGTGTTACAAGCTGAAATCATGGGAAGGCTGATACAGTAGTGAAATATTTCTTAAGCATAGTCAGAGAAGCCTTACTGCCTAAACCACTTAAATCTAGACTGTTTTAAAACTTCAGAAACTATCAAATACAATAAAAAGCATTAATCCTGTATAAAGTTGTGGCAACTTAAGTGATTATGATATGCTTTAAAGAAAGAAGCCGTTTCTTATGTGGATTATGGTTTAGGCTCCCCATTTGTAGTTTATGAGATATGATTGCTTTCAGTGAAGAAAGCTTTTGTAAAAACTGAAAGCCAGTAGGAATGTTCCATTCTTACTTTCATTAAAAGGCATTGAATTAAAGCAAATATTCCCGCCTCCTGTTGATTCTCTCTGCAGCATTTGAAATCTATACAGAATCAGAGACCTGAAAAAGCACTGGCTGCAAGTACCAGCTTTGTGTTTTTCATTGCTGTTTTTCATCTTGACTTATTAAGAAATCACTAGCAGTAGTAAGATGTATTTTAAAGTATTTCAGTGGAGTTCTGCTGGCTGTGCTCCCCAAGTGAAATGGTATCCTTTGCTGTAAGGTAAGGCTGGTCTATGCAGAAGATGGAACTTTTTTCCACAACTACTCTGTCTGAAACAGACTTCCACAGGAGCTAAGAACTGAGACAGAGTATAACGCTGCTCTTAAGCACAAAGTATGCTATTTCATCTTTCTCTAACATAAACCTGAAGCAGCTTTGATCTTATTTTTCTAAAACAGTGTGTGTAATATATTTCAAAACAAAGTGCTATGCTGCGTACAGATGGTGTCCTAAAGAATAGATAAAGGAATGGCCTACATGCAACAGATGTTACCTGAGTCCATTAATGAGCTGCTGAAAAGCATCGAGATTATTTGATGATCCTTCCTTATTTAACACAGCAGTTTGTGTTAACAGTATGGGTAAATATGTGTTTGTTCACAGTACCAACTTTTAGTTAACCTTTTGAAAATATTATATTTTTTAGGGTAACCTATATAAAATATTTTCGGAGTTCCGTGTTCTTCTGAAGGCTTAGTTGTGAGGTTCTTTTACGAAATAATGCCTCTTTAGAAGGTGATGCAGTGCATGTTTATAGTTGGGAGGAAGATGCTTGTTGATTTTTAAAGAGATTTGTACCTGGTTCTGACAGTACTGATGCTGAGGAAAGAGTGGTACTGAGTATATTTTCTGTCTCTCACCAGCACATCTGTGTGTTACAGTCTACTGAAGAAGTTCCAAGAAATTATTTGAAAGGGAAAAGCTAGGTAGATTTCTGTGCTGTGAAGGATAGCACTAGGGATTTTTTTCCTAGATGTTATGTTTGTTACTTTCTCCTGAATCTGAATCAAAGGCACAAGGCTCAAATGCGTTCAGACATCTCAAGCTGCTTACTGAAAATGATGAGCCCGTTATAGACAAGTGGAGAATTTCCTTCACTGAGGTGGATCCCCTGGAATGGCCTCCCGCCTTCCCCTCTCCGAAGGTGATTTAGACCTTGGTGATTTTCATGAGGTAGAGGTAGTGGAGGCAGCAAGAGGGCTCTGCAGTCTGCCACCGCTGTGAAGTTGAATCTTGAAAGTGCTGAATTGAGGAGTACCTGTGCATGGTTGGGCAGTGACTGCTGTCTGTGTTAAGAGGTTTGTCAGGATAGTGATTCCAACAGCTGTCATTCTGAATCCTGTGGCAGACTAGGTTTATCTGTTAGATTTTGAATTCTTAATGTTCTGCAAAGTTGTATCTTGCACAAAAAAGTTGAAATAGTGACTTTGTTTGAAGTGATAAAGCACTTACACTTGCTCCATAACCTCTGAAAATAAGAACATTAAGTACAGTCTTTTACTAAATAGAGATGATTAAACTTTGTGTTCATTAATTGCAGGTGATAAAGGAAAAAATCCATGGCTTAATGTTAGCCTTTCTCAACAGACTGAGTGGAATATTTGACAGACATTCAAGCCTATTAGTGTTGTTAGTTTCAAATCAATGTCCATGTACGTTTAGCAAAAGACTGTACCTTATTGCATCAGACTAGAGAATGCCTGAAATGGGTGCTAATTTCTTCTACCGACATGGAAAATACCCATTTTTCTTAATAATTAACATCTACGATCAAAGAAGGATTCCTTAACTGAACATTTTTGGATAAAAGTACATCAGTCTCTAAACTGAGGCCACTTCCAAAGAGATGACAGTCTTGCATGCTATCAGATACCACAATGCTATCTACTTTTTAAACAGCTTTTCAATTCTGTAGTAGCACTTACTTTAAAGTTTCAAAGCCAGTTTTTACAATTTGACCATAAAGTTCTTGTTAAGAATGCACATTAAATCTTTTTTTCTTTTTTTCTCTGGAATATGCCAAGTACTTGCGTGGGGTTTTTTGTTTGTTTGTTTGTTTGTTTTATTTTAAGTTGGCAAAGTTATTGTCTCACAAGTCTGAAGAGACTGAAACGCTTTTATCTCCAGAAACAGATAGGTAAGAGTGATTAGGCATAGGAAAACCTTTGCATTTTCTCTCTTCAGCAGGATTACAGACCTCCCGGATATCACTGTAGAGAGAAAACTGACCAGACGACTTGCGGCCGCCAGACACCATTGTAGAATGGTTAATAACATATGCCATATTAATCCTTAGGGGCAGTAATTTTTCAGATGCCAAACCTGTGTGTTGAAAAAGCTTTTGAAGTGCTGTTTTAGTATTATTTTCTCAGATGCTAGCAGCTGACCATGTGCTATGATTCTGTGTATCTGGGTTGGCCTAGTCACCTTTTTTTTCTTAAATGATATTATTTTTTAATAATATTTGTGATTAGTGATTTAATTGAAATTTTTCATGAAGATGGTAGAATTTAGTTTTACTTTGCAGGTTGAGAGAGGAATTTGCATCTTTTGGGTAACAAATACTGTTTTAAAAAAACAAAGATCTTTTAATAGCCACTAATTCAGCTGGATTAGTCTTAACAATCCTGTCTTCTTGAGGGTATGTGGTTCAGATCTCCATTTCTAAGGTTTACCTGTTATTGTGATATACCTTTTGGAAATGTAAAGAAAATAATAATCTCATATGATCTGTGTTGCTTTTTCTCCTACTGACAGTGCTTTGTTATCTCTTTGCATTCAGTAAACCTTGTGAGAATGGTTCCGTTTCAGTATTGTATCAGTAGCAGATTTGGGAGAAGCTGTAGATACGTCAGCAGGGCTTCTTAAATTGAAGTCAGAAATGCATTTCTAGAAACAAAGCTTGTCTTAAACTGTTTATGTGGTTGAAAGATGTGTTTTAACAACTAGGGAGCTTGCATGGCTGGTGTAAGCTGGTAGATAGTTGGATGCTTCATCTTACAGATTTGCTTTTCTATTTGTTTCAGTGATACCTGATATGCAAGATGACTTGTATCCTGAATTCAGGATACACTGGGTCTTGTACTGTATTATTGCAACTGTCAGGCTCAGCTACTTAATGGCTTTTCCTTGTCTTTTGCAGCAATGTTCTTTTTAAATTGATCTTAAAAGATTTAAAATTTGATAGTTGGAAAGACTGCAGATTTCATCTACCTATTTTGTCTTTGTCCACTGCATAAAATAAGGCACATTATAGACCAAAATGCCATTGTTCCCCGTCCTCTGTAGCTTATGTGACACCTTAAGGAGATGTAGTCAAACTGGATTAGAGAGAGAGAGGGTATATGGCAGCATGCCTCAGTGTGGGTTGTACATGCACCAATGTAGTTACAAGGTTGTTGACTATTGCTTCCTATTTCAACAGTGAAAAAAGCTGAATTGGAGTAGTTTGCTAAACTGGGATGAGTTCAAAATGGTGCGTGTGTTCATAGTTTGAAGCTCCAGTTATATTTAAGCTTTGTGCTTTAATTTCTGTTTCTAATTCAACTAAAAGCTCTACAGGAAACCATTTGTGTCAGTCTTTCTTTTTCCTAAAATAAAATCAAAGGCAATGAAAGTAAAATTTCAACTTTTTTTTTCTTTTCCTTCTTTTTTTCTTGTAATGTTTAGATTGATCAATATTTGTATAGAAGTTAAATAGTTTCTTTTTGGTCACTCAGCACTGGCACTGCATTCCATTAGGGGATATATAATGCTCCAGCATGTCAGAGTGCACAAAGGAAATAGCTGAGAAATAAAAATACCCAAAACAACAGTGCTAATATTTCATTTTTATATAGTTTCCTATTTTAAATGGTAGTATAAAAAGCAGTTTTACTTCTAGGTGACCTTGTTGCAATGGCTGTTGTGGCAGGAAGCTCCAAAAGTGTGTAATATGATGTTTCTATAGTGTGGAAGCCTACAGAACTAGATCTATGACACAATTTCTTTGAGAGGCACTTCTGAAGTGTTTTGTCACTCAGTGGTATTGAGCTTTTCTGTTGTTGTCAGCACGGAGACTTGAAAATTCAAATAAAAAGTACTAGTAATGGTGAAATTTTTAATTAAATGTATCTATCTTCCACTAATGACTTCCAAAAATGTATTGTAAAAATAACATCCAACAATGAAAACAAAGCTTGAGTCATAAATGCTGTTTGTTCTGCTTTTTCCAGTTTTAAAATGAGCGCATTGAAATGCATCGCACTGTTTTAAAGCATTACGATCTGAACACTTGCAAGGGAATTACAAAATGAGGTGGAAATTACCTTGACTGCCCTATGGAACTTGTTGCTATAGGAGGTTGCGCAGGTGAAAAGCATCAGACCTTCTTATGGAGGGGTAGTCTTCTAGTGTGGTTCCCTGGATGCAACGCTTGGTGCCAGTGATCCCTAAGCCACTGTCTGAATCAAAAGCAAGCATTCCTCATGGACCTTTCTGTTGCTGTTGGGTCTTTGGTGTGATCTAGCATGGCAGTTCAGTCATTTTTTTTTAAATAAGTGTCAACCATTCTTTAAGAAAAAACCCAGCCAATTTCCAATGTGATCCTGGTCTGTGGTACCAAAAGAACTGATACTTAAAACCCAAACCACCATTTATATGGAGAGGAAATTACACTTGGGCATAACAACTAGACAGTCTGTTAAAGAGGTCCATTTCCCTACAAATGGAAGATGTCAATGTTAAGTAGACTGCATTTAATGATGCAGTCAAAACTGTTGAAAAAAAAAATGCTCCAAGTTTGGGGTTCTTTAATACAATTCATCTAGCATTTTAAATATGGGCCTTTAAACTTTTATCAACAAAGATGGTAATGTTAAATGGTTGGCAGAGACGTTCGTGACTGCTGACAGCAGTTTAACTGGATGACAGTATGGGAAGTACCCTCACCAAGTCTGCCGAGGCCCCCAGCCTGGAAGGTTGCTCTTTAAGCAATTTGCAGCTGTGAAGTTGATTGTAATTCCTTGGAATCCTTCTTTTAACCTCTCTTAAATTCTCTCTCTCTCTGTTTTTTTTTTTTTTTTTTTTTTTTTTTTTTTTTAAAGATACCCTTTCAAATGCAAAAATATTATATTGTGGCATTTACTTTGAGCTATCAGTGTCTTTCAGAATACACGTTTCTCAAGAATTCTAGTCAAAATTGGTTAAAACTTGTAGTAGCAATTAAAGTTTCTATAGATAGTGAATTCCTAGGTCACGCTTTAAAACACAAATGGCACATGTGAATTATAAAAAGAGGTGATAATACTGGTTCCTTTTTTGTTCCCACACTTGTTTGCTTTTTAAAAATAAAAATCCTCAGTAAAATGAATTTTTCCGATGAGTGGCTTCTCACATTTTCACGTGGTGGTTCCTAACGGGCCGACTCCAGTGAGGAGCGTGCAGGGGAAGTGAGTGCGTGCTTGGGAAGTGACTCGTTTGTGACCCTTGAAGAATTTGGGTACAGCATGAAACAAAGTGCCTAGTGTTCACCCAGTAGGAGAAACATCTCAGTTTTGTGCAGTCACTCTGAATCTTATCTTTCCTGGAAAAGATGCATTTCAAGTCTAGTTTTTACCACTGGATGTTGGGCAAGGATAGGTAATGTGGGGCTCACAAGTTGTATTTGGCTCGCGAGTGCTTGAAGCGTGTTTGAGGCTGAGACTTCATCACCTGGCTAGCGGTGGGGTGTGTTTGTGTGGGAACCCTTAAGTAACCCAAGTCCCTAGGGCCTGCGGCGGCTGTCGGTGGTGGTTTTTTCTGGGACTCGGTTGTACCTCTTGGCCAGTTCTGTCCTGTGAAGGAGTAGAGGACACACGTGGAACCACTGTTACCACCTTCCAACTCACCTGCTTTGTGAGCTACTGTGATTTTACTTCCTCTCAGGTTTCAAGATGCAGGTTTTTTTCTTGCAGGTATTAGCCTTGTGAAGATTTTTGGTATTTAACGAGCCAATTTTTGAAATAAGGAAACTTTTCTTCTCAGAATTCTCTCTTACTCACATTTTTCTGCTCCTTTTGATTGCTTTGACATTTGGTTTGTAGAAACTATCACAAAATAGAGGTTTAGTTTCAGTTCAGAAAAAGGAATAGGTGAACTTCAGTATTTTGTTTTATAGATAACTAGTAGAAAGATGAATGTAGAGAAAATGAGATAATGTGTTTGTAGTTGTCTCTTTTAGAATGTTTTTTCAAGGTTGTTTCTGGTGTCTCAAAAATTTTTAAGCCATCTTTAAAGACGTAACTTTCAATGTAAAAACTTATAATGCTTATCTCTCTTTGTAGCTTCCAATAAAGGCTGGCCAGCAGAATACCCACACCAAAGTCAGTACGGAGCACAACAAGGAATGTCTCATAAACATTTCCAAGTACAAGTTTTCCCTGGTCATCAGTGGTCTCACTAATATCTTAAAAAATGTTAATAACATGGTAAGTTTTCTAATTTTGGGTTGTTGGGTGATTTTTCAAAATGGTTGTTATTTATTCATATTACACAATCTGCAGAGAGTCACTTGAAATTTAGTCAAATTGTTGCTTGCCTTTTACACTTAATTTTTTTCTTTTCATCCTCATGTGCTAAAGTTCACTAACAGCACTGAGCTGTGTTACATATAAAAGCGATGAGATAGTTGTGGCAGAGAAATCTAAAGGAAGGTGGTGATTAAGGGGAATCTTCTGTTAGTCATGGGAACAGTCTGTAGCTGAGAAGGTATGTGGCTAGCTAAGGAGTGGGTACATAAAGGTACCTAATGCTACATTGGGTCTCTCAGCAATGTTCAGATACCAGTAGAATGCGCTACTTGTTAGAAGGTGGGGGAGGATGTTTTCCATCCCCTTCACTTAGCTAGGGAGGCAGTGCTAGCAAAGTCTATAGAGGAGGAATGCAGTAAGGCAAAGGAGCTGCTGAGCAGCAGCACTAGGAGGTTTTTTTTTTCTCCCCTCATCTGTCCTGCCAGAGCATGATCTGCCAGGAATCGTTTTGGGAAAGGAAGAAGGGAAAAGGATTTAAAACTTAGGCTATTTGAATTTTCCAGGCTGTTTGGATGTTTTAGCATTTGTGTGTGTGTATGTAAAATATATAAATATTTTAACAGCCAGATGAATTTCAGTTGGAACCCTGTAAGAAAAATCTTCAAAAACAATCTCTTGTCTAATACTGCCACTATAGACTCATACCTCCAAAGGGATACCTTACTATCAGTAAGAAAAAGTGAATGAAAAATGTGTGGGAGTGATACACATCTCTTCCATTTACTGTTTGATATGGATCACAGCCTCTCATTAAACCACTTAATGTTGGTACTTGAGGGCAGTACACTGGTGTGAAGGGATGAGGTTCAAGGTGATTTTTCTGCGGGTTCCCAAAGAGAAATCTTTAGAGCCAGGTGTCTTAGTAGATGGTTTCCTTTTGCGTACTGTTTTTTTGTTCTGCCTCCAAGGGAACCATAAAATGATTCCTGAAATCCATCAAAATATTTGACTCATCAGCATCACTGAAACTGTCTTTTAAAATAGATCTCAGTGGAACCAAAGAGAAGAGAAACGTAGAAGGAAAAAATGTGGATGTCCATAGTGTGTTGCCTCTAGAAAAATAATTCTTACCATAGAGTTGGGTAAATGGAAAGTTTAGGAATCCTTTATGAGGAGAAAGACGCAGTTGGATTTTTTTTTTTTTATGAAGGTCTGGTTTTGGATTTGTCATGAGAAAAGTTTAGTTCATTGAGTTTTGAAGTTGTGTGATTTGTGATCACGCAGAATCTCCACGAACAGGTAACAGAACTGGCCAAACTCTAGCAGTACTTTTTTTTTTATGGTTTTAATAAGATAGTTTGCAGTGAGCTCTTTTGGATGCCAGTTGTATAGAGATGCACATCTGCTAAAACACTACAAAGGATTGTTAAAATCAGAAAATAGGTTGCCCTACTGCTAGGGATTTTAGGCTGCTTAAAGCTACCTGTAATCCCTTCTGAGAGAGAATTTATTTTAATTAAACTCCATAGGCATGAAGGAATGTGTTGATGTGTAAGATGATCGTCTGATAAATGAGAAAACTACACAGATAAAACAAGTTTCTGTATATGATATATAGATTTTGAGAGGAAAGACCTAGCTAAAAATGTCAATAAAAAAAGTCAACATTTGCTTTGCCCTGAGGAGCAAGACTTACATTTTTTATGTTTGATGGACTGAGCTACTGTATGAATCAGCAATATTTCTGAAGGATTTCTGTAGCTGAAACAAAACAGACCAATAGACTGTCATAATGGTCTTACATTTAGAAAAAGTCTTCAGGGTTTGGACTCTGCTGAAACTTAGACTTAGTTGAGCTAACCTCTCACGTGGTTTAAAATATAACTTCTTTTGGGTGACTTCTACATGTGTTCCACGTGTAGGCAATAGTACCAATATATTTTTGGCTAAATCTTTTCTGCTTTATTTTGATGTCTTAATATTGCTGGAACTAGTCACTATTGTTGGCAGTAAAATTGGGTGCTAGCTTAAACACCCGATGGAATTCCGCCTTCATCCTGTATCTGAAGTGTGGCATATTTTTGGAGGGTCTCGTGTTTCTTCCTGTGGTCTGTGCTAAATTTTGCAACACTCTAATAAGCTTGTCGATACGGATTTGTTGTAACATCAGTTCTATTAAGATGTTGGCAATGAAATACATAATCGGAAAAGACTCAGCAGTAATTGATACCAAAATAGTTTCTGAAAAGGTATAACCTTCATTTCTGAATAAATTATAGGCCTGATGAAGGTAAGGGGCTGCAGTGTACCTCCAGTGTTACTTTGCGGTAACTGTTTGTTCCTTATTAGATTTGGCATTGCAGACTAGACAAAGATACTTCTTCAGCAATAAGGTTTTAATTCCTATTTTAATCTAATTTTTGCTGGCTTTATTTCTAAACTCAAAACCAGAGCAGTAAAGGAGCCATAACTTATTGTGCTACTTTGCTACATTACTTCAATGCGTTACAAGTCAAATTTCCGTGTCTCGGATGAATCCATATCCTTTCTACTTCTAGAGAATATTTGGAGAAACTGCTGAAAAGAATTTATATCTATCTCAGCTGATTATCTTGGATACACTGGAAAAATGTCTGGCAGGGGTGAGTAGGCTTGCATAAGCAATTGCTGAGTTGGAATCAAATAAGTTAGAGAGTACAAGTCAAATGCTTGTGTATCTATTATTACTGGTACTAAAGTTAAAACTCATCTGATTTAGAGCAAAGTAAGATTAATGCCGTTTAAAAAAATAGTAAAACTTCCTATAAATGCAAGTAGTTGATATAGCTGATAAATTAAGGATTTGTGGGGTGCTTTTTTCTTGCCTGAAATTAGTGATTTTTTTTTTTCAGCTATACAGATTCAAGTACACTTTTGAATTTGTCCTTCCCACTACTCAACTAATTTGCTGAGTTATAAATAATAATTTTCTTTTAATAATTTGTAAAAAGAATTGCAGACAACTGCACTCAGACACACGTGTGAACTGGAGTAAGGGAAGACACAAACCCAAATGAAGAATTAGATGTGGTTATGAAGCTTCGCTAGATTTTTTATAAGCTTTGAATGCTTGTGGCATATTCTGCTCAGTAGTTTTTGAATAGATGCATGCAAACATTTTTATCCCACAATTTAAACCGAAAAAGTAATGGGATAGTAAATCATGTTAAAAGTAGCAGATAATTCAGTACAAGTATTTTAAGTTTTATGCTAGTAAGTTTTCTGCATACAGTGTTGATTTTTCTTTAAATTTCTTAAGACTTTCATTTGGTGAAGTAGTTTCATGTACTTGTATATACAGCAGAAACTTTGCTATCACTATTCTAAAGATTACTTTTGCAGGTGTTTCCTAGATTATATTGGTTAACCATGTCCAAACTTCCACTGGGAGTCCAGTCCCGAGGTTTCCAGTCAGAGCTGTGCTGCAAGGCAGTTTGCTATTACCTTTGGGATGTAAATGTTGTACAACTTACTGTGCTAAACTGTGTAATTGCAAAGCCAAACTTCACTGTGAGCAAAATTTGCAATGGTTTATTCCTTTAACAAGAAAGGAATTTTTTTTTTAAAGCTGTATTCCTGGATGAATGTCATGA
This sequence comes from Aptenodytes forsteri, assembly GCF_000699145.1. NCBI lineage: Eukaryota > Metazoa > Chordata > Aves > Sphenisciformes > Spheniscidae > Aptenodytes > Aptenodytes forsteri. The sequence goes on along the minus strand of NW_008795131.1, from coordinate 5,101,454 downwards.
AATCATCTAAGCTCTTTGCTGTTTCCCTGCAACAGTTTTTGAAGGTTCTTTCTTTATAAGGTAATGACCTTATTATGGTTAGATTTGTCAAGCGGCATATCTTATATTACAGTACTAAAACAGTCTGAATAATTGTGGATTCTTCTAAATTCACAAAAGATCCAGGTAAATACATTTTCCAGAATAATTTTCAGCTTTTACAGCTGAGGTAAATACCCCTTTTTGGCACTTTCTGTGTCTTTGATGCAGTGAGTCAAAAAAACTGTTTTAACTTTGGAAATTAATTATTTTAAAATATTTCTTTTATATATATATATATATATTGTTTGAAATGTTAGTGGTTTTTTCCTGATAGATGATGATATTTGAACAGCCTAAAATTGTGCTATATACTTCTTGCTTTGTCAGTTCAAATGAGAGCAAGTTGAGCCAGTATATGTTTAATAAGACAGCCAAAGTTAAAATTGTGCTGAATACTTCTTGCTTTGTCAGTTCAAATGAGAGCAAGTTGAGCCAGTATATGTTTAATAAGACTGAGCCAAAGTTCTATACAAAGAGTGTTGTGTTCTGTGATATCTTCAGACATATTTCTTGCTTGCTGTTCTTGCTCAATGTTTCATCAAGTTCTCATGGCAACAGGACTCAGGTCAACTAAGTGGGAGTCTCTGAAACTTCCCAATTCCCTATGGTATATTCATTGGTAGAATTTTAGAAAGCTTTAATGCTGACCCTTCTGTTAAAACTTGCTCTTAGTAGAGCAAAGTTTCACTTTGAATTCTTGCATAAATAGTTTCCTTATGTCTCATACTGTGCAAACTGGCAAAAATTAGATTTTTCTTCTGCAGGAAAGTTAAGCCATTTTTGACTTGTATAAAGCAATCCCAGGCAAGGGAGAAGCACCTCTTTTTTGGTTCATTTTTTTCTATAAAATATTTGCTGTCAAAATATAGCGGTTAGAATACTAGCCAGAAGAGAAGTAAGGGGGGGGTCTTTGCCCTTTGAGCTTCCATTCAAAGCTGAGATAGTTAATGCTCTACTGCTTACACTTTACACAGATCAACAGGGTGCATTCATCAAAACAGAAGTGTGTTTTACTTCAAAAACTAGTTTGATATTTTGCTTGATACTTGGTGACATTGGTCGACTTGGTGTGCTACATATTTTGGAGACTTAACTGAAAATGTAAGATGGTTTGAATGATATGGGTTATTGTTCAAATGGAAAGAAGCCTTTTCTGTGTAGACTACTTACAGTATGGTCAGTGGTAGCCTGCAGGCAGAATTAGAAGTTCAGATTCAGGTCCTGTGCCTACTAGTGGCAGATGCTCCATTTTTTTTGCCTCCAAACCTACAAAACGGAATTTCATGAAATACTGAATGTTTATTTTTAGCAACCAAAGGATACCATGCGACTAGACGAGACTATGCTGGTAAAACAGTTGCTGCCAGAAATCTGCCACTTCATCCACACTTACCGTGAAGGGAACCAGCATGCAGCTGAACTACGAAATTCTGCCTCTGGGGTTCTTTTTTCTCTTAGCTGCAATAACTTTAATGCTGTGTTCAGCCGCATTTCCACCAGGTGGGTGTTTTTTCAGTAGCCTGATGTAGTGTATTAGAAGATCTACTAAATATTGGTGTCTAGAACATGTCACGAATTGTAGTCTTTCTAATTTCAGAAAAGTTAACTGTTTAAATGATATTTAACAAGATAGTTCTTAAGTGAAACTCCCTCTACCTTTCAAAATTTTACTTGAGTTTCAGGTTACAAAATGAACCTGTTTCATATCCATTCTAGGTTACTGCCAGCATATTTTCTGTGAGCTGCATTTATTGCTCTTTTTAATCTGCCTTCATAAGTACAAGTCAAATGCTGTTGTAGAGTGAAAATAACAACTCAGCTGAATAAGTTGAATAAGTTCCTGTGAGTGCAAGATGTTTTGGAAAAAAAAAAGGATGCTGAAGATAATGGCTTGTATCCATTTACTTATGAATTTAGAATGCAAAATTTCTGATTGTCTACAGCTCTGTTGGAGCCCCCAGGCTGTTTTCCTTCCTAATTTTTCCTGCTTGAAGGCTTTTGTGTTAAATGTATCTTATGCCTGAAGGGGACAAAACAGCTGGACTGTTTGTTAGTTGGAAAACACCCATTTGTCTTCTGACTGACTTGAGCTTCACAGCACGTTTACTGTAAAAATAGCTGCCTTTTCTGCTATTCTAAGTGAGAAGAGAGACAGACCCAATGTTTCCATCTATTCTTTGCTCTTTTCGCCCTGTTCCATGTCTTTCTGTTGCTTCAGCTTTTGCCAGTCCACTAGAGTTGTGTATTAAGCTTTTTGTTACTGAACTACTTTGATGTTTTTTGAAAGTTGCTTGAAATAGCTTAGCTCTTATCACACATTGTCACAGCTAACATCATCCTTGATTTATCAGAAGTGGAGCTTGGGCAGCCTTATGTGGTCGCATAGAAATGAGTGTGCCAATTTAATTGAAACAAAGATTTATATATTCCTTATAATGTAAAAACAATTCCATTCCAACATTTTGGAAAATACTTGCATTTTAGAAATCAGTCTAAAATTATTTAATGATTTCAAATTTTAAGTATTTTAAAAACTTTTACAGACCCTTAAATAACTTCTGTTTCAAGAACATAGACTTGGCAGCTAGCGTGGAGGATGTGGTTTTACTCAATAGGTTGATTATGTTTTGTTGCTTATGGAAATGGAAACAATTTCTTTTGCTCCTTTTATAGGAAGGATTTTTTGAGAGTCTTTGAATCTAGTCCATGGATCTATATTTATTCATATGTCTGTAGCATGGCTTAGTTCTCAAGCTCCAAAGCCCTTCTTACCATCCATTTGAGCTGGAACATAGTGCTTTTTCCCTAACCTGTTTTTCACTTCAAGATGGCTTGTACATAAATAGTTAAATATTTGACCAGTTGTTGCTGATCTCCACAGGGGTCAGCTTGCCGACAGTTAGCATTGCTGCTCTTTTGACCTGTGCTTCCTGTTTAGGCATATTTCTAGGCCTTGTACAGCAGCTGGGGGATTTTTGGCACGAAAAGCACAGCAGTGGGGACCTTCCCATTCCCAGCGAGGGCTGTTAAGTTTCCCTGGCGTTGAAGAAATGAAGAACTGCTTTTGTGTGTAGTACTAGAAATCACATTCCATGCCTAAAACACATCTGTAGCTTTGGAATAAGACATGGCAATCTTTAGCTCATGAGAACATATGATTTAGTTATTAGTGGCTTCGTATCTGATGAGATGTTTAGTAAATCATCTAACACAAAAGAGTGAAAAGATGCCGTTGTGTTTAAAATGGTGTGATTAAACTTCATCTTGTTTCTTTAGACCAGAAAAACATGGACCTTCTTTAGCTTACAGAGTGGTTGCAGCTCTCTTCGGCGATATTAAGTACCATCAGTCACTGCTTTACTCTTGAAATTAGCTGGGGCAAGACTTGCTGTTAAGGAGCAGTCTAAAGGTGTCATGATTCCATAAATTTAATATTTAGATGAAAAGATGACAAGATTACTGCTAGAGTATGGTAGATAACAGAAGGATTTAGGCTAATCTTGGGCATAAACAGACTATCACCAGATGGTATTGGTATCCTGTAAGACTCATCACTAGTATTTCTAGATCCATTTTCAGTATGAGTGTGGAATAAGACTGTAATATTAACTCTTAATCATGCAAGGTCTGTCTTTCATTTCTAAACCTGAAAAAGTTTATCTGAGGAGATCGTATTATATGAGGAGATCATATAATATTCCCCTGCTATTCAAATGTATAGAGTCATAGGTATGTGTTCATACCTATCGGACATAATCTGATTGAGAAGTTGGTTTACTTTGCATATTTTTAGATTACAGGAACTGACTGTTTGTTCAGAAGATAATGCTGATGTTCATGATATTGAACTTTTACAGTACATCAGTGTGGATTGTTCAAAACTAAAACGACTCTTGCAAGGTATGATTTGAGCCTGTGTTTTGGAATATTTTTACCTGAATATGGCTAGTTAGAGATGACACAAGGTATTGATATATATCTTTCTATTGCTGTGTTTTACTCCAAATAGTCATTACCAAAATATTTAAAAATACTTAAGTAGCATAAAGACACTGGTTTAAAATTTGCTTTGCACTTCAAATGTCTTTTATAATCTGTGTTGCTTTTTAGAACCAAGTTTCTTTTCTAAATGCAGAATGTTTTTCCCTTTACAGAGACTGTATTCAAGTTTAAAGCCCTTAAGAAAGTAGCTCAGTTAGCAGTTATCAACAGTGTTGAAAAGGTAAGTATTTTAATATTTATCTTCTGTTTCATTGCTTATTTGCAGACTTTATCTAATTTAGGAATAGTTGCAATTCAGTAATTTACTATAAAATATATGTTGGTGCATCCCTTTGCATATATGTTTTGCAAGAAATGTCGAGTGATTAGAAGTAATAGTAAAATCTCTCTTCATTTGAATACATGAATATATTCAGAAAAAATATTTTTAAACTCTGGAATGTAAAGATGTTTTGCATTATCTGCAGGCATTTTGGAACTGGGTGGAAAACTATCCTGATGAATTCACAAAGCTGTATCAAACACCACAGACTGATATGGCTGGTAAGGCATAACAAATGACAGTGTTCAAAAGTTGGTTTCTCAGGCATCACTACATTTACTTGCATTTTATGCCCTCTTTGCTTCTTGTGTAGCCTGCAAATAAGAAACAAATTTCTGTCAGACTTTGTCAGGGCAAGGATATATTGCTATCTCTTTTCTCTCCTGACTCACCTTTTAAAGATTCATTTTGTGGTTCACAACACAAAGAAATAAAACCCAAAAGATGGAAACTCCTTAAATACATATTTTTCATCTTGATACAGGGAAAAAAAAACCTTTGCTTCTTGTGTAGCCTGCAAATAAGAAACAAATTTCTGTCAGACTTTGTCAGGGCAAGGATATATTGCTATCTCTTTTCTCTCCTGACTCACCTTTTAAAGATTCATTTTGTGGTTCACAACACAAAGAAATAAAACCCAAAAGATGGAAACTCCTTAAATACATATTTTTCATCTTGATACAGGGAAAAAAAAAAAACAACTTAAGAGAACACCACCTGTATTTGTCTCTAGTCAAAGAGAGAGGAAAATTTATATTTTCAGGTAAACCATGGCTTTAACTTGGTTGAGACCATTTTATCCCCAGTAATGTGCAAAACAGAACTTTTTTCTGTGTAGGTGGAGCTATCCCTCTGCTCTTTTATACCTATTCTTTACCTTTTCATAATTAAAATTGGTATTGAACTTGGGGTTATATTTTATGCAGATTGTGCAGAGAAGTTGTTTGACTTAGTGGATGGCTTTGCTGAAAGCACAAAACGTAAAGCAGCAGTTTGGCCACTGCAAATCATACTCCTGGTCCTGTGTCCAGAGATAATCCAAGATATAGCAAAGGATGTGGTAGAAGAAACTAAAATGAACAAGGTAAGAGAAGAAAAGTGTCTGAATTCTGGTTCTGATTTCTAGAGGATGCTTGTCTTTGCTTATTCTATATTTCAGGTATATTTTATTTTGTCTTTCCTGCCTAAAAAGCACATTACAATTCCATATGTAAATTTCTGCACCCTTTTTAAGTTCTCACCTAACATATGTTCTTTCACTGTCAATAATTCATACAGATAGTATGTCCCAAACAATGATATTTCAGAACTTTTACATCTCCTTGGAGATTTGAATCCTAGTGTTGCGATTTCCCCTGCCTCCACCAGTAGCAAACTTAGCATTGCTTCTAGCTGGCCTTTATTGTACTGACCTAGGCTTCTGCAGTGTGTGTACTGCGTGTTCCACAACTGCAGTACCTGTAGCAGATGTTGAATTTCATGTGGCTGCAAACATCATGGTTAAGAGTAAACAACCATCTGTGTTTGTGCCATTCGGATTGTCCTAGATCGTTCAAAATTAATGTCTTTAATAGTCATAACGTTTCTTCAGAATGCTGCATCGAGTTGTTTTTGCGATCCCAATAGCCATGATTTCTGATCAGAAAATGCAGTGTTGTTTGTTTTTAATATTTAAGGATCTAAAAACCCTGACCACAGATTACCAAAGCTCTGGTTATAACTATTCCTGATTTGAATTCTGCAGAAACTGTTCCTGGACAATCTCAGGAAGGCACTTGCAGGCCACAGTGGGAGCAGACAGCTGACTGAAAGTGCTGCTATTGCTTGTGTTAAACTGTGCAAAGCATCTACCTACATCAACTGGGAAGATAATTCTGTCATTTTCCTACTAGTGCAGTCCATGGTAGTAGATCTTAAGGTAAAAATGTCTGTTTCCTAATTGCAATGAAGAAATTTCAATTTTAAAATACTGAAATAAACTTTGAATTTCTCCTTAATTGACCATAGTGTTTTTCAGTGGAAGGTTTTATGTTGAAAGTAGAGAAGAATAATCTTGGTATCTGATTTATATATTTATATTTTTTTGAAATATATAGAATTTGCTGTTTAATCCAAGCAAACCTTTTTCAAGAGGCAATCAAAATGCAGATGTAGACCTTATGATTGACTGCTTAGTTTCCTGCTTCCGCATAAACCCTCATAATAACCAACACTTTAAGGTGAGAGCACTACTTACTGGTAAGTCATTATCCATGTGCTATTGATGACCTGTTAATTATGAAAGATGCGCTAACAGCAGCTGGAAGCTCATAAATAAGTTTAACTGTATAAATATCCCTTAGTAATAAATCCCTGCATGTTTTTATAAATCTTTTCTTAGCTGATTAGACTTTCTCATGTTTAGATTTGACAGCTTTGTCAATTTAATAAAAAGGCTCCAGTATGTTATTCAGCATGATAAGAAAGATGGCAAAGGAAAATATGTTCCTAAGTGGCTTTTATGTATTTTTATTGTAGATCTGCTTGGCACAGAATTCCCCATCAACATTTCATTATGTACTGGTAAATTCGCTCCACCGAATAATCACAAATGTAAGTTCTGAAAGTATTTTATCAGCCCAGCAATCTGTGGCTTCTATTCAGATCAGTATCTGCTTATTAAATACAATTTGAATTGTAGACCAAATCTTGCTGCCTGTATCCATGCAGCAAGAGTTGCTTGCTAATAAGGAACGACATACAAATCTTTGTTCACGCTGTCCATCAGTTGGATTCCCAGTTTGAGAGCTTGTATTCCAGTATAAAATTTAATTACAAATATGTTTTAATACCCTCTAATGTAGGACGACAAATGAATCTTACGTTCTCTGGTTTTATAATAGGTACTGCTTTATTGATACATGAAAAACACTCTCAGGATGTTCATTGTTACACCACCTTCTACTACTTGTAGTATATTGACTTGGGAACTTAGGGGAAGAGCTGGCCTCATGGCTTTGCTCAGGGATTTGATCCAATATGAATTTAATAGTGTAAAATTGTAGTAAATGTTGAGTGCCAAAAATATTTTGAAAGTTTGTGCAGTTGTTCATCTTAAATGAGTTATTGTACTTTAAGTCACTAAAATACGACTTTAATTTTTATACTGTTTAGAAATACTTTCCTGATCAGTATGAAAATAGAATCAGTCAGTGTTGAGCAACCAGCCTTACTTAATGTGCATAACATGTTGTATTTCATTTATCCCAACATCATAATGAAAACACTATATTTTAAAATAAAGTATTCAGCAGGTTGACCAATAGGGGCGAAAATGCTACTGTAGATGTGGTGGTGTATCTGGTGGAGTAATACAGCTTTTCAGATATTATCAAGCACTTAAAATACCAGTTTTCCATTTTGTTTAGTGTATCACAGTGAATTGAGTGCACATTGTTTGTTTTGAAGTATTACTAGCATTCAGTATCCTGAAATCTACCATGGTTTCCTGCGTTCATGGTTTCAGAGTTTGTGCTTTTTCAGAAAGAAGAGTAATATAGTAAGCAGCTAAGTTGGAAGTACTGCTTCTGTTACAACTCATTTAAATACTACGAGTTTTAGGGTGAGAATGCAAAATTAACGTATCAGTAATACTTTGTAAAATACTCATGTGTAAAGCTTAGTTATACTACAGCTTTTGTAACTTTTAGAGGTGTAAAATAAATCATAATCTAACTCACATATTACCAGTTTACTGTTTGAGCATTTCTGTGCTTTCATTCTAGTCTGCGTTGGACTGGTGGCCTAAGATCGATGCTGTGTACTGCCATTCCATGGAGCTTCGCAGCATGTTCAGTGAGACACTTCATAAAGCTATTCAAGGCTGTGGATCACATCCAGCAGTTCGCATGACTCCAGTAAGACTTCTAAAGAAGCTGTTAAAACACAAACCCGTTGTTTTTCCCGTGTCTCCATTCCATTCCAGCTTTTTTATTCATTAACTTTAGACTGGAAACTAGAGGGGGGAAGAACATTGCAATCCAAAAAGCAACAGAGAGCCATACATGCTCTGTAAACCTTGCAGGTGGTGTATTGACTAACTGTTTCTAGTCAGTGATGTATGTTTCTCAGTTTTCATGCTGTTCTTAAACTGGCAACATAGAAGTATTTCTTCTGTAACTGTCCTCTGTGGCTAACTGTTCATTTTAAGCTTTCTTGCTGTGTGAATAGCTAGGTAATGTGTCCATTCTTGTTCAATCTGAAAAACAAAAGCATTCTATATGTGAAGATAATTTCTGAAAACTGCAATGCTTTTACCATGATTGACATGAGTATCTCTTCATTTGTCTTGCTTGCTTTCTGTTGGGCAAGTTGACTGTTTGGTCTTGGTGACAGCAACAAAGTAAAAGATTTTTCAACCATTATGAGATAAAGTCAATATTCTTGGTTGTCTTGGAAAAAATCTTGAGTAAATTCAAATTTGTAGTTCATCCAAATTTTTTTAGTAAGTTCACATGCAGCTGCGTTGCCTTTCTTCTGAACTTTCCATTTAGGACTTTTGATGTGTCAAGTGAATTTGGTTGGTTGTTTTAGAAGGCCTAAAATGATACATGAAAATACTCCTATTGGGCTTCTCAAATGAAAGCAAATGATCAAAATACCTTTAGTTGAAAGCTACATGTTTGACTTGCTTTGTACATGTATATATTCATCTGTTGAGAAAATAGCAGGGGTGTTGTAATGGCAACTCTGACATTGATTGGTGGTGCTTTGTCTTCTGCTTCTTATTTTCCGTTCTTATTGGCTGCTGTCGCTCACATGGTCAGATGCCAACCAGTCACTGTTTTGCATGGCAGTGGGCCTCTGTTGCTGTAAGTATGACCCATTGTAACTACCGCAGAAAAGCCTTTCCTTGCTCTGACTTTTCTGTGCATAGTTACCACTGCAGTCGCTTCATCTGGGATGCAAGAGGTAGCATGTTTTACGTAAGAATGTAGGGCTGGAGGAGACCTCTTCAGCACTGCTTGGCAATTGCGAGGCAATCCCTTTCGCAACCAGTTGAGCTCTTTCCTAGAAGGAAAGGCTTTTTGTTGGTTCTGTTCTTTTCCTTCTGCCCCCTACTTTTCCATCACAATGCTCTTCCAGAATCTCCCTGCTCTGGTGGTTAGAACTGTTTTCTAATTTCCAGCCTAAACTTATTTCTGTTTAACTTATCCTCATTTGTTCTTGTTCCAGTGTTGTCCGATAGCTTCAAACCAGTGTTTGTCCCCTTGATGTATTTGCAGAGAGCAGTCGTGTCCCTGTCTTTGTTTATCAATAGTCTTCAGCTTTGATTGTGTGAAGTAAATAAATTGCTTCACATAAATGAATCGGCTTCTTTTGCCATGTGCCTCTTCTCAGAATTCCCTTAACTGTAGCGAACTAAGGTTTAGCGCAGAATTAGTTAACCTCTACCAGTGTGGTACGAATTTCTTGATCAGATGCTTTTTTATGTGGTAGATTTTATTCTGTATATTTTTGCACTAACTATTTAGCAAAATAGCATGAGGTTCTAATTTCTTGTGGAATTTAATTATACAATGTCATAACTCTTCTTCAGTTACCTTGATTTCAAGCTAGGTTTTTTTTTTTGTTAAAAACTTGTAAGTTTAGTGAAAATGAAAAACAAGTTGATGTTATTGTTTGAGATCTTTGCAAATAATAAACCAGACAGAACAGTTTAACTAAAGAGTGTTGTATTCTGTCTTGTGTTGAATATCCACAATGGCAGTATTTTTGTCCAAGTTACTGTCTTGTAACTATTTTGGTAGCTGTAAGCAAAAATACTAATTTAATCCCTGCTGATATAAGATTAAAATTAATGAACATATAAATTCTGTCAACTTACTGGAGAGAGATGAAAGTCTTTTGTCTTTGGACATACTGGGGACCAATTAACACAAGTTCACTTTTTTTTATATATATATTTATATATGTGTGTGTTTATATATAAATGCACACATATTTTTCACAGACTTTAGTATGCATGCAAATTATTTTTGTTGAGATGAAGAAACTGCAGTTGATTGCCATACAACAGGGTGGTTCACTTTGGGGGGTTGTGCACACCATAGGATTGAAGCATAAACTCAATTTTTGAAATCCTTATAACCGGTACAATCCATATACGCTTACTTCACAGCCAACACTGTATGACTATTTGTTAAATGTATTGGTCATACTGCTACCTGGATTCTGTTGTGTGAACAGCAGTGGTAGAATATGATATAGTTCACGCTGGAGTCAAACCAGAATACCGTATGTGAACTCTCAATACATATCTTAAAATGTTCTCCATCTCACATGAGGAAGTTGACTGGTACAGAAGGAGTTTACTGTTTTTTCAGATAAAGCTAGATTTTTTTTTTTTTTTTTTAATTGAAGCGATGCAGTGTGTACCTTGTGAAAAATGAAAGGTGCATTTTTCGGAGGCTGTACAGATGAAAATGCTGTCATCCGGACTGTGATTATGGCAGAAAATAAAGAGAATATTTTGCCTTTGGAAAAAAAATTCCCTACCCTCTCACGTATTCAAGCTTACTTGGAAACATTTATTTTTATTTCTTTCTCAGACCAGAGAAAATCTTTCTAAATCCTTATTAGCCTTTTTATCCATTTTTCTTTTGCCACAGTTTGTCTTATGCAAAAACTTTTCTTATGTCCACATGCAGCTCACTAAAACAATTCTTAAGTAAACTTTAAAGATGTAATAAAGTAATAGCATATGCATATGTAAAAGGGGATTTTTAAGTAGAAGGCTATGCAACTGTACGTGAGTGAACTTAATATACTTTTAAACTTTTTCATGTATTATAGATTATAAAAGCAATACACTTGATAAGATGTTTAATTGTAACTACTATGTAGACTACCTTACTGACAAATGACTGATTTTTTTTCCTTCCCTCAGAGTCTTACATTTAAGGAGAAAATGACAAGCCTTAAATTTAAAGAAAAACCTACTGATTTGGAAACCAGAAGCTACAAGTTCTTGCTGTTGTCCTTGGTAAAACTGATCCATGCTGATCCAAAGCTTTTGCTGTGTGTAAGTATATCATACTATTCATTCATAGTAAAATTTACTTTTGAAGCTACTAAATGAATAAAAATTAAAAACATAAAACCTGGCATCTAGGATACTTGCCTACTCATTCTTTTCTCTGGTGATAATGCTTCTGTTCTTTCAAAGGAGAAGGACAAAACCAAAAAGAAACTGTAAGACATTTTACAGAACTAGAGCAACAAGGGAGCATAAAGCTCTGGAACTCTGAAGGGCCTATGAGGGGGAAGGAGAGGGGAATAGAACAAGAAGAAAACTAAAATAAGGCGGGGGAAAATTAGTCATCATTTCAATGAGTAGAAAGACAGATACGCTCTTAGGTCTTCCATTTTCTCAGGTCTGTTTATTGTTTAATTTAAAAATACTTCAATTCTGTCAAAGATATGATATGCAAGGGGTATTATAGCTTAAAAAGAAATGGGGTACTCTCTTAAAGATGCAGAAATCCCCCTAGTTTAATTCAGGAGTGCCCCTGTAGTGGTCAGTAACATGGTCAGTCATTAAAAAGTTATACAACTTAAACTTGCTTTCCTTTTTGCTATTTAGAATCCAAGGAAGCAAGGGCCTGAGACGCAAGGTAGCACGGCTGAATTAATTACAGGCCTTGTACAACTTGTTCCGCAATCCAGCATGCCAGATATAGCACAAGAAGCCATGGAGGTAAGGGGTAGATGTTCTCTATGCCAAATGATTAGTACACAGACAAATCAAGGCTTTTGTAGAAGCTCTGAAGTATTGATTAGCTATGAAGTTCTGTGTCTTGGAGTTTGGTCTCTATTGATCTTTTTCTAAATGTCTCCTGCACTGAAAGTTTTACAGAGAGGCCTATAAGAAAATTTTAAAAAGCAATTCATATTGCCTTTTGTGACTACCCTGCATCTCTTGATATGGTTTGTTCATCCCTGGTGTTGATCAAATACAGTTTGACAGTTCCTCTGTTCCATCTTTGCAGAGAGCACTATTAAGCTTGCACTTTCTCTTCTATGTTTTCTAAATGGCTGTGAGAAAAATGCCTAATGCGGTGGCTGGTCCTGCCTTCTGTTGTGAATCAGAGGAGGTTGTATGTGTGGGAGGGATGGATTGGATACTTTAAGGCTACTGAAATCTTCTTCCCGCCAGCTTTGACTGAAGGAGCTAACGTCACCAAAGTTAATTCTGATTTTTAGCCTTTCCATGCAAAGTTGCTGATTCTGTGTCTTTGCCAGTTCAGTTGTAACATTTGTATGTTTTTCACTATGGTGGGTCTCCAGAGCACATTCATATACAATGAAAGCAGGCTTCAGCTTCTCCTTGTGCATAACAGAATAGAAAGTTTTATTTATTTTTTTTAATCCACGGTGCCAGTTACATTTTCTTGCCTTCTTTCGATTCCCATTCTAAAAAGTGCACTGTAGAGTGTGTGCTTCACTGACGTCTTTCATGTTTTAGGTTTTCACAGGTAGACTGAAAAAAGGATTAACTATACCTCTATGCTATTAAAGCTTTACATAAATATTTGAATTTTAATAGGTAAACTAAGACCTTTTTGTTAAACCTTGCCTCAACAAGAATTGCCACAAATAGTGTCAATATACTACTACCTATCAATATATGAAATACATATTTCTTGATAGTTTAATGGTAGAATTCAAGGACGTTACTTGTATAAGAATAATCCTTTTCAGTGTGAAAGTCTCTGGGGAAGTTTATGTTGGGTGGTAACATCCTTACTGTCATTTACAGGAACTTAGAGATTGAAAAGTTTTGGCCGTTACATAATTTAATTTTGGTGTACTGTTCAACCTTGATTCTTTATTGATCTTAATCCCTAATCTACCTGACTGTTGGCTTAACTAGCTGAGGGTTGGCCTCTCATGTCTGTTTTTGATTAGTAGGTTACTAAAGAAGTTCTGGAATATTTGTTTAAAATAGGAAGCAATTTGAAATAACTACTTAAATGTTGTTGGAGAACAGTATGGGTTGTTTTTTTTTTTTAAATGCCATTTTTAATAGCAATCCCTTTGCAGCAAACTTTTTTTTTAATTTATGAGGAAAAATAGCTAAGACTTTCCTCATTTCTGTCTTTAACTTGTGTTTTCACCAAAGTGAAAATTTATTTGCCTGCATATCAGACAACCCCAAGTAACAGGTGATTTAAGAGGAGAGATTTTGTTTGTTGTAGTTGTTTGGTATAATTAAGGATAAACAACTTCTAATCAATAATTTTCTGTTTGTTTATAAACAAACTGGCCTTTGACCAGTTTAATTTTTATTAGAGATGTCTTTCTTCTGAAAATTGTCTTCAGCTAATTTATAAGCAGTTGATTTTTGAGATTTTTGTAGTTAATCTGACTAAATCAAAGCAGAGATTAAAGTTTTGGCCATAGTTCAGCAGTATGTTCTTAGATATGGTGTCCTGGTTTCGGCTGGGATAGAGTTAATTTTCTTCCTAGCAGCTGGTTTGCTAAGCGGTGCTTACACTAGTCAAGGACTTTTCAGCTTCCCATGCTCTACTGACTGAGAAGGCTGGAGGTGCACAAGAAGCTGGGAGGGGGCACAGCCAAACTGGCCAAAGGGACATTCCATACCGTATGACATCATGCTGAAGAAAAAACTGGGGGGAGTTGGCTGGGAGGGGGCGGGGCCACTGCTCAGGGACTGGCTGGGGATCAGTCGGCGGGTGGTGAGCAATTGCATCGTGCATCACTTGCTTTGTATATTCTTCTTATTCTTATTAGTATTCTTAGTATTTTATTCTATTTCAATTATTAAACTGTTTTTATCTCAACCCACGAGTTTTCTCACTTTTACTCTTCCAATTCTCTCCCCCATCCCATGGGGGGGGTGGGGGAGTGAGCGAGTGGCTGTGTGGTGCTCAGTTGCTGACTGAGGTTAAACCACGACATATGGTCAGAACCTATTCTTACCGAAGTTTTTGCTTGTGCAGGGAATAGTTACAAAGAGCAAAGTATTTGCCTGTCCTGACTTGGCAAAGAGCTTGAACTGCAGAAATTTTGCTGTTACCACTAGAAGTTTATATCCGTAGGATTGGTTGCATTCATTTTTTTGCAGCTGGACATTAAGTAAATATTAAAGCCAAAACCTATCTTTTAAAAACATTGTGCCTGTGTGTCTAGTATGGTTTTGTATGGATGTACGAGGTAAAACCTCTAGGTTTGGGTTATAAATATGTAGTAAAAACTAAAATGAAATACTTTTGACATGGACTAACAATGAACTCTTGTTCTTCTATATAAAATGCTTTTTGTATCTTTTGTTGTTTTTAAAACAATGTAATTACTATGTGGTTGCACCTCTTTCTCTGCCTATGCTGAGGTACTTTATAGATTTCTGCCTTTAAGTGAAACTACTTTGTTTTGAATTTAGGCCTTGCTAGTTCTTCACCAGTTAGACAGCATTGACTTGTGGAATCCTGATGCACCTATAGAAACATTCTGGGAAATTAGGTATGTAAGTTAACTTTTGTAAATTAGAGAAATAGCTGTTTTGATTTGTCTTCTCTTTTGAAATAGCTGTGAATGTTTTGAGAAACCTATGCAACATTGGCATGAATCTGCAGTCAAAATTATTATGTGTTCATGAAAACATTTTATCTTCCTTATAACATTTTGCTGGCTTTCTTAACGACTCTCTTCAGTCTGATGTTAAGGTGTAGAAATGATTATTCGTTTGAAAAGTTAGAGACTTTTCCACCTCGTTCAAATGTTTAGTACTTGTTTAAATTCTTTTTTTATCTTTTTTGGGGCTGAGGGAGGGTAATGCTAAGCAATTCTAGAAGTGTGGATTTGCTAATCTTGACTCTGAAGCCCTCACCTAAAGAAGGTAGTAGTTTGCCCTGACCTGTGAGCTCCATTTGTCTTTCCTATGTATTTAAAGAATTTTTATTCATTAAAGTCATCTTGCTTTTTATAACTTCACAGCAGCTGTTGTAGTTGATTTCTTGCAGAATATTAAGGGAAATGAAGTTCCAAAAAAGTCAGAATTACACAAAGTGCTAAATCAAAAAATAGGAATCTGTAAACTCAGATTTCTAAGAATTGCATGAGCTAAACAATTTTAAAAAGAAATATTTGGTGATCTAATCTGAAGTGGTACAGATGTTTGTTTTAGAAGAAAGGGAACGACAGTCTAGGAGGAACAGTCTTACCAGCATCAACAAATTGGCCTGCATGACTGCTAAATATGGCTCAAGGGGCTTGTTAAGGGATAGGTGTGGGGCTGAGCCCTACCTAGATGGGCAATAACTGAAACTCATTGCTGTAATTTCTAATAGTAGAAATGAGTTTGTGGTCTGTTCGGGCTGGGGGAAAAACCCATTAAAATTGACACTAATTTGGACCCTTTGGCAGTTTTAACAGAGAGTGTGAGGCCTGAATGGATATGAAGAAGGAACATCCCTAGATGTGTTCCTTCCAGAACAGAGTTGAGACACGTTATCAGAAGTGTAGGTAGTAGGTAAGCTCGCCCTGCCACTGTCTGTGCTGTATCTGTTCTGTGGATAAATGGAGGACTTCTGAATCGACAGCCCCGGAGTCTGGACTTCTAACAAGTACCCAAATTGCTTAACTTCCTCTAGGGAACTAAAAAGGCCAGCTGGGCGGTGGGAAGGGTCAGAGGGGAGCTTGTGTTTAAAGTACACACCTATATTATATCTATTATACATTTTAAAAGATGATGTTAGTATGTGTATAGGATATTCATGCTAATTGCCTATTTCTATGTAAAATGTAGTAATATCTTCAAAAGTTTTGTTATTAGATTATAAAGCTAATGCTGAATTTCATTTTGCTGCAGTTCACAAATGCTTTTTTGTATCTGCAAGAAACTAACTAGTCATCAGATGCTCAGCAGTACAGAAATCCTCAAGTGGCTGCGAGAGATTCTCATCTGTAGGAATAAATTTCTTCTAAAAAACAAAGTAAGTAAATGTCAACATCTATCTGTTAGGATCATTAAAATGAATTGCTCTGTTTTGTCACTCCCTTTATTCACCAGGTTATTTTTATGATTGGAAGAGATTTAATAGCTACACCTACACTTTCTGTTTTCCGATTTCCTCTCTGCTGAGAGACGGTGCTTTGTGAGGCACCCTTGATTAGAATTGTTAGCTGAAGTTAGGTTTTTTTTTTTTTTTTTTTTTTTTTACTTTAGCTACACAGGTTGTCTTACTTGCCTGGAAAATGTGTGTTTTGCAGAAACCTGGTGCCTGATACCTATTTGCCTAATACAAAGGGAAATAGTCCACAAGGTGAGGAAAAGGGAAAGTTAGTTATGATAAAATATACTTCTTCATGGATGAAATAAAAATTTCTCTTTGGATCTCATGTTCATGTGAGTCCTAGAATTCTGACCTGCTTCTTTCCAATAATCTCAAGAGACTTTTTCCAAGCCAAACACACATTGTAATGCTATACTTGCTAGAATTAAAACCAGACTTGCTATATTACTTTTTGAATTAAAGATCTACTAGAAAAAATAAAGGGTTTCTGTTTTTTCTATCTGACCTGAAAGTAGCTGTGCTAATGTGAGGAGGATACTATCTTATGTGTAGTATATAGCATGCTTAAAAAGTCCTCTTTCAGCAAGAGGATTTTTGCCTTTAAATGACTTTTTTCTTTTCTTCTCTTTTCAACTTTGGTAGCTCTGTTACTGATGGACACTACTGTTTGTCTGTGTTGATGCTGAGTAGTAGGCTTTTTCCTTTGGTATCTCCAGTTTAATATATATTTGTAAAATACAATCTCACGTATTGCAGCTGAAGACCTTAGGCATTCTGACTTTCTATGAATTCAGGAAGACTTTTACATTTGGCCTCTAAGTGGAAATCAACTGTCCTTCAAATAGAGAGTATGCTTAATATTATCATCCTCCTTCCAGTTAAGAAGTAATTAGTTGTTTTTAAAAATGTCTATCCTCTTAGTGCTTAGAGGATGTTCATTAATATCAGGATCAGAAAAAGATAATAGTTGTTGTTAGAGCTCTGCTTGACAATATCAGTTCCTGCTTTTCTGATCTAATATAAAATGTATAGAATAAAATGTACAGTACTCCTGAGCTTGGCTTCTTTAGACTTAATTACATCTAAATTATAATTACATTTATGTTAGTGTGTATTCTGTGGAGTAAAACCAAGAAGCCTGTAGGGCTTTCAGGGGGCTCCAAGAAAGGGAGGAAAAGGCATCATTTTGTGCTTACCTCAAGGTGATGTTTTTTGAAGATGACTCTCCAGATAATTTCTTAAGGGGAAACATCATTCTAAGATACCATGAATGTGGATAACTTTATAAAGCCCTGAGAGCACCAGTGTGAAAAGTACTGTGTAAATGTTGAAGAGCTTTTAACCTTCCTGAAATCTATCCTTTTTATCCTTTTTAAAAAAGAAGTTGATTTATTATTTTTCTTGCCTCTCTTTATAGCAATCGGATAGGAGTTCCTGCCACTTTCTCTTCCTTTATGATGTCTCTGGAGGTGGAACTAGTCAAATTTCTCTTGACCATGAAGAGATGATACGCTGTGCTCCAGGAGCTACCCTCAGGAAAGGGAAAGGGAATTCTTCCATGGTAAGTAATACATGATAATAATTCTTTTTAACACTTGGGGAGAAAAACCTGTGTGCAAGTAGAAATTAAATGTCTTTGAGAGTAATTTTAAAAAATAAAATTAATTAATTCTGAAGAGGAAAAGGCATCTGTATCCTGCATAATGTATGTATCTAATGTTGGTTAATAATGATGTTTCAGACTTCAAAAAGTCACACCTTTTTCAAGTTAAAATGTTGGTGAACATTTTTTTTTAGGATTGCACATAGGATCCCTACACGTTAATCTATTGTTAATAAATCTGAAATCTCACTTTTTAAAGTATCGCATGCAGTTTGAATGTGCCGTGAAGGATCGTAAAACCAAGCATTTTAGTAAGGTACACCCTTTGACAGACAAGTTTCTCAAGCCTAGCTTTACTACTAGTTCTAGCTGCAGGAAAAAAAATGAAGAGGATATTTAGAACATCTTTTATGAGCCAAAACTTTCATTTTGTTTTTTAATGTACACTTTTCCAGTATCAATAAGATTTTCCTAAGTACATGGTTATCCTTATGAAAGGAGCAGGTTCTTAGCCACTGTGTTCATGCAACAGCATATAAGAGCTCTGATCTTGTTTAGGATTGCTTACTCCTACTGGAATAAAAGCAGTTTTAAAGAACAATTTGGATAAGGCTGAATTCTAATAAAGTTGCCATATTCATAAGCAATATTACCAAATTCGGAATTTTTATTTCCCAAGGAAAGTACAGCAGGATGCAGCGGAACACCGATTTGTCGCCAAGCCCAAACAAAATTGGAAGTCGCCTTATACATGTTTTTGTGGAGCCCGGATATTGAGGCAGTCCTTGTTGCAATGTCCTGTTTCCGTCACCTCTGTGAGGAAGCAGATATCAGATGTGGAGTAGATGAAGTCTCAGTGCATAATTTTTTGCCAAACTACAATACTTTCATGGAGTTTGCATCTGTTAGCAATATGATGTCAACAGGTAAGAATCATGAATCTGTAAAATACCTTTCTACCTGTATAATAAGACTATTATTTGTGTTTGAGTTCTTTAAACAGGTTGAGATTCTTGATTTGATTGCTTCTCCTGCTTTCACTGAAATATCTGAATCATCGGAATTGCTAGAAAGAGTAGAGAATTTGGGTGATTGAGTTCATAGGATTTTAAAGTGTAACAAGAAGAATCCTTTTCTAAACGCTTTAAGGGAATACGTTCCTCTGTTAGTTTAATAATTACTTTCAAAGATCTCATATTTGACGTAGGTGCGTTTTCAAAAAACTTGGTTAAATGCTCTGTGCTCCTTGTAGGAAGAGCAGCTCTTCAGAAAAGAGTGATGGCGTTACTAAGACGCATTGAACATCCAACTGCAGGGAACACAGAGGTAAACTTTATTCTGAATTCACATACTCTTTGCATGCATATTTTTTTGAAAACAGAAAATACTGTTGCTACAAGTAGTTTTGAAGTTAAATCTTTATATATCTTATTTTAGGCCTGGGAGGATACACATGCAAAATGGGAACAAGCTACAAAACTAATCCTTAACTATCCAAAGACCAAAATGGAAGATGGGCAGGTGACTATGAATTTTTCCATAGGTTCAATCCTTAGAAATGCAAAATAACTATTTAAGCTTATTTATGTTAAGGAATTGAATTTTAATCTAGAAAAAGAGTTTTGTAGGCAGACTTAAGCTCCATGGAAGTATTACAGAAAAATAATGGTAATCAGTTGTCCTCTATGCTTACTAAGAGACCAAGAAGTAATTTGACTTAAATTGCTGTCAGGGAGATGGAGGCTGAGCTTAAAAATTAAAAAGAAATTGAAAAAAGAATAGTGAAAACTCTGGAATACTACTAGAGAAATTATGAAATCCCTTTCACTGGAAGTTTTTAAACAAGCTGCTGGCTCTCATGATTTAAATATGCTTTATCCTGGTGCAGAGCAGGGAATTGACTAGGCACCCCCCTTCAGACCTTTTTGGCCTTGCTTTTTCAACTTCTCTAAAACCAGTGCCTCTGTATAGATTGCTGTTCATACTATCACAATAAACTATAAAAGGTGAATCTTAGAAAATTCTTGAGACTGGAATTGTAAATGGCAGGATGTGTTACGGAATACTTTGAAATCCTGATCTCTCTCCATTAGTTATGTTTAATTGAAGAGATTTCATCTTTAGCTGTTCTTTTTCAGGTTACTGAAAGTCTTCATAAGACAATTGTTAAGAGACGAATGTCGCATGTTAGTGGGGGAGGCTCCATAGACTTGTCTGACACAGATTCTCTTCAGGAGTGGATCAACATGACGGGGTTCTTATGTGCCCTTGGAGGAGTGTGCCTACAGCATCGTAGCAATGCAGGATTAGCAACCTACAGTCCACCTATGGGCCCTGTCAATGAGCGTAAGGGCTCCATGATATCTATGGTGTCCACTGAGGGAAATGCAGAGACTCCTGTTAGCAAATTCATTGATCGATTATTGACTCTGATGGTCTGTAACCATGAGAAAGTGGGACTTCAGATACGGACTAATATTAAAGATCTGGTGGGTTTGGAGTTGAGTCCAGCACTTTATCCAATGCTGTTTAACAAACTGAAGAATACCATCAGCAAATTTTTTGATTCTCAAGGACAGGTAAAGTGTTGATATATTCCTTCACATTTGTGTCTTAATAAAAAGCGTCTGTCTTGTCTTTCACATAGGTAATTGAAATGGATATCTGTTCATGTTTTGTACAAAAAACCTGAAAGCACTGTGATTGTATTTGACAACATGCATTAATAATTATTGTATTTGTGATTCCAGGCTATATTTAACATGAAATAATTGAAAACATTCTTGAATTCTTAGTGAACTCTGAGTACAGAATCTGTGAGAATGTTCTCAGAATCCTTATGGCTGGTAGTATTGACATATTTAATCTTGACATATATTGGAATTCTTTTGGCTAGGTGATACTAGAAAAATGCTTGTCCATTAGATTTTTGAAATGCTGCAGTATAGTTGATAAATACTGTTTTTTTGGTTTTGTGTTCAAAGAATTAAGACCACCAATTTTCTCCCTGTAGGTTTTGTTAACTGAGACCAACACACAATTTGTAGAGCAAACCATTGCTATAATGAAGAATTTGCTTGACAATCATACAGAAGGGAGCTCAGAACATCTTGGACAAGCTAGTATTGAGACAATGATGCTAAATCTGGTTAGGTAAGAAATCCTATTGACCCTTCCTATACAAAGTAATATGTTTAAGAAGTGAGGTAGACCCTTCTAGTTTATATCTTTTCTGCTTGCATCCATGGAGAAGAAGCAGCTGACTTTCTGATCCTCCTCCTTATGGTTCTGACAACTTCAGTAATAATGGAGATCATTTATACTGTAGCATAAAGTACGCTGATGGAGGGTGACTTTTTTTTAAAAGAACTAACCATTCCATAGCTCAGCCCCATTCTTGTAAGCATTCCTGGTTTCTTTTCTGTACAGTGGTGTTAGTGGTTAAAAGCCAGCTGAAGGGCAGATTTCAGTTTTATACTAATAGAAAACTTCTTTGGACAGAAGAAATTTGGTGCTGGTCTTCAGCTGCTGCAGGGGCTGGCTTGCTCACATGGAAAATAAAAAAAGGTAGCCCAAACACTTGCTAACCCATTATGCAAGTCCGCTGGGTCAGCCAGTGTGTAGGTTCCAGCGTGGAGCTGAAAAAATTTGTCAGAGGTATGGGCCTTGTAGTATGAAGTATTTAATCAATCCTTTTGCTTTTTTCTTCAGGTATGTGCGTGTGCTTGGAAATTTGGTACATGCAATTCAAATAAAAACTAAGCTGTGTCAGTTAGTAGAAGTAATGATGGAGAGGAGAGATGACCTTTCCTTTTGCCAAGAAATGAAATTTAGGTAAGTATTGCATTATATAACTTCTAGGATAGTGTAATGTGGACAAGTGTAATTCTGTTTGGTTGCATGTTTAAAAAAATAAAGCAAAACCTGTCTCATACCAGTATTCCTGGTAAAGGGATAGTACTCCTATCTTTGCCTTCAGAATAATTTAGAGCCTGGTGCTGCATTAAAATTTTATTTTGATTGTGGGGGTACTAAACACATGTACAAATTTTGTGTGTGATACAGACTGGAGTATTACTTGGTATAATAAAATTAGTTCAGTTCATCTTCAGTGTGTGGTGGTTCAAATAGCTCTTACACTGAATTTGTAGTAATTAAGAATGGTGCCAACAATGGTAAGTATGTTTGGGGGAAGGATTGTTAAAAAAAACAGAAAACCAAAGCTAAAGCAATATGTCTATATGTAACAGGAACAAAATGGTGGAATATTTGACAGACTGGGTTATGGGAACATCTAATCAAGCAACAGATGAGGATGTGAAATGCTTGACAAGGTAAAAAAGAATACTGTTAAACTGTTGCTAAAGTTGCTAACCGTGTTCCAGGTGGCATTTGATATCCACAGATGAGCTGGCTCGTGTGGACTTCCTTTAGTGGTAGTAATTTTAAGGAAGAGACAGAAATTGAAACTTAAGTTTTGGTGAGCAACAACAGAATTGTATTTAATGCGTAGTCTTAACTAACATGGCTCTTGAGGTGTGGTGGTTTGTTGTTTTTTTTTTTTTTTAAATCTACTGAATTTATTTAATTCCTTTTAATACCATTTCTGATTTAGCATTAGGATTGAACATTTTATTTGCTAGAGCTATGTCTTCATATGCATTCTGAAGAATAGAATCATCAAATGTTATAGTGTTGAATTTATACTTAACTGTTGTTTTTTTGGTGACAAATTTGGTTTGCAGTTGTTGTCCTTAATAGATATATTGCTTGAACCTGTGCCACAGAATGTAATAGGTTTTTCCTGATGGGCAGAACTTTACTAGAATAACTTTTTTTTAAAGATGCTTTTCACCTGCAGTTAGATATATAAGGAAAAGGGACGTGGTACTGGATGGGAAAATTATCAAGGGGAAGGAGAGACTAATTATGCTGAACTGATTCACAGCTTCTTAAAACTTTATTTTTCAGAGATTTGGACCAAGCGAGTATGGAAGCAGTGGTCTCTCTTCTTGCTGGGCTTCCACTACAGCCTGAAGAAGGAGATGGCGTTGAGCTGATGGAAGCAAAATCTCAGTTATTTCTTAAGTAAATAGTGACTTTTAACTATTTTTCTATACAATGACTCTAAGTAGATGCACCATATGACTTTTATTACAAACTATGGTTTTTCTTCTAGCAGAAATAATGTTATTATCCAAAGAGAAAATTACCTCTTATATATCCCATTTCACAAATGTCTGCCTCCTAGGTTTATGGAAACATTTTCATTTAGAAAATAATTATAAAATTTGGCTTTGTTTCTGCTTAATGCAGATGTATGCTTAATTCATGGGAATGATTAGCTTGCTTTGATATTATATTTTTGTCTATGAAACTTAAAATCACTTTCAAGACATCTGTTTGTAAAGGCACACCTGTGAACACTTGCTTGGTCTGAGAAAATTTGCATACAAATTTTAGGACGGTGCTTTCTGGTTGCTACAACACATTTGAAAGTTCGGACTATGCTACAGGAAAGATTACTTGGGGCAGTTACGAGGTTTTTTTGGGAGGGTTATTGTCTATTTGCTACTGTATGAAAATCTTTTCAGATGGTTGCCTTTGCAGAATCTGTTTTACTTATCCAAGTCTTTTTCTTTTTCTTTAGATATTTCACGCTGTTTATGAACCTTCTAAATGACTGTAGTGAAGTTGAAGATGAAAGTGCACAAACAGGTGGCAGGAAACGTGGAATGTCTCGAAGACTGGCTTCGCTACGGCACTGCACTGTTCTTGCTATGTCAAATTTGCTCAATGCGAATGTGGACAGTGGTCTTATGCACTCAATAGGTAAAGTAGTTAGAGATAACTGTGCATAAATGAATACATAATGAAGACATTGGTATTTAATTTATTTTTACATCTTCCTTAGTAGTTCTGGGTTTTTTTAATCAGGCTTGGGCTATCATAAAGACCTCCAAACAAGAGCTACGTTTATGGAAGTCCTCACCAAAATTCTGCAGCAGGGAACAGAATTTGATACGTTAGCAGAAACAGTGCTAGCAGATCGGTTTGAGAGATTGGTGGAGTTGGTTACAATGATGGGTGATCAGGGGGAGCTTCCTATTGCTATGGCTTTAGCCAATGTGGTGCCTTGTTCTCAGTGGGTAAGTTGATTCATGCATTTTATTTCCTACGTTTTTGAAAATATTAAGACTTGAAATACAAATGAGTGCAAACATTAAGGGTGTAACAACAGTCTGCTAAAGAGAGATTAGACCTACCGTTCATGATAGCTAGCCTTTCCTAGTATATTCTTGAAAAGTGTACTGAATATGATTGTCAGGGATCTTGATTATAAACTGCATTTTTGTAGTAAATTTTTAGTTAATATCTAGGAATAATTTTATATACAGTTATTGTAATAAATGTATCTGGGCTGGTTATTTATTACAGATTGTGTGTGCTGTAATGCAGACAAACAGAACTGTATTTGCTCCTTTAGATTTTAGCAAGATGAATTGGGCTTTGTTATATAGCAGAATAACTGCTTATCTATCTGGACTAACCATTATGAATTTGTATGACTGGATATCATGAGGCAGATTTTTAGACAAGCAATAGCATAGGAAAGATGTAAACAGAGATTGTATGTGCTTAATTTGATATTTACATGCAAGACTCCATAGCAAATTTAAAGCATTAGTACAAACTGCTTGGTGGTTTTTTTCATAATTCTTTTTTTCGTACTTGCTTTGGCTCACTGCTAGTCAGATTAATGTTTCATTGCTTCTTTTAAGGATGAGCTAGCTCGTGTCCTGGTCACACTCTTTGATTCCCGGCACTTGCTCTACCAGCTACTCTGGAATATGTTTTCAAAGGAAGTTGAACTAGCAGATTCCATGCAGACACTCTTCCGAGGAAACAGCTTAGCCAGTAAAATAATGACTTTCTGTTTTAAGGTATACTATCTAATCTTTTCTCTCTGCTACAGATCACTTCATTAACAGGAAATGTTTATTAATCTAAAAATACGAAACTACCAGTCTATGGTGTTAAGCACTTGAGTAACTGGATTAGATGAAAATAGTACAGAGTTGCCTTTGGGTCTCAGTTTAAGTTAGTCTCAGCTCTCACATCTGTTAAGTTTAGGGAGTTTTGCTTTTA
The DNA here is from genome assembly GCF_000699145.1 of Aptenodytes forsteri. NCBI lineage: Eukaryota > Metazoa > Chordata > Aves > Sphenisciformes > Spheniscidae > Aptenodytes > Aptenodytes forsteri. The sequence goes on along the minus strand of NW_008795131.1, from coordinate 5,076,220 downwards.
ATGTTTTAACATTTGATGAACTAGTTCTTTCAGATCTCTTATGCTCAGGCCCAACTAAAAAATACAAATCCTCCTGGAACTAACCTTTTGCAAGAGTTCATGACTCAACCAGTTAGGCTTAAGCTTACAGTTAGTCCTCTTGAAAGTTTCCATGGCAATAAATATTTCATCTTGCCTAGTCTGTATATTCTGCATTGTAAAGAAGAAAACTGTCGCAGTAACAAAAACGTTTGCAAGATTTGTAGATTTCAACAGAAATTAGTAGTTATTTAGACAACGTAACTCATTTGATACAAACATCTAAATATTTGTAAAAGTTTTAGTTATCTTAAAGTCCTTTCCTAAATAACCCTCAGTCATAGTAGGGCTCTTTAAACTTCTGACTAGTTTAGTTATATGAGTGATTCTGGGGCTGGTACCAGCTTGAAGACTGTTCTGGTGGTCGTCTTGTAACAGGAAATTTAAAGATGGGAGGACAAACTCTGATGTCTTGTTTATACTTCCATTTCAGTTTAAATTGTGTAATACTATACAAACAGAAATGGGGTGTTGAGTCACTGTGCTTTTAAGAAAGAATCCCATCTGGTTATTGTAGTTATTAAAGTGACCTACAGTTTTCTCTAAATTGGAAATTAATCAAAATACTTGTAGACATTGATCACAGGTATGTTTCAGAAGTGAGACTATAATATAGAAACACCAATTTTACAGAAATCTGGCTTATGCCAAAAGAAATCAAATGTTTTCTTTTGTTTTTCTTTTAACACTTACAGAATTTTGGAGTGCTGCTGTGAATTGCCATGTTAATCTGGCCACCTATTCTGATTTTCTTTCTACACAGGTATATGGTGCTACATATTTGCAGAAGCTTTTGGAACCTTTATTAAGGACTGTGATCACATCCTCTGAATGGCAGCATGTTAGCTTTGAGGTGGATCCAACAAGGTTTGAGATTCAAGGGGGGGAGCAAATGTATTTATTTGTAAACATGATTCCCAGTCATTGTAAATATAATGGGATTCCTTTTTCCTTGTTGCAAATATTTTTGTCATACTTTCATACTTTTCCACTCCTCACTTTACCAGACACATTAATTGTATCCGCAATCCTTATACCCAGGGAGAATTGTACAGAGCTGTCCAACACAGCGAGATGAGTTTTGCTGCATGTCCTCTAAGCCCCGAGAGAGTAAGGAAGATAGAGAGCTCTTGCAGGACCTCTTCTCCTACTTGCTACTTCATACTTTTATGTAGGCCACTAATGTGGGGATTTCCAGTAGTACCAGAAAGCATCTGCTTTAGGTCATTGAATTAATTACAGAAGCAAGATGGAATGCGTGCATGTTGTGTGTAATTTTTTTTGCTTTAATTTCTCTTATATCACTTCAAGACTTGGATTTAGTAGCTGTTGTTCTAGTGCTTTGAATTATCTCTAACTCTTAGAAAAACTTTAAGTATTCATCTTCTAATTAGCTCACCAAAATAGAGGCCTTCTTTTTAATAGTTTAACTCTCAAATGTCTGTGTCTACCTCAAAAATTCCTTTCAGAGAAACCGTCAAACTGATAATGTAATTATCAGTTGGAATTATGTATGCATGTCTTTGTATGGAATGGTGTGAGAGAATCCCGCTTACAGCTGTCTGTTTATTACTGAGTTTTAAATGACCTTACATTTGTAACTTACATGGTTTAAAATATTGATGGAAACTTTTTATGTAAAAGATCATAAATATTTTGTAAGATTTCTATTTACCCTGGGAAATAAGGTTACTACCAAACATACAAGTACAGCTAGTATAATTTATTTGATTGCTGGCCATACATTTATGGGTCTGTTTCAGGCTGGAGCCTACAGAAAGCCTTGAAGAGAACCAGCGGAGTCTTTTGCAAATGACAGAAAAATTTTTTCATGCAATCATTAATTCTTCTTCGGAGTTCCCACCACAACTTCGCAGTGTGTGCCATTGTTTATACCAGGTATGCCTGCAATGGTTGCCTGCCCCTAAACTTTGGGTTTTGTTTTTATAATTCTAGCAGTTTGGAGCTTGGTCCAATAGTGGGTGCACAGTGGGCATTTCTTAAAGACTGTTTTCAGGTGTTTGTTAAATAACAGGAATCTAAACATAGGGACTGAATGGTGTTTTAAGACTTGGGTTGGCAATCAGGAGGTGACTAAATGTTGGTTTTTTTAAGGACTTGAATCACAGCTAAGAACTCAGACCTGATAAGGCAGCAATAATCTCTGCTTTAGCATCTCTGTAGGAGGCTAAAGATTAACTAGGGAGGTAATGGTTATACTTGCTTTTATTGGTTTATCATATGGGCCATCTATAGGGAAGGCAGCAAAAGAGGAAAATAAAAAAAAAAATCACTGCTGCGTTTAGAGAATGCAAAACTCTGTTTTGAATATAGAAAGAGTGTACTTGTTTACTTTTTATACAGGATCAATTAAATCAGAAATAAAGTTAATTATCTAAAAGTCTTATGGATCACGGCTTTGATAAACCTTAACTTTGTGAATAAAATAGCTACTTGTGCAGTTACTAACTCTAGATAGTTGTTCTCTGCATAAAAATAGAGGCAATTTCTTCAAGAGCATTTTTCTCTGAAGTAAATTTTTCCAAAAATTATCTATGAAATGTATTACTCAGGTCATTGCTCCAGGATTATTATTTAGTTGTCCATTATAGGTGGGCACAATCTTATACTTTCTGCCTTTGATAGAAAAGCAGGTTAAAAAGGTTGTAAGATGCTCATAAGAAAAAAACCTGAATGGTCTTCAGTGGGACCACTGTAGTTAGAAGTCCTAAATTTTAGAAACTGTGGATTGAAGCTGAGTATAATGGAAGGAAATAGACATATAAAATGCTGTTGGCTGTATTTGGTAGAGAATTGTTTGTGGTTATATTTGCTTCCCTAAAGATGATCATTTGCGGGTGAGGTCAAGACACTGCATCATTCAGGCTTTATTCTGATCACACTCAGTGCCATGTCTCGTAATCATGTTCTGAAAGCAGGAATCTCTGGGTTGCTGTGGAGAACGGTAAGGAAAGCCATTAACTTGTACCGGGAAGGAGGTCCACTGGCATATAATTTGGTAAATAACATTAGCCTTGTAACTGGGATGCTGCAGATGCTCTGTACTTTTGAGGATGATAGTTCTTGTATTTGAGAGGTAGAATGACAACAGGAATACATTTTGGTCTATGAAGTAAAATATCTTCTGTCTGCTGTGGGCAACACATTCTGATGGAGGTACTCTTGCCTGTCAGAGACCTGGAGTATGTTATTGTATGCAGAGGGCTGATGTACTTTGATTAAGCGGCTGACCAAGCTTTTTGCAAACACAGAGTATTGAGCAGTTCAGCAGGTAAATAGGAGGAAGAGAACATGGAAGAGACAGATAAATGTATTTAGAGAGTTCTTTTAGTGAGGCAAATTACAGAGACTGACTTCTATTTGTGGCTAAAACTTTAGTGCTGTCACACAAACCTTGGAAAGTTACCCAGCTGGGACCACCCTCTTCTTGCTTGTTTCTGGTATCGTTTATAAATGATGCTTAAAGAGAAGAAACCTTCCTGAGTGGTGCACTGTCCTCTGTAGAGTAAGTTCTATAGTGGTACCCTCCTGGCCGCCTCCCATACCTGCATTCCCCGGCCTCCATCCCCAGCTCCTCTGCTCTGTCCCGTTTCTGCTGCTCTCTATAGCAGCTCAGCAGCAGGTTGCTGAGCCCAGTATGCTTATAGGTCTCTCTCTTGCTCTTTGTGTGTTTCTGATGGATTTAGCTGCTGCTAAAAATTCCAGTGGGGGATGCTCCTGCTGCCCTCAGGGCTTGTAGGAAATACAATTTCCAGTCCTGTTGGAGGACTGTCACAGAAGAGCTGTGCCTGGCAGAATATTTGAGCTGTAGTCTCAGTTAAGTGGTCTGGACGAGCTATTTTTGGCCTTTCAACCATGGAGTCTGTATCTCAGGTCTAAAGTAAAGCAAGGAAAATAGCTTTTTCTGAGCTGTGCGAACCAATTATGAGTAATAAAAAATTCTACGCAGTGTAGTCTAGTCCTATTTTTACAGTGAATGCTGTATTAATAAGTGCAACTACTGCAATTCTCAAAACTTGGAAGTGAGAAACAGTGAATTGTATGTTGTGACTGTTGTGGATCTTGGGTTGTTATTGTGAGCTGTTGGAATGAATTAGGCGTGCAAATGATGTGCCTTTATTTCTTCTATAACCACGTGTATAAAATGGCTTCTAAAGTCATCAGTTTCTCTTTCTGACAGTGGTTGTATTCAGGTTGGTGGGCGGTGGTTTGTTTTGTTTTTTTTGTTTGTTTGTTTTTTAAATTGGGAAATGGGAGGGGGCAAGTTGGTTTCCTTCCAGTTCACATGTTCTGCCACAGTCTCACAGATGTTGAGTATTACTGAAAATGTCACACGCAGCCTTGATTGTTGCTCCTGTTACTTGACGTTACATTGTCCCACATCTCTTCCTAGAATTGCTTTTATATGCTGTTACGAGGATGTATCAGATTCATTTCCATTTCAGTGATACATTGCTAGAAATTATTTCTATGCAAACCATTTTTAATTCTTACATGAAATGGAATAACTTAAATGTACTCACCAGCGGGCAGTGCCAGAGATTCTTCCATGAAAGCATATCAAGTCTATTGGCTTTATTCTTGCCTTTACATTTTTTTGGTAACAAGGGTAATTTGTTCCTGAAAGAGATGATTTACTGGCAAATACACAAGTGGTATTAACTGATACTCAGCTTCAACGTTTACTATTTTAACTCTTTCTAGTAACGCTTATTTTTGCATACAAATGTTTGTTCATCACAAATAGTATAATATTTCATCCTGTACTTTCAAATTCCAGAGAGTTCTGAAGAGTCTGGCCTTTATCTGAAAGAAAGTACAATTAAAATCTGAATTTTTGGGGGTATTAACCCACTTTTATCATAAGAACCAAATAGGTAGTGTTTATAAGGTAACTTCATTTTTTGTAAGGTGAATGTGTTTCATCCCAAGCAATAGTGTAATAGTAAATGAGACTGAATTCTGCAGTGTCTTTTTATGCTTAGAGTTTTAAAGTAAATGTGTGTGCAAAAAGTACTCATCAGGTGTGTTCTGTAAATGATTTGTAGCTAATTTTAATCAATGTAGCAACATTATGGAAACGGTGTATTTAGTTGGATATTGGGGTCTATGCTGGCTGGTGTTTCTGTTACCAGAACAGAGCCCTAGTAAGTGTTTTCATCTGGAAACATCAAATAACTAGTTATCGTGACAGATTCACCCTTGCTCATTTTCAGGTAATGTATGTTCAGGAGTGTTATGTGGTCACAAACAGGCCTGATCAAAGTAACTCATACAAAGAATTTGTGCTGGCTATTGAATAAAAACCACACAAACACGTGATTTTTCTTAATAAAGAGAGATGAAAATTTTACTTCCTTTAAATGCAGTAGCCTGATGCATAGAGTATGTATATGCCTGCTTCAGAAGCTAACTGTAGAAATTACACAAAGTCAGAAATTTGGCAGAGGCACCATTGGTTTAAATATTAACAAGTCCTGCACAAATTTGAACTATTTAATTTTAGCTTGGTTAGCAGAATAGCTTTTACTGTTGTGTTGTTTTGTTTTGTTTTTGCTTTTTACCCTGTCACATTCTTAAGTTGTAGAAATTCTCTTCCAGTTCCAGTTTGTGTGATACTGTAAAGATGATTTGAACTGTTGGTGCATGCTTGCTCTCAAACTGCTAAATATTGCTAGCTTTCTATCGATACAGCTCCAGGTGTTGCTTGCTGTAGGGCTTCTCAGGGATGCTAATTTACTGTTACAGCTAATATGAAGGATGTAGGATTGAGCTCCAAGACCAAAATTTACCTCTGTACAGGGGAGCAGCGCACAAGGCTGATGTACTACAGCTTTGCTGAAATCCTGATGGGAAATGTGAGAGAATGTGATGCTTCTTGGTGGGTCCCATTGCCTTTAAATGAAATGCAGAAATAAGCACAATCAAGTCAGATATCTTGATTTGTAAATCTATAATAAATTAATGTAGACCCGCTGGCTTTTTTCTTCCTCTTTCCACAGAGTGTTTTATGGCAGTGTTTAGCTATTAAAGTAGTAATAACCATGATGATTCACAGATCTAACTAAATTGAAGGACACACAGAGAAACATTGGGAAGATTTAAAACTCTAAATTTATTTTAAAAGTAATATGTGTTTCAAAGGTATAACACTTTACTATTTTTACTATTAAAATTATTTGGGGATGGTGAAATACATTTGAAAGCTGAATATACCATTTAATGCCCAATATTGTATATCATGAGCACATTAATGTGGTTTGACTTTTAATCTAGCCAGAAATAGTAGAAATGATTGAAACGCAACATTTGCTTGTTTTGTATTTAGTGCTTTGTAAATAAGATGTAATAAAATTGTGGAATAAAAACTCCATCATCAGTCTTTAGTTTATATATTTCATTTTCTGTTGGTTATGTTTGTTACATTTTACTGTGTAATTTATGTACAAGTCAACATTGGTTTTTTGTTGCTGTATGTAGTTGGTGCTGTGACTTGTTTGTGCTCATCTCTGTTCTGTAGGCAACTTGCCACTCTCTACTGAATAAAGCTACCGTAAAAGAAAAAAAGGAAAACAAAAAATCAGTAAGTTTGGAGACCTTTTTATTAGCCATTTCTTTCAAAGCACAACAGAAATCTTTTGCTGTTTGTTCAAAACATCTTCACTTCAGTCTATTTGACCTCACTGTAAAATCATTCTACTAATTCTGGCACAAAATAGCTTTCATTTCAATTAACACTGGAATTAAGTTATATTTAAAATATTCTCTGTGTGCCTATTTGAGTAAACAAAAGACATTTTTAACACTACTGCTTAGTATTTAATACTCTGATTCTTCTACCCTTGCCACCATCTTCAAATTAAAAAAAATGCGGAAGAAAAATGTTTTCTTCGGTTTGGGGGAAAATCTGAGTCTGTTTAGTTGTTTTAACACTCTGGTTGATAACTTGACTTCAGCTTGCATCCTGGGAGAAGAACAATTAATATATATGGGTTACTGAACAGAAGAGAGGCTTATATGACTTGTTTCTGATATATTTTCTTTTGTTTGCCTTGTGACTAAGCAATAAAATTTAGCACTTGTATTGGTTTACTGAGAAAAGCAGATTTCCCATTGCAAGTAACTTGCTGTGTTAAAGAGTTGAGATATGTACATTGCGAGAGTGGTGTCATTAAATGTTAAGACTTATCCTTTTCTTTGACAGTGACCTCAAAATATAAAGTATGAATAAAGCAGAGGCAGAATGAAAATTTAAATTTTTATTAAATACTCCCTTATTTTTTCCTGTAACTGAGCAGAATAGTAATCATGTTTAAATGCAAAATCTGTGTGCAAACTAGTATTTTATAAGAAAATACTATCAGTAATTGCATCACAAGGTAACTGAATGAAGTTGGTACTGAACCAAAGTGATTCTTGATATATTATGTATGTACTAATGGCTTTATCTGTTTTAAGAAGTGTGATTTGAGATTGCACTAGTTATGTTTTGAATTATTTTAGTAAAATGGGGTTTGTTTGTTTTTTATTTATTTTAAACAATATAACTTAAAATACAAAGCTTGCTAATATTATTCTGTGAAAAGGTAGAATCTGACTTGTTTTGATTAACCATTGTTACTCATAAGATAACATACATACAGATATAGACTCTTTATAGAACCACATGTAGGATATTTAAGAACTTTATTTTTGTCAGGGAGCTTTATCTTTAACTTTTCAAAGTCAAATGAAAGATATCTAGAGAATAGACTATCCTTTTAGTAATACACAGTTGATTTCCTAAAAAGAAAGATTTCTTTTTTTCTTACAACATTTTCAGAAAGATATTTTTTTTTCTAGATAGCAAAGAACAATATTTTAAATCTGTAGTTCTTCTAGCAAATTCCTGCTAAGTGATTTTTGGACAGTGTATGTATAGGCAGGGAAGTAGACCAGCCACTCAGCTCTGGCTCATTCTGTCTTTCCTCCTTTGGCAAATCTGTTGAGATGGGATGGTTCTGAAGAGTATTTCTACAGATAACTCCTTCCCACAAATTTAAAATTACTCCTGAAACTTTACAGCATAAGTCTTACTGCTGGAGAGGCTGTTGTGATCAATAGTGAAATTATAAATACACAAATAAAAGACCCACTCATTTAAAAAGAATTACCTGTATTTGATGGGAAGACTGTGCACACCTGAGTACGAACATACGGCATTTGTCTGCTTCACTATCAGTGGCAGGGTCCTGGAAAGAAGTGGTCTATAACTGTGAAATATACCACCTTATCTTCATCCAATAGCTATTGTAGCAATTTCACCCTAGCAAGAAGGTTTGTGCGAAAGCTGAAGTAAAGCTAGCTAGTGTCTGATGGCCCCCTCGCCCCTTACTCATTTCCCTCTCGTTCCTGGTTGTCCTATGATGCAAGACTTGTCAAGGCAGGAGAGTCCTACTCAAATGTATTGAGCTTGATTGGCATGGAAAGAGTGCTTAAAGTTGGATTACCATACAAGGCTTTTCTCAGCTTGCTTTCCCTTTAATGCAAAAACATTCTTTATAATTCTCAACTTCATAGGTTGTTAGTCAGCGATTTCCTCAGAACAGCATTGGAGCAGTTGGAAGTGCGATGTTCCTTCGGTTCATCAATCCTGCGATCGTCTCCCCTTACGAGGCAGGGATTTTAGATAAAAAGCCTCCACCAAGAATTGAAAGGGGATTGAAACTCATGTCAAAGGTGAATCAATAAATATTTTGATTTGGCCATGTTATATGTTCTACCTGATTTAGTTCTGTTCTTTGACTAGTATGAGAAAATTTAGGTAAACTTGTAGTTTTTTGTAGCAACCGTCATGTTTATTTAAAGTGCAGTTTCCATACTATGTTTATGCACCATGATGTTAATGTTATAGCTCACAGCAATGTAAGTATGGGGAACAGTCTGTATGGAAAAAAAAAAAACACCACTTTGCCAAAATTCTGTATAAGATAACAATGCCTTCTGGCTCTTCACTTGAACTTCTAACCTTAGTTGAAAACAAACAAAGAAACCAGTGTAACTTTGAGCCCAGTGAGAATAATGGCAGCCAGATATTGATTAACTTCATACTAGCACTAAAGAAGTGGTTTTTCCTATCTTTAATCTCACCTGTTATTACTTCCTGTAAAAATTAAAAAAAGGTTTAATGATGGTGTACAAATTCTGTGGCCTGTGCATATTATCAATTTTAAATGTTGAGAAATTACAGTTTTCTTTAAATAGGCATAAGCTATTGCTTTTACATGTCTGTATAATTTCCAGAAGAAATAGTTAACATTTAATAAATGGTGGTTTTGAAAGATGATTTATTTTCCTGGTCTAAACTTGAATAGTTCGTAAATAAGGCAAGTCATTTTCTAGTATTTAAAAGTATGTGAAAGAAAATATTTTGAAACTGAACATATTTTGAATTAGTTGGCTTGTTGGCCTTTTTTTGTCTTGAGGATTCGCAACAAGTTAAAATGAATATTTCTGACAGTGAAGTTACACTGACTACCATAACAGTTAATACATTAAACCTTCATGTGTCTTTACCATCTTTTTATTATTTAGATACTTCAGAGTATTGCCAACCATGTCCTGTTTACAAAAGAAGAACATATGCGGCCTTTCAATGATTTTGTAAAAAGCAATTTTGATGCAGCACGAAGGTAGGCCCTTTGGAAACTTGCACAAAGAGTCTGTGTCGTGTGTAAAGAGTAAGCGGAGAACGTTCTTACAGCCTTTTAATTTACATTGAGTCTACTTGGCAGATTTCCCTTACGTGCTTATGGTTATTACTGGTTTTGAACTCTAGGTTTTTCCTTGATATTGCATCTGATTGCCCAGCTAGCGACACTGTCAATCACAGCCTGTCTTTCATCAGTGATGGCAATGTACTTGCTTTGCACCGGTTGCTGTGGAACAATCAGGAAAAAATTGGCCAGTACCTTTCCAGCAACAGGTAAGACTTCAGAAATATTATGAAGAAGGGAGTTGCTGATGGGAAATGAATATTTGGAAATACTTTCAGATGCTTTTGTTATTACTACTGAGAAGAATATTGTGTCTGAAAAATCTTACATTTGGAAACTTTTGTCTTACTGACCAGCCATTATTGGGAACATGCCTAACATCTTTGCTGCCCACTTCACTGCCAACCTTTTGTGCAAGTGTATAGTTGTCTTATCTTTTGTAAAAATTGTTCCATGTGTAACAAACACTTCCCTTATTTCTTCATTGAACACTTTTCTTTTTTTTTTTTTAATTTTAAAAAAGAAAATCTAGCCTGTTCAAGGTAAGGAAGGGTAGTGGGGGAAAAACAAAAAGGAATTGCTGAGCAAAGAAGGACTTTTCTTTTAAGTAATATGCTGTTTCTAGGGACCACAAGGCTGTTGGAAGACGACCTTTTGACAAGATGGCTACTCTTCTTGCCTATCTGGGTCCTCCTGAGCACAAACCTGTGGCAGATACGCATTGGTCCAGTTTAAATCTCACTAGTTCCAAATTTGAAGAATTTATGACAAGGTAATGAGATTATCATGGAGGGGGGACACGCATTGTGGGTTTCTAGACTTTAGCATGTAAGGCAACATAAGTAGTTACTAAGACTCCAGCTTTCGTTTTGAAGGGCAGTTTAAAAAGCTGGGTCTATATATACCTTTTAGGTTTCTGAGTAGATTTTAACTTCAAAAATTAAATTGAGAGCCGGAGATGGCAGTAACACTTGTGATTTAACAAAGGTTCAAGACTGTGAACTTAATACTTTTGTTTAAAAATGCAAATAAAGAGGGTTTGGGGGTTGTTTTAAATTTTTTTTTTTTTTTTTTTGGAAAGGCAGTTGTGAAAAGTTGATGTCAATGTACTGCTTTTTAGGCATCAGGTACATGAAAAAGAGGAGTTCAAAGCACTGAAAACATTAAATATTTTCTACCAAGCTGGGACATCAAAAGCTGGCAATCCTGTTTTCTACTACATTGCTCGGCGGTAAGGAATCTTTCACCTTCCCTGTCTGAAATAAACATGTAATTTCAAAATTCTCAAGTGTATATAAGAAAGGGACACCAACTTTGTAACAAACAAGAATCTGAAAATAGCTTATTTGTTGAATTTTGGTGACAGTATTTTTTAATTGAGTTGTTCCCTAAATCAGAACAGTTGTAGTTTTTCCACCCAGGAGTATGTGAGTATCTGTGGAAAAATACCTAAAATTTTAAAGACATTTTATTAATTTTTCACTGTCTCAAGTAAACGACCTCTACACCACATTACTGTTAACCCTTTATCAGTGATTTTAGCATCTTCATTTTCTGAAGTATAAAATGAGTAACAAGTTAAAGCATGGGATAAAATTTCTCGAAATGGTCCCTGTATCCCATTTTAAAGAGTAATACAAGTATTTAGAAGTTTCATACATAGTCAAGACCATGATGTTGTTTCACTTTCACCATTATGTTCTAAGTGACAATAATACCATGTTTTTGGAAATGATTGAGATCTGTGGAAATATCACTAAAGTAATAAGAAAAGCAGATGTTGACGTGTGAACTTTGCAAAAGACTGTGGTTTTCCAATAAGGCAAAATTTTGAACGTTTTAAGGTTTCCCTACTCTGGCAGATAATGATTCATAATGAGTAACATGTGCTGCAGTATTGAAGAATTTGGGAAGAACATCCCAAGATAAATATTAGCCAGTTTATGGTCAAATAAGTCACAATTCTCTCTTTAAATTAAAAAAAACCAAAACAAAACAAAACAAAAAAACTAGTTTTATTTAAATTAATGTTTGCAGTCGTAAAGCTGCAACTAGAGTAAGAATGTAACTGAAACTTGATATTTCAGTCTAGTTATTAAGTAACTGCACTATAAAATCCGTGGAGGACAGCATGTTCAAGAGTTTCCATAGTAATTACACTCATTACTAAAAGTCATTCCTTAGCCTTTTTAAGAAAAGGAAAATCATTGTGCTCACAGCCAAGTGCAACCAAAGACAGAACTGTAAAGATAAGATTAGAGTTGTTGTACCTTTTCTCTGTGCTGTGTTGTTGGTGCCTTTGCTTTTGGTAATGGTTTTGCTGGTGAGGTGTTGGCTGGCAGCAGTGGGACTTCTCATTTTGGCACCGGCAGGGTGCGTGGTGGTGCTGCCAAGGTCTGTGAAGTTCTCACCAGCACTGGTCGTGGTAGTGAGAGTCCTGATGTCAGTCTGGCACTTATGGATGCTGGCAGATCCTGTATGGATGTTCGTGGTCGGATTATTGCCGACGCATTTTGTGCCAGTGGGGCTCTTGGTGTTGCTTCTGCTGCTAGTACCAATATGGTTTTTGCTGGTGGTAGCTGAGTTCATGCTGGTGGAGCTGCCTGTGGGACCAGTGCTGGTAGAGTTCATGTGGTTGCTTTGGCTCTTCCTGGTGCTTCTGTTGCTGGTGGGGTGCTTGTTTGTGATGCCAGTGGGGTGGCTGCTGCACCAGTGGGGTGCTTGCTCGTGGTACCCTTGCTGCTGATATGCTTATCTGTGGCATGGTTAGGAATGGTTGTGGTCCCTGGGGAGCTCTTGCTTGAGCTGCTTGTGGGGGAAGGCTGGGAAGAGAGCTTTTGATGGTGGTGCCAGTGTTGCTGTCCATGGTGTGCTCCTTGCTGGTAGTGGCACTGCTACTCATGGTGCCAATGGTGGTAGTTTCATTGATGGTGCGGCTTCTGGCAAAAAGTATTGTGATCTGAGGAGATGTCATCAGCGGGGAACCTTCTCCAGACCCTTTGAGTTCATGTAAGAGCATGAAAACAAGCAGAGGAAACCACTTCTTTAGCAGTATCTTCTGTTTGCATTCAACAATTTAAATCAATAATCAATACACGTTTGCAAACAAGGCGTTCTTCAAATTTACATATTTCAAATGAAAATCATACTCAACAGGCATGTAAGATTTTTTCAATTAATTAAAATTTTAGATCCTCAGTTTTATTAATTTTCATAGTTTTTCATTGTTTTGAGTAGTGCTTTTTACTCTGTAGATTGAGTTACAAACTTACTTTCCTAGAAAATCTGTGCTCTGTTACACTGTATGACTTTTGTCATTTCCCCTCAGAAATTTTCAAACTTTCCAAATAAGGAACAGTTTTAATGATTGGAAAATTGTATTGTTTTACCACTGAATAATAAACATACCTTATTCCAAATTCAGATTGGAGGCTAAAATAATGAGCAAGCTTTGAAGAACCTTTCTAAATATAACCTCTAACTTGGTAGTTGAATTCTGCTACTTAAATATGGTTTCCTAGCCAGGATGCAATTAGAGATCCAACAAATGAATATATCTGTTCACATTTCTTTTATTATGTTTTTGATTTTCAGAGCAACAAACAAACAAAACTTCTGTTCAGTATCAATGTGGAAGGTAAACTAAATTTCAAAACTGTTTCCTTCTGGAATTTTGTATAGGCATGCCAAAGGGTTTTTTTATGCTTTAAAAAAAAAAAAACCCACAACACAAAACACTTGCTTTCAAGCTGGTAATGTAGGGAGGAAATGCTTACATTCTCTTAAATTTGTTGCTGTGAAAGTTCTCAAACACTTGCTTCGCTGCTAGCTCTTAGGAAGACTTTATGTGTAAGGCAGTCCAAACATGGGGCAGTCCAAACATGGAAGAAAAAAGAAGTTGTAATATGGCTGGTACCATTTGGTGATAACATTCATGTGAATGAGGGTAAAGTGCCCATGCCTTTTGTCAGTTCTACACTTAATGAATCTGTAAGCTCATGCTAATCAAAGGAATACTAAATAACGCAAAATCTTACTACGTAGAAATAGGTAAGAAAACAAAATTTATCTGAACTTTTTTCCAATGATTTATAGCTCTGAAATAGAATCTATATGAGAGAACATTTATCTAAGTCAGCCTTTAGCTTTCCCTTCCTTTTGCTTGGGAAATTGCCTGCCTTTAACTTGACACCTTTTCTGCTTTTTCAACACCCTTGACTCTTTGGATGGAGTGGAAGAAAACAAGATGAGTAGAACCACTTATCTTCTGTCCTAATTTTCTGTCTTCAAAAGCTGTATCACACTCCTCTGCCTTCTTTAAGGTCTTTGAGTCACCTTTGAGCCTATTGTGTTGGCTGAAGTGGGCCTTTATAAAATCTTATATGAAACTTCAGTTTGCAGTATAAATGCAGTATATATGCAGGGCATATAAGTTTCTAACAGTAATTAACTAGTATTAAATTAGGTTATCATGTGTATCTTTCACATTTTACAACAAAATGGTTGAGAAGAGGGACAGCTTCTGGAAATTTTCCTTTTGGAATATTAGTGATCGTTGTTGAAACAAAACCAAAATGCTTTTGTTTTCAGTGAAACATTTATCTGTATATCTAGCATCTAATGCTGTTTTCTGCTTTTCAGAAAACATTGAACAGCTTGTGACTTGAGTGACTTTACTGGCATATCTGAATGTTCCATGTAATTCTGTACTAGGAACAGTTTCATTGAATCTTAACTTTGAGCATTACACTTATGCTAGGCAGTAGAAAAAGCGTTAGTCATGCCTTAGAGATTCAAAGGGGATACAGAGTTGACAGTAAAGTGAGTGTATACAGTGCCAAAACTGAAATTAGTTTGCCTGTCTTTTGTTTGTTAAAAGTTCATTTTTTCCTAGAGATTCCTGACACTAAATCTGTACACAAAGTTTCAAAAGTTTAACTAAGGACAAATTTTTAAATGCTGTATTGTGTAGGGGACTAACTCATTGTGAACACTTAAAATTACATATCCTTGGATTATGATTTTTGCTAAAGTTGATTTCTGCGTAGGCTTAAAAAAGGATATGTACTTATGGACAGCATGTATCAGCTTAAATAAATGTTTTTTAAAAGGCATGCTGATTGGTTTAGACAACATAACTTTATGCAGTTGAATGTTAGTAGATTTTTGAAGAATATATAATGTATTATGTTCAGACCCCTTTTAAACTATAGTTGTACTGCTGGCAGGAGAAAAGACTGATTGTGAAAATTCGGGAATAAAAATGGATGTTTGGAAACTCAATTTTTCTTCCAGTTGTTGTGTTTATTCACTGTTGTAATGGAGTAAGCTTGAAAAGTTGTCAGACTATTGCAAATTAGAAGGATCAGCTGGAGTAATTTTGTCTGCTCACTCCCACCTGCATTTCCCTTCCTCCCCTCAATTCCATCAAAGTAATTTCAGAAACTGTTTTTCTGAGACTCATACAAGTGTATATCACAAGACAAAATATCTTATCTTTAGGATAAAAAAAAAAGTAGAATATATACTTCCAGGAGTACTTCAACTTTTTAAGACACCTCATCCTTTTTTAAGGCGAACACTGGGGTGGTAGTGTTTCCCCCCCATCTTTCATGAGTTATGTTGAATGTACAACAACAAAAGTCGTAATATATTAATATTAAAAGTGCTGCTGTATCCTTGCATGGTTAATTTTAGTATGAGTGAGCCTGTTTAAATGAGATGTCTTCTCCCTTTCTTCAGGCGAGATGTGTAGTGGACACAAGTAGATATTTGAAGGGAACTTAGAAGGCTTGATAGCTTAATTTGGGGTAGAAGGATGGTATTTCAGTGCCTGCTTCAATAAGTGTGGTATCTTTTGCATGCTCAAGAGAAGGACTTAGTTGCAGTTTAATGAGAAAAGGGATGTTTACTTCTGAAGAGAACTAGTCAACTGGTGTTTTTCACTCTGATCTGGATTGTTTTCCTTTGTAAGCCACTTAGACAACGGCATTAGGAAGCCTTATGGGAAAGGATTATTTGAAGCATCTGTGCTAAAGTGAACTCAGGTGCTCTAGGCAAAGGGCATTCAACATCGAAGGTGCCATTGCTCCTGTAAGGAGGATTTTGCTGCAGTTAGGCTGAGGGGCCCAATGTGATCATAGAGGCACACACGCACTTTTGCTCCTGCTTGGAGTGGAGCTAACAGTTCATGATCCTGCAGGGCTAACTGACAGAAAGGGGTATCCCTGAGGGAAGCCTGTGTGCTTCCTCCCCCCCCCTTTTTTTTAAGCAAGATCCCAGATGTTTGAGCCCCTTCCATACACAAAGTTAGAAGAGAAGGTAGTCTTTTGAATTCTCCTTAAAAAGTCTCTGTGTTTGCTTGCCACATTTTTCTCCTCCAGTTTTTTCATTAGGCACTCTCTTATTTCATGTCAAGTAAAATAAAATGCCGACATCGTTATCCTGTCCCGTTCAGACAAGAAATTAGGCATACAAATGCCAAGAATAGTGATAACCCATCTTCAGAAAGTTTACTGTGTCTGGCAGTGATCCAAGGCATCCTTATGTATTCTGTGAAGACTTGATATGCAGTGTGTTTTCTTCATTTGCAGAGCAAGAAATGGTTATTTCATCTGTAAAGAAAGAATTTCTGGAAATGAATTGATACAAAAGTGTGCAACACATGCTTGCTAGGTCTAGATCACTTACCTACCTTTTCTTTAAAAGCAGAAAAATAAAATTATCCACAGCTGGCTAACTTAATAGCGGTGTTGTATCTGTAAGGAAGTTAACAGGCATAGCAGTTATGACTTACTAATGAGTTCATGTGGAAGTGATCTCAGCAAAAATATGTTGTTGTTTAAATGCTACAAACTACCTCAGTATTTTGAGCTGAGGCCTGCAAACTGTTTATATATAAATCTGTCATAAATGAAAATGACCTAGTGGTTATTTTGTGCTTATTTCAGTATTTGAAACCTTGACATTTTACTGTTAGCTGGTCCAAGGTGCAGTGATATTTTAAGTGTGCTGTTAGAATGTTGGTGAGTAGAAGGAAAGTAAGTATTGGTGCATGTTTTTACAGGCATTTGGAGAGGTATTATCGATACATAATAATCCTGTCCCTTCAGCACTGTGTGGTGTGCATGTCAAATTCTGTGCAGCACAGTACCTGAAAAGGAGGCGGAAGAGAGCTTAAGCCTGAAGTAGTTGCTCAAAATTCTTTCTTGTTTACTGAGGATGAGATAGGTTAAAGTTAACATATAGTATCTGTGTGAAATACCTACCAATATTTCTTGGGACTACATATAGTTAGGAAATATATAATTCTCACACAATCAAACACTGATACTGGCAGAGAGGCTGGGGAATTGGTTAACCGCTCCTTGGAACTTGATTATACACATGCAAGAATCCAGGAATGAAGCTGGTGACATGTTTACAAAAATATATAATGACATTGACATGAGCTATGGTATCATTCACTTTTAAGTATATGTACTACTTACCACTTGTCATGAGTGAAGCATACTGTAAGCTAAAAGAATAGTGATAATACCTATTCATTATGGGGCTGAATTCTGCAGAATATCTAATCAAGTGCAGGTGAATCTGCTTTTGATAATTATGCATAAGGGCTATTGATGAGAACTATGAGATTTTGTGACAGATATCTTTATGGCCTTTACTTGCAAATCAGTCAACTTTTTCTGCTTGCTTCCTTAGCTGAGAAAGTATATGATCATTAGCATCATTAAATACCGGTTGTGATTTGGGTATGCCATATTCCTTGGAAAAAGATGCCAGCTCAGTGGGTGACTGTTTCTATACAGATGTTTGAGAGTAAACCTTTCCAAGTCTGGACAAGCCAGTAATGGGCCCTAATAAAGCTAGTATATGAATAATAAAGGAGGATGCTGCTTGTTTATTGTGTCAGTAGCTACTGAGTGTAACTATAGTAATCACAGTGTTGTTCTGTTACGGATGTATATTGAAATTTGGCTGTGAAACATGTCCACAAGAGAATTTGCCTGTTGAGACAATAGATATAAAAACCGAAAACGGAGAACATTAAATAGAAAGCACTACAAAGTACTTTTTAATTATCAGCTTACTAGTAGCTGATCACACACTGAGATAACACAACTTTAGAAAAAAAATTATAGACAAATATTTCATCTTCTGACTTGCCCAAAATAAGTTATGTCATCTTCATTTTTCTGAACCTTCTTGTATTAACTAGTAGCTGTTCAGACAGTATAAAACTCCTAGAATGGAATAGTTCTGTGTATCTCACTACTATGTATGTAATTCCGTTTACATCACTATGAAACTTTAAAATACCTATTCTGTGTGTAACTCTGCATTTTAAGTTGTTTTACTTGGCAAAGTAGTATGGGTAGCTGTGACCTTTTATTTAGTAACTGATGCTTAAGGATTGTTGAATTCAGCAGAAAGGAGTGGATGACTAAAATTAAAGCTTGAACATCAGACAGTAGTGGAAGTGAATCCTCTTTCATAACTGGCCATCTGAAAGATATTTGGAGGCAAGTGTTTGTGAAAGCTTGCCGTGGTGTTTTTCTAATGCTGCTTTATGATCTGTGAGCCCCACCCAGCTGGTGGGTTCAAAAGTTGGCAAACTGTCTGCTGTTGAATTGTGCTTTTGGGGTGAAAAGAGACTATAAATACAAATGAGCTCCAGAATGGCCGCTGATCTCTTGCAGATCTACTGTTCTTCAGTCTTACAAGAATGGAGATGATTTCCCTAGTTTTGTGATATTGAACTCTATGGAAATTCTGACGTTTTAATCATTGACCAAGTTACCTGGCAGTTTAACAATCTGAAAAGTTGTCTTCAATAAAATAGCTTTATAAACTCTGTCCCACGGATTTTTGAATGAAGACAAACCTCGGTTCCTCAAAGGAAGATGAAAAATCACTGCTAAACCATAGTGATCATGGTACAAGTCAGATATGCGTTCCTGCGTTGCATAAAGGGGTGGTAAGGAGCAGATTTCTGTACATTTTATCCAGGTACAGGATACTTAATGAAAATATTGTTACACTTTGACATAAGCCTTGCTACTAGGTGGAATATTGCTTGCCTTTACCTCCCTTTTTATTGCTTGCTTTCTCTTCATCAGCTATGTAATTCTTCAGTTTTTCTGTGTGAGGCTGCCTTTTCAAACCTAGCAGGTAGGGCTCTGCTCTGGAATGATGCTCTGACATCTTTTCTACTAATGGGGATGTGGCTAAGTGGTGCTTATTTGGGGTGTTTGTCTTGTGGTTCTGAGCCAGATGTCATTTTTTAAGGTGTGAAATGTGGACTGACTGTTTAGATTGGAGCTGCCAGGATGTTTGAGGGCTTGCAGCAGACTGGGGGTTTTTTGAGGTGGTGTGGGGTTTTTTTTTTTGGTAGTTTGAGATCTTGTTGCTAGGGCATTGTTGAGTCATTTTACTGATATATCTGGATCAGTTTATATCCTTCTTGTGCTGTGAAATTTAATTCCTTCTGTCATTTTTCTTCACATTTTGTTTCCTGGACAACAACCTGACTTCTGAAGCCAGTGCTCTTCTGTTTTTAATCCCTACACTGTTACTAAATTGATCAATAAATCAATGAATATTGATCCTGAAGTACTGCCATTAAGTTTTAAGGCTGATCCCAAACTAATTAATAGGAACACAAACCTCTGAGTTACTGCTTCAGACCGCAGCTATCCCTACAGCAATTTTAACCTTTCAAAAGCAAGCATATTGCTATTACAAGGTGTGCTAGACCTTTTTTAGGTATTTTGAATGTTGTCCTGAAATGCTAAATAGTTATTTTGGAAAAAAGAATTTCTCTGGGAATAGATTATTTTGTATTTATCATGGACTGAATGACCAGCATGTTTAAAACAACACAAACCGATGCTGTCATGTTCACATCCATGCCTATCAGTTTTATTTCAATTTGACTGCACTGTTGCCAAGCAACAAGTGCACGACTCCCACATTTGCCTGCCTACTCGCTGCTCCGTTATCAACTCATTTGTATTCCAGAAGAATAAAAGGAAACCTAAATTTCAGTCTGCGTTATTGAAAGCAGTCTGACTAAGAAGCCCTCTTGGTTGTACCTACCATAGGCAAGGTTTGGGTAGAGAGCGTAGCCCTAGAACTTGGAAGTGCCATCTTACTTTCATACCTGTCTGCAATTTTTTTTGTATCCTAGCTTCCCAGTCTGTACATGTATTTGGAAAACACCACAACCCCATTTCCACTTCCAGGCTTTTATCATCATGCTTAAGACTTTGAAGTCTGGGTAGCAAGTCATTCAGTATGGGGACAAACAACTTCTGGAAAACAGTATATTTTTTTATAGAGTTGCTGTTCACTGAATAGTCTCATTATGGGTGAAACGTTCTCAGAGCATTTAAAGTTTATTCCATGTAGGTTTTTTGCATGCAATAGTATTTGGCATCATGTATTGAATTGTTCAGCAAAGACACGTGTAGTTTTCACGTAATTTCCTCAGCTCAAGGCGGTTTAGTCATAGCACCTCATTTTGTGATCTCTGTCCTACCTTGCAAGCTAAGCTGCTTTAAACTGTGTGGGATGAAACCATATGAATGAAATAATTCTAGGAAATACCTAGTTCTGAACATAAGTAGGTTGATACTGTTTTGTAGTCAGTCAGTACTTAGCAAATACATTGACTGTCCAAAGAGAGCAGCAGGCAGTAACGTTTTTTTTTTTAATACTGATCCTAGTTAGTGGAATTTATCAGTTCATGTCAGATTATTTAACCTGGGGGAAATATATGGAACTTGTGCAAGTGGGCAACTCTTTCAGACTGCTGGTAGCCACTTTATATAATGAGGCACTTCTGCTGGCCATTGAAGGTACCATGCACATATTGCTTATGGTCTAGGTTGTCTAAACTTTGACTTGGATAACTAGTTCTTGTCTACCTAAAATGTATATGAAATGTCAGTCTTTGGTTTTGGTTTGTTTTTTTTTTTTTAAGTTTTCTCTCCTATTAAAGTATTCTGTCCTTTCTGTCCTATAAGTCTTTTTTTGAGAGGGAGAAAGAGCTACCATTTTCTAGTAGCTATATGATATTTCATAGAGAGATGCTTTAGGTGTTTGCAAGTTCTAAAGGGTACGAAGGGGAAGGGTAGACCCTATGTTACAATGATCTCATCAGCTTATTAATAAACAAAGTTAGGGATACATCAGTATCAAAATAATATAATTTGATTTAACCATAATTTCCCCCGTAAGACATGAAGATTGAGCCAAACGTCTTCTTGAAATGGGTTTGTATAAAAAAAAATTATCTATTCAGTGATATTACTATGCTTATTTGAAAAGAAGCACTGTCACTAATTCAGTTCAATACAAACATAACTTTATTTTTACTTAAATGCCAATGAAGTAACTGTACAAATTCATTGTGTAACATTTACTGTTAGAAATTAAAACACACTTCTGGTTATAGAAATACTGTTCACAATTGGAAAGTTGTGATTTCTCTGATACCAGTGGTTGTAAATGGTCTACAGCCCTCATTGACACCTAGGAGAAATAGGTAGAGGACTCCAGTCTCAGTAGTGAGGTTTTCTGGGTTTTGCAGCACCTTCATGCTACAATAACTGGAAATTAAATGGCCTGAAATGAATGAAAAAATTGTATAAAGATTTGTAATATTAAGTGAATAATACTTTTTAAATGAACTTGTTCTTCAATTTTCATTTCATGCTGTTTGCAAAACTTCATCTGTAGTATATCAAGTACCTTTGCCACATAATTTAAATTATTTTCCTAGAGTGGACAGAACCATGCGTGCAACTATTTCTGCTCACTGATGGTGCAGATGTCAAGGAGAATAACATTCATGCTCATCCTTATAAAGCAAAGATTTGGGCATGTTCAGTGCCATGGACTGAATTAATTTTTTTTTCAGTCACAAGATTCAAGGATTGTTTCAATGACAGCTTGACAACTAATTGCTTAATTGATTTGTTACATAACTTGCATTAGAAATTGGCTGATACTCCATTTTACTGATCAGAAAGTAGTAGTTTGATACAGGCTGATTTGTGATATTCTTTTAAGCATAATACATTAACATTTCAGATTTTTGGATGTCACTTGAAATAAAGTTAAGGAGTTCCATTTCATTAATTTGTGTTGATAACTCCTTGTTGTTGGAGAGTGTCATGGCATTGAACATCTTGTGTTTTCTTCTACTTTTATCTTTTTTTTTTAAAATATGGAGAGTGAGAAATAACTTGCCTACCACTTTTCCCATGCTGAAGTTGGACCATGTTGCCTTCTCAGTTTACACCCTCCTAGACATCATGGCATTGTCATATTTAATTCCTAAATTCAAAACTGTTGTTCTTCATATTTAAAATATCCTAATACATATGAAGCAAACATAGATATACATGCTAGCGATTTTTCTCAGGAATAACTTCTGATTAGTGAAACAGCTAGGTTTAGTTCCTTTATTTTTTTCCCTTCCTTTTGCATGTTGTCATAACTTACAAAGAATCTGTGCTGCTATATTACAAGAATTGCTCACTGGCAAGTCAAGCAAGACAATGCAGATATGATACAGGCCTTCTATTTTTTTTCCAGTTGTTTAATGACAAAATCATACATAAAATCAGTACTTAAAATTCTGATGTTTTATTCTGTGCAAGTAAAATTAAAAATTTAAATACAAAATAAGCACATTTTTAAAAACAAAATCATAGGTTAGTTTTACTCAATTAAGACATATTAAAATAAGTAGCAGCTTAGTATCAAGACATTAGTGTGCACTTCTTAATTAAGAACTGTTATTTTCTTTAGATCAGAGTCAGAACTTCAAATTTCTTGTATTTTGATTCATTATTTGACCTGGATGCTTAACTCCAGCTATATATCACAGGAATAAACTCAATAATTTTCACAAGATACAAGCCCTTAGCCAATAAACATTGCCACTGCATTAAGCATTACAACATAAACCAAATACATCTCACAGATACTTGCTTTGGAGGGCATGTGAGTATTCAAAATATTTGTAGTGGATTCCTCTTTCCTTAAGGTAGCAGTTGTGCTTTGAGGCATTTTGGAGTAGTTTGTTGGCATTCCACTGGTGATGCTTAAAGTCATAGGAGTAGTGGATGATCCTGTTGAAGGAGTCAGGCTTGAGTTCACCTCGGTTGAATCTTTGATGTAGATTGTGTGTGTGGCTGCTGCTTCTTGAGAACTAACCTTCCTACTTGTCAGATCTTCTGGATAGAGGAGTAGTGGTCGGTCTGTGCTCGTAAACAGTACAGTTTGGCTTACGGTTGCCAAGGTAGAAGCTTCCTTAGCTTTAAATTGTTTATGCATTTTTGTCATTTTGGTTGGTTCAGCTACTGGAGAAGTAGCTTTGTCTGCTGCCTTCATTCCTTTAATCATGAGGCTAGAGTCTGTAGCTGTGGGAGCCGCTGAAGTTGCTGTGGCATTCATCCAAAGCACAGATTGATTAGCACAGGGAGCCCCTATAACACTGGCAGCTGTTCCCTGCACCCATTTAAGCAAATACGGGATATTTTGTTTATCGCTGCAGGACCATGGGTTGTTATATAGTGTTACTACTTGCAGCTGAAAGAGCTGGTCAAAAGCTTTGTCAGGAATGTATGTGAACTTGTTGTTGTGCAGGTAGAGGCTTGTAAGGTGTTGTAGTCTCACCAGTGTTCCTGGAAGTATCTGGGACAAGAAATTATTGGATAGATCCACCGTCTCTATGTTGTAGGGCATATTGGTTGGAACTGTCCAAAGTTTGTTGCTACTGAGATTGAGAAACTTGAGACTGCTCAGTGTGTTGTTGATCAGAACAGCTCTTTCCACCATATTCCTGGAAACATCGAGCACTTTAAGATTCCACTGGTAAGCTGTATCAAGTTTCTGAAGAACTTTAATGTTGTTGTTTATGGCATATAATTCCCATAAGGACTTGGGCAGATGAGCAGGAACATTCTTGAGCCAATTATTTGAAATATCAAGGGTCCTCAAATTGGTGAATCTTGTTAGCTGATGATCGAGATCTACGAACTGGTTAAAGGACAGATTTAAATATGTGATGTTGTCTTGAAGTCCATGTGGCAGTATAGTTAAGTTTCTGCCTGAACAGTCCACATTCCTGTCATTTCCTGAGCATGTACAGTTAGAAGGACAGATACCCAAACCAGTGGGTATGAAAAACAGAAGGACCAGCAGACAGGTAGATGTATTCAATATCTGGTATTCCATTGTTGCCTGGAAATAAATATACCAAAATGACACCCTTTAAATCCATGTAATAAATTTTATATCTTATAAGGGTTGTCCTGGCAATGACCACTTGCAGGAGAAATTAAGTAAAAATATCAATAAACCCCTTTGTGGCATGGTCCTTTTTAGAATTGTTCAAGAGAGACTTTACAAAGCATCCCTTCATAGACTGTCATGTTGTCTGGCAGAATGAGACTTGTTTTTTCATCTCCCTTTCCCCCTCAAGCTCAAATGAGGGCTTTCTTCCGAAAATGCAAGTCTCTTCCAAACGTTATACAATGTCTGCTTCTTGTTTTTAGTGATTTCAAGCCTATATTATGTTTGGAATAATGTGTTCTTTTATACAGGATGAAAAAATGGCTGTCAACTGGATCTGCTTTACAAATCTCTGCAGCAATGTAGCAGTCCCCCCCATACATGCATGCTATTTGCTTAAGTAGAATTGGTTAAAATACATCTTAAATTGTTAGGAATTTAGTTTGAAACCCAAATTCCATGTTCATGCTAACATGCACATTATTATTTTTCCTTATTATAGTGTTAATTACATTCTCAAAGCTGGTAACACATGTTTGAAAGCTGAATTAATGTTAGTAAGAAATCTCTGACACTGCAGCAAATTTCTGGTGCAAGCATCTGTCATCAACTAATAATTTCGTTCTTATTTATGTCTCTGATTTTGTAGTAGGTTTTTGTGATTAAAAACAAAAAACACAAACTTACCGTAATCTCTTCTGCAATATCAGCACATCATTTCTGTGAAAGATTTAAGCTTAGAGGTCGTCTTGTTCTAGAGAGTAGCTACAGTTGCTGTCTGTGGATTGTGCTTGCCTCTTCAGCTGCATCGTATTGCTGCTAGCTGGGGCTCTGCAACCACCTGATCTGCACTACATTGGAGGACTGCAGAGCTGTCGTTGGTGCTGACTCAAATTTATTGCAAAGCGAGCATATTCAATAAAATAGTTGTTTTGTATAATTTAAATCGGTTAACTTCTCCATATCTATATTTTATGCTATGTTAATGCATCAAAACATAACATGTAAGATTGCCTGCATAAACAGTACCAAGTGAAATTTCTGTAGGCTATTTTAGCTTAAGCTATGATCCCATTTAAATGTTCCTATTTAAAAAGTCATGTTAAGTTGTGTTCTTTTTTACCTTTGATTAACCTCTCCTCCTGTAATAAAGGTTAATGTTCATTTAGGCTTCCTGTCCTAAGCTTTTTTGAGCTACGCTGCCAGAATATCTTTCCATAATTTTAAAATGTTCAGTTTTCTACTCCTCAGATCAGGCTATCACTGTATCGTCAGGTATAATATAGCTCAGCTTGTAGGATTTTACAGTCTTCTATAGGAAGTCCTTATCTGAATTTCTCCAAACAATATGGTGAGAGTGGACATAATTTATAATGCTGTTAATTTTAACATTCTGTAGTGCAACAAGCCTTAAAAAAAATCTTTGCGTAATTGGAATGCTATTCTTAGGCATACACAATCATACAGCTTATATAAATGGTAAGAAAAAATTGTAAATATCTTTTCCTATGTCCATTGTATGCACAGCAGCCTGGAATTGCATTTGCATAACTTATGACTTCAATTTTCAGTGGTAATTTAAAGATTTTGAAGTTTATTGTTATAATATGTGCAAACATGTGCTCTGTGCAACATCCACAAATATATTGCCTCCCCAGGCAAACTCAAAACTACAAACTCTTTGCCATTTTGCAGAGATGTCATGGAAAGCTAGCTTCAGCCTCTAGCAGCTGCTTTCGATAAATCTAAACATTCAGTACTAGTAAACAAACAAACAAACAAACAAACCTCAACCAATTAATTTACCTCTGAGACCACCCTCCTACTTTCCACCAAAAAGTTAGCGTATCAAAATGCATGGTTTTAGGCAAGACGGTGAGCTTCGCTTGTACTCAGGGCCCAGAAAAGAACCTATAAAACACTTAGTCACCTTGAGTTAAAAGGGATCTGGCATCCACGCAACTTTAAATTAATTTTTAAAGTTTATATTAATAATATGAGTGCATTCTGAAAATACTACTTCAGAGGAAGAAATTAGTGAATGCGCACAACTATTTCTGCTAATCATTTGCGTGGGTGTTCTGCAAACTGTTTCTATTTTATGCATAAAACCCAAAAGCGTCTAGGTAAAAGAAAGCCTTTTGTACTTGTTCTTCAAGCGTTTGGAGCTGTTTCAGCTTTTCAGTGACCACTATATGAACTGTTTACTCGCACTGTTCTCTGCCTTACCAAACAATAGTGTGAAGTGACTGGAGGTTTTACACCGGTAAACTTTTTGGCAATATTTGATCTAAAGGAAATCCCATTGCTATTAGTAAAGAACAACTGATGGCTGTCAGGAGGATTTGTTTCAGATACCTGTAATCTATTGTTGCCAGGCTGTTACCCAGTCACATGCAGAAAATGGGCCTTTGTATGAAAGACGATATGTATGCATGTCGAGGCATTTAGACTTTGTTTTGAATTCGAAGCTTTGTGTCTAAGCAAATACTCAGTTGTGCTTTAAGTGACCAAAACGTCTTTGAATTAGAAAGCTTTATTAAAATTAACTTGAATTCATTGCATTCGCTTATACAGCCTAGTAGAACAAACAATTTTTAGAAGCTCTGTGTATCTCTAAAGCTGTACTTTTTCTTGAAAGCTCCATGTCTAAGTGTATGTTACATATATGTGTATTCTGGCACACAAAGCTATGCATACTCTGTTTTCTGTAGTCTCCAAAATCTGAAATCACTAGCTACAGATAACTAGTGGGCACAATCTGTATTGTATTTTGAAATGATTTGCTTCAGGCAGAAGCAGGTTGTTCCATTTTGTGAAAGCTGAAGTTAAGAAACGCTGGGGAAGTGCCCGTGCTGTGGTCTCACTGTTCTTGCCTGTGTCAACTTCTCCTTTTTTTCAGTTATTTGAAGAATACTTCATTTAAGAAAAATGTGAAGTATGCTGGAAATAAATTTTGGCAGCCTGCAAAGGGTGTTCTGGCTCTGGCAGTTGGGGAAGTGGTTCATGAATCTCTTGAATAAGTAACTTGGTTGGTGGGGGCAATTGTTCCTCTGTTTCTGAGTGAAATTCTGGGTACTTGCTGAGATCTGAACTGTGATCCTCAGTTGGTTCCCTGAGCCAGTCAGGTGGAGGTGGCAAATCTGGGGATTCGGGTAAAGCTGCTGGGTGAGGACAGGAGTCATGTGCACAGCTTGCTGCTTCTGAGGTGGGAGCTGGAGATGCATCCATGTTGGAAGCTGAAATGCTGGCTACAGAGCATTCTTCTACTGGTGGAGGCAATTGGCTGTTTTCATTACTGGTGGTGCAGTGGGATGGTTTCTCTGATGCAATGGGATCATTCTGTAAGTTTGTGTCTTGTTTCAGTTTCCAAGGCAACATCAATAAAACTGGTGAATGTTTGGTAGCCTGGTCAGAGTCCATGAAGACATCTGGTGTGTCTCCATCTGCATATGGAGAACGACCTGCCCAATTTGAATCAACTAGAACTGGCCTCTTGCAGCATTTCCACACAATAATAATAATAATAATAGCCATTATCATACTAACCAAAATGATGCCAATTATCAGTGCTGCTATCCAGCTTCCATCGCTAGGTTCTGCGTATGCTTTGGGGAACTGAGGTGGTGTCGTCACAGTCAGTGCTCTTCTAGATTTGTGTAAACTGGGTCCAGTTGCTTGCAATTGATACAGAGGAGCTTTGTCTTCTATTGGACTCCTGATACTGGTGTATGCATTTCTTTTATTCATGGAAACGTTTTGAGGTGTTACTGTAGAAAGCGATTTCCAGATTTCTCCATAGAAGAGAAACAGTATTACTTGGCTGCTGGCCATTTTCCTGCAGGACATTTTTAAATATGTCCTCTCCTATAGCAGGAATGAAATGGAACATATTAACTCAAAAACTGCATTTGTTGTATTGTTACACTTTACTGACACCAGACAATTTTATTAATACTATAGTAGAGAAAATAATATTAGACTCTATGTTTAAAATTTCATGTCTGTTTCCATTTGCATAATCAGCAGGTTTGTTGCTGACTTTACAAACAACAGGCAGATTTTCAACATTATTGATCATTCTAATTAAGTGACTTTGAAGAGAATGTCTTGGTTATTATTATCTTTTTTCACCTTATCAGAAAAAGGCATCAGCAGAGAAGTCTGAGTGTTTCAAAATAACATTTATCAATCATGTGAATGGTTGTGGACCTGGCACAAAATATGAAACATTCGCAGCAGTATCGACAAACAGGATTGTCACGAGTAAAGAAAATTGTCTTGTTTCAATGGATATAAGCCAAGACCTAAGTAAAAGACTCTTTACAGTTCTCTTAAACTTTTATTTCCTGTTCTTTGCCTCTCTTCAGCAGTTAAGGGTAGAGCATAATAATTTTTAAAAAGTTTCCAAATACTGATGCTGTAATGGAACAGCATTCTAATGCTAAACTGTTTTTGTAAATAAATTCCTGCATGTGGAACTTGTGTAATGAAGGAGATTGTGTTAATGTTAAATTGTTGGTTGTTGGCATGAAACAGATCCCACCCCCCCGCCCCCCCATACTGTTTAGAGTTCAGGTCTCTGTATGTCTCGAATGAAACAAATCATAAAATACATCCACTACATAGCGGTTTTATAGCTGAAGCTACTTCCATGCAATTTGAACTACTTTATTAGTTAGTATAATGCTAGTCATGTGATGCTGTTCCTGGGAAATTAATAGGCATAAGTCTTTGTGGGTTTACAAATATGCAAAATTAAATTTCAGATGCAACAGTGTTAACACCTATGAGTAGTAAATTAATGCTTCTTTAGAACATATGATCTAAACTCTGTAAGGTTTATAACAGGTAAAAATTATTTCATTTAATTTTCTTCTGCTCCCCTCTTTTCAAAATATAGTCAAATAATACTTAGATGTAGAGTTCATGATAGTTCATGGTAACAATGTCAAACAACGTGTTTGAAACCCTCATACTTTTAAGATACAGACATTCAATGAGCTTTGAATACACCCTGAAGTCAGAACATATGCAGTGCTGTACACAGTGCAGTTCCATTTCAAACCAAATAATACAAATACTAAGCCTTTCCATGTTGAAGTTGATTCTTACCTGCACATTGATCTTCTATCAAGCAAGCATCGTCTTACTTTTTGGTTTGAAGCCTTAGGAAGACAGACTGTGTGCTGAAACTCAAGCAGCTTAAAATGGCTCGTTTCATGTTGAAGTAGGTTTCTGCAGCTAAAGAGGAAGTTTACCAACACTTGCTGCAGGAAGTGTCAAGAGTAGGGAGCTTACTAAGAGCCTTATCTCAGAGTTTGCATGCTTTACAAGCAAACTTTTCAGCTCTTTTTTTTTTTTATAAAACTCAAGTATTTAAATGTTTGTGGCTTTTGTCTGGTATGTGCCCGTTATGTAGAAATTCATTAATACTTGTTTGCCTGTCTCTGTTGAAAATACTTATAGTTACTTCTGTGTGAGTCAAAAATTATCCAAGTTTGGACTGGATTTGAATCTTACTGATTTAATTTCGGGGAATGGGTTTGGTGTGCTGTCATGACTATTAGTGGAAAAGCAAGCTTAGGTTCATTACTGTGAGTCACAGAAAGCTGTCTCATCACAGGATGCTGGCTTGCTTACCCATCTTCATTTGTGTAGTTGCATTAAAAGGCACATAATTACAGATTTCACCCTGCTCCTGCCCCCTACTCTCCATGTTATTTTTGCGTCTGGACAACTTTGGTCCCTGCTGCCATCATTAATGGGGGGCTGTGCTCTCTGAGCAGCTGTTTTCCCACTGTCTGTCTTTGTCCATACCATTTAGTGAAACCCAAACTACTTTCTTTTGTCTCCTTGAGCATTTTTGCCTAGAAAGGCTGCCTGGCAAAAAGAAACCTGCACGAATACGTCCTCGCGGCATTTTGCAAGCATATTCTGCCAGTGCCAAGTAGCTACTGCCATATCCTTCTGCAGCTTCTTCATCTCCTCCTGCTTTTTCTGTTGTGCCTCTCTTCTGATTGCACTAGTTCTCTTTTTCAGACTCTCCCTACTCCTGCAGCAAACACAAATCCTGATCCCATACTCACATTATAACTCAGTTTCTTGTTTGATTCCTTCATCTCATCCCCATTCTCTTAAACCCTCTCCACCTATCTTTTGCCACAGTTCCCACCTCATTGATAGTTCTTTCTCCTTCCTCTTTTTTCTTCTGCTGATATGATCGTGATTCTTTCCTTTTTTGCCTGCTTTTTTCATGACGCTGCTGGTTTTACCCCT
Organism: Aptenodytes forsteri; assembly: GCF_000699145.1. Taxonomy (NCBI): domain Eukaryota; kingdom Metazoa; phylum Chordata; class Aves; order Sphenisciformes; family Spheniscidae; genus Aptenodytes; species Aptenodytes forsteri. The sequence goes on along the minus strand of NW_008795131.1, from coordinate 5,045,774 downwards.
TTAATCCGCTGCCTACTAACAGCTTACTGTGTTCCTGTATGTAGGCTGGCTAACTCTTCCAGATTCATTCTCCTGTTTTAGTTCTGTCACCTTCCTAGCTGTGAGCAGTTTTACACCAGGTTAGATTCCCACGTTTGCTATCTCAGATTCTTTTTTTAGTACTTGCACAGCCTCTGCTGTTGCCTCATGTGCTCATGGTCATTTTGGGGAAGGAGGAGGTAACTGCAATGCAGCATCCCCCAACCCTGCCCTTTAGCTCTCTTTCTGTCACCAATGTGAGATGTTCTCAGTTCATCTCCTCTAAGTACTAGGTTGTCATCACCAATCTGTCACAGTTTGCCCTTATTCTTCTGGTCTTTCTCCTCATGTTTTAGAAATGCTTGACATAATCCCCTGTCCTCCCATTCTACTTGTGTGTTGTGTTGCGCCTCCTCCCTTTGAGCTCTAAGGTCTGAATATGTGGTTTATGGCAGTCATTGGAATATGCCACATAGTTGGGTTTGGGATTTTTTTTCCATCTCCAGTGAACTTACTTTCTAATGACTCCCAGTTCTGGGCCAAGCTTGCAAAATCTTTCTAACTTTTTATCTTTCTTACTACACAAACCACCTTTGACACAGGCAGTTGCACTTTTTTTTTTTGAGTTCTTGCTCTCTCTTGGCTTCCATGATGCTGTCCTCTTGCTTCTCTGTTGCTTCTTTACCTGCCCTTTCAGATAAGTTTATGGGTGATGTAATGGAAGGTGAATTGATGATTCAGTCTTACATCCTGATTCTTTCAAACTCATACAACCATCTCTTGTGTAAAAAATGTTTATTACAGATGCACAGGATGTTTAGAGCTTTGTCATTATGCAGTTTTAGCACTTGTAACCATGGTGCAACAGATCTTCTTTAACCCAAGAAGTAGCCTGTGAAAAGCTTCTCATGTTTCCTTAAAATAACAAAGCTCTGCTGTAGTGAGACCAGACACAGACGTCTCTCCAGAAATATGGGAAAATCGGGTCTCTATGAGGATAAAGAAACTGAAAGTTGTGGTGGTTTTGAAGAAATTTTTGGCATGTTCTTATTGGTTGTATTAGGACAAAGTGGAGTGTGTTTCTGTGATGCAAGAAATGACAGCTAGTCATCAGAGAAACCTTTACTGACCTTCAGCAAATGTTATAGGAATATAATATTCCAAAATGCCTTGTGTAATATTTTTTTTAAATATTTTGACTTAGAGAAATAGTATCACATAAGTCAAGTTATTTAAAAGCTGGTGTTGCTAGTTTATTTGAGATAACAAATTGAAACAGTTCTCATATTCTAACATATAATACAAACTTCATATATTCATACGCAAGATTGAAACACAATAAATATGATTCAAATCTCAAGCTGGTTCAAAAGCAATTAAGCTGGTTTAAGAAGTTCTTAATGGAAAAACCTCAAAGGGCATTTTGAGAGGGACTAGTTCCTGATTCAGTAATTGCATCAAAGTTGTGACTGAATTACGGTTTTCTTAAAAAAGCAACTTGGTTATACCTGTGTAGCACCTTATGGTATGGTATATAACAGTCCTTTCCTTTTTTTTTCCCCTAATGATCTTTGAGAAAGGGCAAACTTCTGTCCTTTTGTTTTATCCTGTTCAGCTCCTATCACCATGATTTCTGGTCAAAGGAGTAAAACGGGTCTTGACACTATTTATAGAAAGCTATTTAACACAATCCTATTCCCTTCTAGATCTACAAGTTGCTACAGCATTCCCACTATCATAAAAGGAAAAACCCTAAAATCTGAATATAGCTTTCCTGTGTTAAAATTCATGTTGCTACTTGAAAGCTAAGTTTCTGCCTTATATCAATGATGTAAAAAAGGCAAAAGATGAGTTTTTACCTGAGTATGAATTAAATCTCAACTACAAAATTTGTTAAAATGGGTTTGTGTGACTTTGATGGATCTTTGTTTTCCTGTTCATTATCTGTTTCCTTAGTGAGTTTCTCAGTAGTTTCATCTTCGATTTTCCTTTGGATCGCAGCATCTCTCCCTGATATTAAGTCTTGCATTATCAAGTCAGTTCCAGTTGTCTCCTTAGGCATCCTCTGCCATGTTCCTGCTGCAGTTGGCCATAAACTGTTAGTCGCCAGAATATCACCATTGCTCCTGGGCCTACGTTTTCCTTGCCTAGTTTTTTTGAGATACGACATTTTGTTTGCTATTACGACTGTCGACAGAAATAAGAAGGTGCAGATAAGCACAAGTACTGCTATTATAATGAAGCAAATCAGTATAAGAGACTTATTGTCTTCACATGTTTCTTTTGTCATTGTACTCTTGGGTTTGCTGGTATTCCTAGGTCCTCCAGTGGCAGAAACAGCACTTCTGGCAGGGGAAGATGTTGAATTTTGGGCCATTGTTGAAGATAAGGATTGCAGGGTACTTGTCTGCATTGCAAAAGTAGTCGTTTTGCTGTTGAAATTGATGCTTAGAGGAGAATTCGTATTGGCTTCTGTTATGTTCTGGCTTCCACTTAGGTTTTGGCTGATAGTATTCCAGGTTTCATTTATAACCCTAGGATAATCGGTATGGTTTGCGCTTGTTTGCAAACATAAAGAAAAGATTATCACGACAGGGAAGGCGAAGTGTGATTTGCTATGTCTCTTTGTCTTCATCTTCCTATTTAGTCACCTGCAAAAGTACAAATCATGGTATTAGTTTAGCAAATGCTAGTTCTTAGAGGTTTGAATTGGACTTCTCAGGGAATAGTAGGCAGCAGCCTTTTTGATGAAAAAAATAATGTAACGACCTCATTTTTACTGGATGTAGGAGGAAGAGTTCAAGTACTTGGAATTCTGAAAGAATAGGTTGTCTCGAACTTCTGACAGTTTGAGGTTTATAGAAAAAATATGAAGATTAAAAAAGAACATGGAGCAAAGAGAGAAAGGAAAGTGTTTCCTACTAACTACTCAGTGATGTAGAGGCAGACCTCTGTGGTAGTTCCTCCTCTTTGGTAGTTCCTCCTCTTCAAAGCCGGACATATTACAACTTTAGGTTCATCACTTCTGCTTTTACACAGTGAAAGGAGAAACCCATGTAAAGTTTACAGATTACTACTTCTTACTTTCTTGTATTCCCCTGAATGTGGGAAATGTAACCATGCTTGTAAAGACGGTCAAGTGAAAAACTTTAAAATGTTTCTGTAAGTGACAGCAGTAGCTTGTTTTAATTGTTTATGTTTCTTAGCACAGCTATCTGGAGTATTTCATAAATGCCTAGGAAAATTTTTGTTTGCTAATTTTTCTGCTGTATTGTACAAAAGGCTATTTATCACAAATGAACTTCTCACAAATTTTTCTCACACATGCTACAGATTGTGACATTTTCTTTAAAACGCCTGAGATTATTATGCAAATGATATTACCATTAGTATGTTCTGTTTCACATTTGTGTAGTATTCAAATTTGTACCTGTTGAATTTGTCTGGAGGGCAGAAAATTGATCTTTAGGTCAGTCTGATACTAAGATAATAACCTCAAAATAATAGTGACAAATCAGACAAGCAGTGAACCACTTCACTGCTGTTGCTTCGTCCAGTTTGTATATGTGAGACAAGTTCAGACTTTAATGCTTATTATCCAATCCAGTGTTTCTCTTTCACCTGTCTCTATTAACAGAACAAAATGTTTCCTTTGAATGTTACAGACAACATGTGGTTCAAACATAAATACTGTAGAGAATGACCAAAAGTAACAGTGCTATTTTTATAAATACATTTGTTCTTGAAGCTATTACTTTAAAGGTAGCAAAATGTATCTGTATGTTTGTAAAGTTAGGTAATTTTGAAATATTCCAGACAATGTTTACTTTTATCATAGTCAAAAGTTAGCATGCCTACCAAAGAACTTAATATATTCACTCCCAAAAATCAGAGGGGTGAACTTGCCTATCTTGCAAAATCCAAATGGCAGTCCTTCGTATTGCTGAAGTCCTCCAGGAAAATGAAGGAAATGATATACCTGGTATGTAAACAGGGAATAAACTATGGGTGTCACTCCTTACATGACCAAGGAGCAGCTGAAGATATATGTATCTTTTACTTTGCAGTTCACCCATAACATAAAATTTTACTCCAATGAGATGAATCCTTATTGTTAAGTTTGAACTAGAAACCATCTTAGTAATCAATTACAGCTCAGGTAGAATTTTTACCTTTATATGGTAAAAGTTGCCTGGAGGATGCCTTGTAGCATACTTTAAAAAGGAAAAAAGCAAAACCAGCAAAGCCTTTTTTTGGAAACAAAACAACATTTCACACAAAGTTTCTGCATGACATGCAGAACTGAGATGCATTTGCCGGTACACATATACTCCAACATTTAATGTTACTGTCCAAGAGTTGCAACTCTCTGCCTACTCCCTCCAAGAATACAGTAAGTCCAGTGTTAATTGTAGTGTTCTGGACCAGATGTGCTTTTCTTAAAAATAAACAAACTGATGTTGTTAAGGGCTTCACTTAAAATCATGAGAGCAAAGGAACTGATCATTAAAGAGCTGTTTTTTTTCTTTTTAGTTCAACCCTTTGTGCCTAGGTATTGATAGGGTCTTCTATCAGTACACAGTAAGATCTGCAGTGCGTAGGAACAACAGAGCTGAGTAGCAACTGTCACTGTTAATTCTTTGGAGTCTGATTATGAATAACCTTTAACATTACTAAAAATACAGTTATATCAGCTTCCTTAATTCAGTTGGAGATAATATTTTTACAGATGACTTTTTGAGTTATTTGAACTTCTTTAAAAATACTTTTGCATATAATTTTCTACAAAATCTAATAAACTTTGAAGTGGAACTTAGAACAGGAGAAGGAAAATGTGTACTTACCTTGCCAAGATGTAGGTGTTTCAGATACTTAGTCCTCTAACAATAAAATTTCTTTGTGCATATATTTACTCTTAGGATGCAAACGACCATTAACGTAAAGCATGTAGATTTAGACAATGCTGGTATTTTTTAAGCAAATCTGTAACTGAAATTATACGTCGTTTACTCTAAGTGGAGAACTAAAACCACAGAGATGACACACTTCCTTTTTGTAACAACTATACCATGACATGTTAGAGGGGGAAAAACACCGACTTGCCCAAATTAGCTCTCAGAACAACAGGAAGTAACACGGGGGGAAAAAAAGTATCTTCGGCAGACAAATATTCTATGTTCATGAAATTTATCTCCTCAGTTATCCTACTCTCAGGCAGTTTACCTCAAATGTTATCAAAAGCAGTGTCCCAGTACACTCAAAACTATGTACGTGCTTACAGTATTTATTAGCTCTTTCCGTAGCCTGTTGACTTGCCTTGAATGAGTTGAGTTAATGCTAGTTTGAAACATTGATAGGTATTTGAAAGTACCTTAGGTGTTCACGAGCTACTGTTGAGTTTAATTTTTTTAATTAATTCTTCCTAGTAGAATTTTGTCTGCTATGCTAACTCTGGGGACTTGGTTTAGGTAGTTGCGCTGTCCAGTCTCATAAAATTCAGAGAATGATTAAACGAGAACAAAAGGTTCTTAATATTTATATGTTATCTGAGTGTTTTTCTGGAAAGAGTTATTTTGTAGACAAATCTGTACTACTCAGAGGACTGACCATTCTTAGAAACACCCCACCAAGCGTTAGAGTACGCTGCAGTGTATAGCAAATGACATGAGTTTGAGACCCTTTGAAAAAGTTGGTATGTGGATGCTTAATTAGTCTTAATTATGACTTCTGAAATAAATGTATTTTTCCACATATAAAAGTAGATATAATTTGAATCTCTAGAGAGGTTAAAGAGTTAGTTTGAGACAGTTACACTTTTATTTTTAAAGAAACTCTGAGCTCTTTTCATGTAATCCAGTTTTGATCCAATTGATGCACTGTTGCTCTCCAGCATGGATTTTGTTTTTCCTTTCAGCTGAATAAACCTCCTGCCTGTCTGGAGGTTGCTTGGCTGTGGTAGGTTGCATGGCACTTCAAAATGAAGTTGAGTTAAATCGCAAGTCAAGCTTCATCGTACTGGGCACTAAACTTGGTTGGAGTCTGAGCCATGACAGAATAGTAACTTGAGGCTGTAGCTGCCAGTCCAGCGTCATTGCTTTGGATTGATGGTATTTTTAGAACTACGTGAAAGATCGGTCTGGTTTAGTTTAGTAGTAGTATGTGTAATAGACCACTCAGATGTTTGTAGCGTGGATCTAAAAAGCAAACCCAACAATGTCTGTCTTGTTTTCTTACAGATTCAAGACCGGTCAGATCAACGGAGATTTATTGATATACCACGTACTGCTAACTCTGAAGCCATACTATGCAAAGCCATATGAAATTGTAGTGGACCTCACACACGCTGGCCCCAGTAATCGCTTTAAAACAGACTTTCTTTCTAAATGGTTTGTAGTTTTTCCGGGCTTTGCTTATGAAAATGTCTCAGCAGTTTTTATTTATAACTGTAACTCGTGGGTCAGAGAATACACCAAATACCATGAAAGGCTCTTGACAGGTTTGAAAGGAAGCAAAAGGCTTATTTTCATAGACTCTCCAGGGAAACTGGCAGAGCACATCGAACATGACCAGCAGAAACTCCCAGCAGCTACCTTGGCTTTGGAGGAGGACTTGAAAGTGTTTCACAATGCTCTCAAACTGGCTCATAAAGACACCAAAGTTTCTATTAAAGTAAGTCCTTTTAATGCTGTTCCTAGTGAATTGTTGTATTTTTGTAAGGTTTTGAATATGATGTTACTGTCTCTTAATTCTCCTCTCCTGTCTTGAGGAGAAATCACAACTTATTAATATGCCTCTTTAGGAAGTATAAAATTTCATACATTTATAAAATTAGAAGTGTCAGACTTTTCTCTCTCTGTATTGTTAACAATAGGCACTGAACCATTTTTCTGTTCTCTTTCTAAGGTTGGGTCGACAGCTGTGCAGGTGACGTCAGCGGAACGAACAAGAGTCCTGGGACAAACAGTGTTTTTAAATGATATATACTATGCCTCTGAAATTGAGGAAATATGTCTTGTTGATGAGAACCAGTTTACCTTAACCATTGCCAATCAAGGCACACCACTCACCTTCATGCATCAGGAGTGTGAAGCCATCGTTAGGTCCATCATTCATATACGGACACGGTGGGAGCTGTCACAACCAGACTCCATCCCACAGCATACTAAAATTCGTCCTAAGGATGTCCCTGGAACACTACTGAACATAGCACTGCTCAACCTGGGAAGCTCGGACCCCAGTTTGCGGTACAGATCTCTTAAATTAATATCAACTTTGGTCAAAAATGTGAATTCTTTCCAAGGTTTTCTTAGTGTTAACAAATCTCTCTTGAACAAAACAATTTTTGTTTCACCACTACTCAATAAAATGTACTTTTTAATATAAAGAAAGATTGGGTTTTCTATAGGTGAAGAAAGGCATACATACTGTCAGGGTAACTGAAGGCATATAGGAAGCTTAATTTCTCTTTATAAAGAGAAATACTTATGCTTTGCAATATATGTTTATTAGATACATTTGATTTTCATGGTGTTGAACTTCCTGTTTAATAACGTGGGAGCTGTACCTCTTAGAGCAGGCTCTTGGGTCTTGTCAGTACTGGCTCAATGGCAACCTCTGGGGCCCTTGGCAGTCTCTCTCCCAGCAGCTCAGGTGCACCTGGAAATATTTAGAATTTCCTGGCACCAAAGGCCTTTCTGAGAAATCCGGTACAAAGTCCTTCAAGCATACTCTCTAACCTCATCCGAAATTGTTTAAAGCAAGTGGAGGAGTAATTTCTTTCATTTCTCCAAGGCAAATATTGTTGTCTGAATCTTAACTGGTGCAAGGAGAAAGTTCAGGATTTAAATGTAATCTCTTCTATAGCAGTATTGATTTAATTTTTAAAATGTCAGTACTACTACTGTGATGCCTTGGTGTAATGTGTATATTTTAAAATGTACAAGAAAACTATTACAAGTCACGTTGCTTGCTTTGTTACAGGTCTGCTGCCTATAATCTTCTATGTGCCTTAACCTGTACCTTTAATTTAAAGATTGAGGGCCAGTTACTGGAAACTTCAGGTCTGTGTATTCCTGCCAACAACACACTATTTATTGTATCTATTAGTAAGACTCTTGCAGCTAACGAACCACACCTTACCTTAGAGTTCTTGGAAGAGTGTATTTCTGGATTTAGCAAATCTAGTAAGTAACACTAGTATTCCTTAATGCTAACCATGAATTTGAACAGATTTAAGTTGGTAACTGTCTAGCTTAGTCAATTAAGCTTCCTCATCTTGCTAAGTCATAATAAGTTTAAATTGCAAATGCTTCTTAGAGCTGTTTCAGCTGTTTTCAAGATGATCCATTTATCTCTGTTTCTTAACAATCAAGTTATGCAATACTCTGAAACCAGGCAGTTTCACAAACTGGAATGGCATCTGTTGGAGCAAAAACATTACTTTTCACATTTGAATGTGCCCTTTCCTTTCTCATGAAGTAGATTTAAAAAAAAAAAAGGCAACTGCCTTTTTAAACTTTGAAATTAATGTCTAGTAAAACTTGTTTTAACATCTCATTCATTTAGATGATTACGTTCATTCAGAGAGATCACAACACAAATTATTTGTTTCATATCACTGTTGATAGTTTTGTACAGTGAGTACTTTGGATAGATTTCTATCTACTTCACTAGAAGTAGAGAATATTGCAGAACAAAAATCAAAATTTGAGTCCATGATAGTGAAGGTTTGAACTCTAGAATATACATACACAGAAGAGTTACAGGGTTCTTCAGTCATATCAAAATTAATCTTTTCAGATTGATTATATCTCTCAATTGTAAAACTGGTTCTGTTGCACTACTTTTGTCATGCTTTTTTTCCAGGCATAATACAGCTCTGACTTTACTGTTGGAAGCTGTTGAGAATAAATAGATTCTCAAGATGAAAAAGCAATTGTCTTAAGTAGTCCCGCCTAATACTGAATGTACACGTCTTTATGTCACATCTCTTAATAAGATATTAAAATGTCAACATCTCCTTGCCAGATTCCTACAGATGTTTCTTGGATGTCATTATTAGAGTATGTTTCTTTTTGAAGCTTGTCTGTTTGCCCAGTATTATTTGCTCAGCTCTGATAGTAATTATTTTCAACAATAAAACTGAAAGGAAAAGTGTTCACAAATAATTATTATAAATAGAGACCAGTGCTGATTCTGTGTTACAAGGTGAATTTTTATTTCAGGTATTGAACTGAAACATCTTTGTCTGGAGTATATGACTCCCTGGCTGTCCAATCTGGTCCGATTCTGTAAACACAATGATGATGCTAAGCGCCAGCGAGTCACTGCTATTCTTGATAAGCTTATAACAATGACAATAAATGAAAAACAGATGTATCCTTCCATTCAAGCTAAGATATGGGGAAGTCTTGGACAGGTACAAATCTGCATAATTTATTGCAATTTGTTTATAAGCAGATTATAGAGTTTTTAACCACTTAAATGTTAATGCAGAAAAATAAAATGGATCTCGACATGACCTAAGTTCATTAGCTGTATGGAGAGTAGTGTGCAAGTTCTTCTGAAGTTTCCATTCTATAAAATACTTCATAAAATCACTAATGAACTCTGGCTTCTAGGAATGTGTTCCTGGCCCCACTGTGAATTGAAAAATAAGTGTCTTTGGTATTAGTAGTAATTATTTCAATTAGTAGAAATTAATTCATCAAAACCCCTGAATGTACGGGTACTGAATGGAAAGAACAAAGTACGAGCATTCAGAGGTGTGTTAGGCACGTGGCATTGAAAGAATGCTGCTTTTTTTTTTCTGTTTGCACTTTTGAAACAGATGCATTTTGATTACAATCAATAGAATATCAATCCTCCTGTTGATCATGAGCTTAACACTTAGCCAAATTCTGTCCTCATCCTCCCCGCAAAGTGAAGAAGATGAAAACAATAAAGCTGACGTCATATATGCCATTCATGAAGGAGGTGTCTAGACAAACGAGACCAGCTTTACTTGCCGTGACCAGGCTTGCTCACAAGCTTTGTATCAACTTCCTCATTGTCATACTATTTTTATTTTTTTTAACTGTCATCCAAACTGATGCAGCCCAGCATCACAAAGCTGCTCTTGGAGAATGTGGGAGAACTGTCAGATGGATGCATGAGTGCATTTTCTTGCTTGGTCCAATTGGCAAAAAAACCAAAACCTAAAACAATGTATTTTGAAAGCTTAAATCACATTGAGAGCAATATGACTGTTATGTGCCGTATGAAAGTCTGTTAACAGGTAAATATGGAGAACACAAAATAAAAAGATTAAATATTCCACAGCAGTCAGTGGAAATTTTATCATTGACTTAGTTGACCCAGAATTTCAGCCAATTTTCATAATATAATGAGAGCTGAATTTGAACCAATACTGAAATAACATTAATCTTAGCCTGCATGTTATATTTAAGAGTTCTCTGTACACTTGGACAGATTTTATTCTTGCCTGCATATATGAAATGTCTTTTTTTTTTTTTTTTAACGTGAGAAGAAACTTGTTTTACTTGTAGCTGTATTCATGCATGGCTAGTGCTCTAAGCAAAATCTTTGACAGACGAGATCTTGCTTATTTTCTTGGAAGTATGTTTTTTCCCCCCACTTCAAATCTAGTTTCTTCTTACTAGGTTCAGCATTTTATGAATAGTTATACTTTAAAATGGAAAAAGAAATAAAAATAATACAAACTAAATTATAGTTTCTCCACAGTTCTGAAGCACTTTGATCTGGAGTAAAGCCTGATGGAATTAATCTTTATACTTCTAATATTTACATTAGACTTTTTTCCAAAAGGATAACGAATTAGTAAAACTGATGCTTCAATTTATGGTAGTTATGCATCTTCAACTAAAAAAAATGAATGATTGCTTATTTAAAAGGTGGTTTACTGTGGAAAAATAAAGTTAATCTGACTGATAAAAAAGAATTTTTTTTTCGTCTAACAGATAACAGATCTCCTTGATGTAGTGCTGGACAGTTTCATCAAAACGAGTGCCACAGGGGGCTTAGGGTCTATAAAAGCTGAGGTTATGGCAGACACAGCTGTAGCGCTTGCTTCTGGAAATGTAAAACTGGTTTCAAGCAAAGTGAGTTCCTTCTTTGCCTTAAGTTCCTTTTATATAATAATTTCAACTTATATAATAATATGACACTGAGATGCTTTCTGATAACTCGGTACGGGCAATAATGCAAAAAACATGATAAAATAGGTTCCACGCCATAGAATAATTCCAATGTTAAATTGTAATGGTTTTTAATGAAACTTTGAGCTGTGCTCTTCATTTGAGTAAAACAAAATGGTTGCTCTCTTTTCAGGTGATTGGAAGGATGTGTAAAATAATTGACAAGACTTGTCTGTCTCCAACTCCTACACTGGAACAGCACCTGATGTGGGATGATATTGCTATTCTAGCACGTTACATGCTGATGCTCTCCTTTAACAATTCTCTGGATGTGGCAGCACATCTCCCCTACCTCTTTCATGTAGTTACTTTATTGGTGGCCACTGGTCCCCTTTCTCTCAGAGCTTCCACTCATGGTCTCGTCATCAACATCATTCATTCTCTTTGCACTTGTTCACAGCTTCATTTTAGTGGTAAGTTTTTTTCAGATTTTCTATTAAGCTGATCGTTCTTTAGCTTGTTTAAGAAATTTGAGTTGTCTTTCTCTCTTTAAACTATTCTGAGAGTGTGAAAATACCATGTTGTAATTCAGCTTGTGTACAAACCAGAATGAGGATATGATCTACAACAGATGAGTATGGAATTAAAAAATGACTATCTGGTTTAGAGCAGGTGCATAATGTAAATTGTTTGTATAACGGGTTTTAGAAAAAGAGAAGAAAGTACCAGTAAGTTCCTGTAATGCAGAGAAAGGAGAAAATACGTCTGTGCTAAAACTGGCTGATGTGCATCTTCTGAATGGTTGCATAATGTGGTAACAAAAATATCAATTACATAAGGGAATTGTGAAACTCTACTGTTAAAACAGGTGTATTTGCATACTGCTTTATTTTAGCAGTCCTAAAATAATTGGTATTAGCAAATATGTAGCTGTCACTTCTTACCACAGAAGTACAGTATAAAACCATGCTAGATTTTGTGCAGAAAAAAATTAAAAGTTTATGTAATCTTGTCTTTTTTTAAGTATCTGAAAGCTCATTTTATATCTATATATATCGACAGAGTGAATGTGTGAATATGCACAGACACACACATATATATATGTATAAAGAAAAGCTTTGATGCACAGAGAGAAGGGCAAGCCTTCCTGTTTAAACAATGAATTTGAAGTACACTGAAATGAAATGAAAGTTCAGAATTGTAAAAATACTCAGTGCTAGTAGCAGGGCCGTCATTTTCTTCTGATTTAAGTGGCTTTCTTCATTTTTAGTGCCAGAGCCAAAAGCAGAATTTGATTGCAGTTTGAACTTCAGTACTGTTGGTATTTCAAAGCAGGAACTCTCCAGGTTTCCATTTTCTGAACCAATGTGAGGAGAAGTCTCACAGAACCACATCTTTAAACAAGTTTCTTTCTACCTGTTTTTAGAATGCATCTTCCTGGTGACTGGTTTCAACAGTGTAGGCAACAGACCACAGTTCTTGTGGCATACTCTGGGAGGAGTAGCAAAGAAAACAGTATTGGAATGTGCAAAGTGACATACAGGATGATTATCTACTTTTGTATTCATGGGAGGGTGAGCCTAAGTGTTGAAAATACGGGTTGGATTTCAGTGGTTTAAATTTAATATGTAAAAATTTTTCAACAGAGGAGACCAAGCAAGTTTTAAGGCTGAGCTTGACGGAGTTCTCTCTGCCCAAATTTTATTTGCTGTTTGGAATCAGCAAAGTGAAATCAGCCGCGGTCATAGCGTTCCGATCCAGCTATCGAGACAGGTCGTTTTCACCTGGTTCCTATGAAAGGGAGACTTTCGCACTGACTTCGTTGGAAACTGTTACTGAAGCTTTGTTGGAGATCATGGAGGTATGTGGTTCAAAACAAAACAAATTATCCACAAGGGAAAATGGCACTGCTTACACTTTCTACAGGCAAGCGGTGTAGTGAGATGTACCTCCCATGATGTGGTAATAAATAGTTAAGTGGCTGAGTTCTGAGAACTAAAAAACCTGCACATTCTGAATTTTAAAAAGACTTTCTCTTAATGTTACATGTATTCAAACAATATAATTCTTTTTAGGCTTGTATGAGGGATATTCCAACATGCAAGTGGCTGGACCAGTGGACTGAACTAGCTCAAAAGTATGTTGTAGATCTCGAAATATAATCCCTGCCTGCCTGTGTAGTATATTTAGAATTTTCAACTTCTCGTTATACAGCCTATTTGTTGTATGTTTGTTTAATATACTGTACTCTGTTTCTTCACAGGTTTGCATTCCAATATAACCCATCCCTGCAGCCAAGAGCACTTGTTGTCTTTGGCTGTATAAGTAAACGTGTGTCTCATGGACAAATAAAACAAATAATCCGAATTCTTAGCAAGGTAATAGACCCATATACCTTAAATCGATTTGGTGGCAATAAGTTTCATCAGTGTTGCGACTTCTAGAGTAACAGTAGTTTTCAATATTGAGTTTAAAATTTGAGACACTGAGATTGATCCAGAAGACAGTATTTAAATAAAAGCAAAATTTTCTGTTAAGGCATTTAGCTGCATGCACATGATTCACAACTGTTTTTTAAAGGACGTTAATAATCTAACGTGTTGTAAGTAAATACAATAAAGAGCAGGGCATTTGCACATGAAAATTTTGAAACCGACTGCCTGGCTTGGTAATGATGTTCCATATTTTCTAAAGAAGGTTGTGTTCTGTAGCAAGTAAACAGTGTGCTAAATATGTTTCCTTTAAGCATTTTATTAGAGTTTTATGGACATAAACTTTAACTGAACAGCATCCAGATTGTAAAAGAGCTATTCTCTAACTCTTGCACCCTGTCCTGCACGCTTACTTTTTTTAATACACATTGTGCAATTGCTTTCAGCAATACATGTATCACTTCTGTGTAAATCTCCATTTGTCAAAGTCCTTGAGAATTGGTTTAAAATGAGCTCAAGCTTTGTAAACTAGTTGAGAGCAACAATTCTTGTTTAGAGTTTTGATCTTCTTTTTACAAAGCAAAATCTAATTATGGTTGTGTTTTAATTACTCTTTTTTCCTACAAAAAGGGACTTGAGAGCTGTTTAAAAGGCCCTGATAATTACAATAGCCAAGTTCTAATAGAAGCTACAGTTATAGCACTCACCAAGCTGCAGCCTCTTCTTAATAAGGTAAACAACTGGATTTTTAGAGTAAACAGAGAACATATTTTGTAAATAAAAATTATAATTATGGGTATAATCTCAAAAATATAAGTAAGTGTTGTGGTATCTGAAGTTCACACTTCGCTGCTATGACTCATGCTCGAAAGTACTACATATGGGAAATACGTCACCGGTGTTTGTATGTGGGACCTGTGCAAAGGCTTTAAAAATGCTTTAGAATGTACTGTTCTGCTTCATCAAACTGGGCCACAGCAATATAGGCAATGACCGTACCACGGGCTGTCTTAATGCTTTCCAAAAGACTTTCAGTCTTGGCTTTCAGATGTTTGATTGTTAATACATGCTTTTCAGATCATGGCTTGTAATAAATGTTTGTCTTACCTGGTTTGGTATTAAGGTAGCCATCCATACATTACTTTCATGTTCATTATTTGATCAGCATACCAATGGGTATGCCGTTAATGAAGAGCCCCATATATTTACTGTTAGTAAATAAAACTTGTTCCTTGAAAAATCTGCTGCTTAAGAGACCCAGAATCTGTTGAATGCCAATTCTTCCTGCATGCTTTTTTGATTTGGAGAAGAAATTGCCTGGCCAGTTATCTGTGCAGAATTGCAATCCATTTTCAACATGTGCATTCAAATTGATAACAGAAGACACATTTCTGTTCACTCTGGTGTAGGGCAATATGCGTCTGACACTTTGTGAGCAAGGGAAGGAATATAAGAGAGAAGGAACGGCTTTAGGGGAGGTGAAAGGCTTGAAATTCATTTGCTTTCTACTGTTCACCCGTTAAGTGCATTAAGACGACAGGTTCACATGTACATCTGCATTGACGGAATGGACATGGTTGAAGACAGAACCTGCTACAGGAAGGATAGTAACGCATATACAAAACCACGTGTCAGTCTTACTTGTCTTTGACTTACAGGAACTGACTTGAAAGTGAAATCGTGGCTTTTTCTTTTTCCTTCTAGGACTCTCCTATGCACAAGGCCCTCTTTTGGGTAGCTATGGCAGTACTGCAGCTAGACGAAGTAAACTTGTACTCAGCAGGTACAGCACTACTTGAACAGAATCTGCATACCTTGGATAGCCTTCGAGTATTCAATGATAAGGTAAGCTGCTAGCAGTCAGCTGTGACTAACCCTTCGTTTATGTAAGCGGTTAGATCTGTTAAAAAAAGAAAAAAAAAATTCTGTGTCCTCATGGACAGTAGTTAAGCAACTAAAACTGAAATTTGCATTAGAGATTGTTTCACTTGTGTTATATCAACAGTAAAACTAAGACGTAGAGATGAAGCTCTTGCTATTCTGTTCTAAACTGGAACAGAAATGTATAGATGTGTTCTAATCAAGAGTGTTTGCGCTATTGTCACGTAAACTATCAAAATTACTGTTTTGTCACTTTAAAAAAAAAAAAAACAACTTGAGATATGATGAGTAACTTGTGATGAGGTACTCCTGTATTTTATTTTTTCTGGGTCAGAGCCCAGAAGAGGTGTTTATGGAGATCAGGAGGCCACTCGAATGGCACTGCAAGCAGATGGATCATTTTGTTGGGCTAAATTTCAACTCCAACTTTAACTTCGCACTAGTGGGACACCTCCTGAAAGGTAAGAATACATATTGCTGTTCATTTAAGATGAACACTCTTAATTCAAAAATAAAAACAAGTCCAGGGATTATGGGGAAAGAATGGGTGGTGGATTTTAAGTAACTTGGATCACAGAATAGATACAGAATTAAATGTTCTTTGACTAAAGGACTTTGCCGGGTTTTCCATAGACATGTTCTTTACTACTTTGTCCAAGAATGCTGTCTTTCTCTGTGTGTTTGCCTGTGTTCAGGCTCACTGTTTCTTTTAGAAGATTGATTTGTGAGATAATAGATATAATATATGCACAGACATTTGAAATTATGTGACTTTTGGGGGGAGGGACAGAAAAAATTAGTCTTAAATGTGCAATTTCTGTTAGCATTGTGCTTCCTCACCCTTTACGTGAAGTTTCCTGAGAACATGCCGAAAAATATTTATAAATCTTCTCAAAATATTAATGCTTCATAAATATGCATTAAAATTAAATACAGTATTTGGTTTCTTAACCTCATTTCTTAGGGTACAGGCATCCTTCACCTACCACTGTAGCAAGAACAGTAAGGATTTTACATACACTACTAGCTCTGGTTAACAAACATAGGAACTGTGACAAGTTTGAGGTGAACACCCAGAGTGTGGCTTACCTAGCAGGTAAAATTAAACAAACAAACATTCTTTTAAATTTGTGCTAACTGAAAAGGAATGGATTATTGTGGGAATTCTTATGGTTTTAGGTTGATAAAATTGTACCAACATAAAGGAAACTTGTAAGTGGAGATGGATAAGAGTCTGGGCTAGGCTGGGGTACATCAATTAAAGCTTTTTGTGGACTGAAGGCTTGCCAGCACAGGACCTACTGTGTAACTTTGAAAATACTTCAGGGAGGCTGCAAGTTTCTTGGTTTAAGTGCGTGCCTTAAACATTGAAATTTCTAGTGGTCTAGAAATAGAAATTGTGACCATGTTGAGGACAAATGTTTAAATCCTGTAACTGGATGGGGAATATAATTCTTTTTAAATGACCTACTTTTAATCTGTACGTTTCGGTAATGTGTAATTACATCTCAATGGTCGTCTTTATATTAAGTAAAAAAATTAAATTGATGGAATATTGCTTACATTCTTCAATGTATTCCTACTGTGGAAAACTTACGTTAGCTTTCTTTGAATTTTTAGCTTTGCTGACAGTATCTGAGGAAGTTCGAAGTCGCTGCAGTCTAAAACATAGGAAGTCTCTCTTATTGACAGATGTTTCAATGGAAAATGTTCCTATGGATACATATCCCATACATCACAGTGACACTAGCTATAGGTTGGTTGTCTAACTTTTAGATAAGTTATCCGTATTTCAATGTCTGTTTACTTTAGTAAGTTACCTAAAGGTAACCTGTGGTATATTGAAAACTGAAACCCACATTCATAAAGCTAAGTTAATGTTCTGTTATTGGTTCCAGACCAATACGCTACTTACACTGTGATACTGTGATCAACATGCACAGAGAAATTTGGGTATCAAATTCCTATACACTTAATTTTGAGATCTGTAAAGCTATTTCAGAGCTTAACTGCTTTGGAGGTTCTTAAACTTTTTGCTAACCTCTTTCTACAAGACCTAATTTCACCTCATTTTTCATTTATATTTTAGATGGAAGTTTAGTTTGTCCTTTTAAGAGCTTCAAGGCATGTACTAGGTAATCACTTGGTTCGTGTCATTGGAAAATCTTGACACCTTATAGTCTTGTCTATAAGCAGCCACAGAGATAAGCTAGGAAATCAACCTAGAAGTGACATGGAGAGCCAGTTTCTCTCAATAGGGAGCACTTTACTTGATATCTCTCTTTTTAGCATCCAGTATGGAGTAGCTGATTATTAAATATCTTTCATCTTGCCTCATAGGCTCATTTGCTTGTGTTCTTTTCATTGCTTTATTTTTTATCTCTTGATCATTACATTCATATCAGATTGTTAGTTATCACTAGCTCAGACATTTTTGCAAGCAAAGTACTATTTCTTAGTATGTATTTTTTGGAGATTAACCTGTTAGGAAAGATGGGTTTAATAAATGTTAGCTTGGCTAGTTGAAAAATTTATGCCTAAATGTGCACAGTTTTAAAGATTTTCTTAATTTAATTTCTCTGCACTTTCAGGACACTAAAGGAAAATCAACCATGGTCATCACCAAAGGGGTCAGACAGACATCTGGCTGCCAGTTACCCGACAGTGGGACAGATAAGCCCTCGAACACGAAAATCCATGAGTTTGGATATGGGGCAGCCTTCACAAGCGAACACTAAAAAGCTTCTAGGTTATTAAGATAACTAATTTACTAATTTGTCTATAGAATACCTCAGGAAGTGTTACTGGAGAAAAATTATACTTGTATTTATTCTGACTTCAAGTGCTTATTCCTGATTCAGAGGGAATGCAGTTTCTACAAAACACAAATTAGAGAACACAGTTGAAGAGGACTAACTCATTTATTTTGATCACGAAGGGCGGGGAAGCAAGAGTGACACTCAAAATGTGCATGTTGAAGTGGAGAAAAAAGAAAAAAAAAAAGGGGGAAGAAAAAAAGATACTCCAGATACTAAAGAGTCATAGTGCCAATTTTCTGCCACCAGCCCTCTTTCAACAAAACCAAGAAGCTGAATACCTTAGCTTAGCTACTATATTGAATACTCTATCTTATGCTAGAAGAGATGGTCCCAAAACATTTTAGATGTTTTGGAAGCAATCTGATTTTTATTCATGGCTTCTCAGTGCATCGTGTTTACAAGCAAAGTCTTAATATCAGAGAAACAAGATGAGTTGCTTTGCATAACTTGTGGTTACCCTTTTACATTATACGGTGTATATATGGAAGAAAAGGGGCATTTCTTTCATTACAATCCTATTACTGCTTCCTTTTCAGTAATCACATTTTGGCATGTTTATTCGATGTGATGTGTTGACCAGGAAACCATAGCATGCCCGCAGCTTACATATTTGAATAAATTGCATGCTTTCCTCATACGTATTGTGAAGCATTTTGGAAACTGTGATGGAGAGCGGCATGGTGTGATCGTATTTTCTCTACCATCCCTGAAAATGGTGAAAATGTCCCCAGATTCCAATCAATACGTCATAGATAGGAGAGTAGCTTGGACAGAAAATCAGAAATAGTTAGAATATGGATTTAGGTTTAATGTTTTTAATTGCCTGATAAATTGTTTTTAGGTACAAGGAAAAGTTTTGACCATTTGATATCGGACACAAAGGCTCCTAAAAGGCAAGACATGGAATCTGGAATCACAACGCCTCCCAAAATGAGGAGAGTAGCCGAAAATGATTATGAAATGGGTGAGAAACAGGACTAACGTTTTAAGAATAATGCTAACTATAAATGCTTTGTATATATATACAAAGGATTATTTCTAAATTCAATGTTTATTTGCTGAGGTTACTACAAGGTAAGGGAGAAATATCTTTCTTAACAGTGGCTTCTGGAGAGTACAGTCTTCCACATCACTGGCAACTGAGGTTTGAGTTAGAGTTGCTCAGTTTGCAGATGCAGAATAAGGGGCAGCTATAAAGTACTGCATACAGGACTGAAATGAAATAACTAAAATTTGGCTTTCTATACGTTAATAAGTCCTGGCTGCAAATTACTACAGGAGATGGAACGTGACCTAATGCCTAGAATGCCTCTCTTCATCTTCTCCCACATCTGCTTCCTGTGCCCCCATCCCCAATTGCAATGCAAGACCAGGGTTTTTCTGTTGTATCTGATGTCAGTCTGCTGCCTGACCCTGAGTACGGTACTTACCACCCCTGGGCCTGTATTTCACTGAATAGGAAATTGGGGTTATTGTTTACCATTTGATAATACATCCCATGTAATGATCTAGCGCTGCTAGTATTACAGCATAGTTGTTGCTTTTATACTTTATGAAAAGGCTGGTGAACTCTGAAGTTTGTGTATGACTGAATTTGTTGTGCAAGAGCTAATTCTATTTCGGTTTGGGTTTATTTTGCTTTGGATGAGTTGCTCTTTTTTACCTGGCAGAAACCCAGAGAATATCACCGCAGCAACACCCACATCTTCGAAAAGTTTCTGTTTCTGAGTCGAATGTCCTCCTAGATGAAGAAGTTCTGACTGACCCAAAAATTCAGGCACTGCTGCTTACAGTTCTTGTAAGCTCTCTTTCTGTGTATTGTCTGTTATTTTCTGATACTCTTTTATCTTCCAAAGAAGCATATGTGTTCCTTGCAGTGTTTCTAAATTCATATAGATCAGAATCAGTGATGTGCAAGTCTATTCTTTTATTGCCGTTCTTCAAACTTTCTAGGAATCACTTTTAGAAATGTATTTAAATGTTCTTTGAGAGCAAATACTGAATTTTCATTATTCTGTATTGTTTTGTAGAACATGTCCAACAATTGTCCCTTTTTCCTGGCAGATTTTTATCACAAACTAATTTTATCTAATAAAAGGATATTAATATATTATACTTAAAGTTAAGAAGTGAAAATTGTTGGAATCCCAGCATAATTCAGTTTAAAAATGATTAACTAGTAATATAGGTGTACGGTATGATAGTGCTTTCTTCAGATGTACCAATACAGTTACTATTCCTGATATACTTCAGAAAGACTCAGTTGCCCACTTTTGTCAAAAACTGACTAGCTATGTTTTTTGCCAAAATAGAAGCTATTACCAACTGTTTTTATTGTTTCCCACATACACATAAAATAACTTGATTCCATGTCCAAAGAGGGCATAAGTTAATCTTTTGTAATGCTGTTTTCTGCTATTCAGAAATCTTAAAACCTTAAACTACAACAACAGCAAAAGCCTATAATTACTCAAATTAAATTAGAAGCATGCTGATTTAATCCTTTGCATTATGACAGGCAACGTTAGTGAAGTACACTACTGATGAGTTTGACCAGCGGATTCTGTATGAGTATTTAGCAGAAGCCAGTGTTGTCTTCCCAAAGGTCTTTCCTGTTGTGTAAGTACCTAAAGCTCTGTTTATGATGACTGCGTACTTGGCCCTTCCTTTAAAAGGTCTCCGGACCAGGACAAGCACGTGTGAGATGCTTACTCATTTGTAGGTTACTAGCTGCGATCTGTCCACGGCTTGTTGAGACAAATGTCCGTAGCAATTCGAGAATCATGCTTTTTCCCTGTGTTAAATGAATATAATGTTCTTACTAGAATAGGCATCCTCAGATGCCACTGCTACAGATGGTCCTCAGAAGCACTCTTCAGCGTCAGATTTTCAGGCAGGTTGGCAGAGCGTGGGAGAACTCTGTATCGCTGTTGCTAGGGAGCCTGTCTGTGCAGCCATCAGCTTCTTCCAAAAGCTTTCAGCATCATTGCTGCCGCTACTCTAGTCTAGGGACTTAGCATGGCTTTATCACTTCTTTGATACTGCAGAGAAGCAAATTACATTTTAATATGTTCGTGTAGCTTTCTATACAAGTCAACATATACTGCCTCTTAAGTATTACTTTCACCCCAGTCAGACTCAGTTTTTTTTAATTAGTACCCCAAGTGCATATCAAAACTGGTTTAAAGCATAGTTCAAGATACTCTTTGGATGTATTTCTTTAGATATCAGTTAAAAGTAGTATTTGCTGGAGTCAATATATGTAAGGGAAACCCAACTATCAGAAACTAACATGAGTAGACTTTTAAAACTGACCTGTGTGTGATTTAGAAATAGTGCTACCTTTTTCTGGCTTTATAAAGTAATGGCCAAAGTACAGCCAAGTTCTGTGAGCTATTCCAAGCACAACTGCAAGTAACTGGCATTTGTATTAAAAGAAAAAAACCAAACCAACCCACGCATGAGTTCTGCAAGGGAGCTCAAATGAGACAGTAGCCCCACGAGTTTAAAAAACTGCTTTGAAACTCCAGCTCTGACATGTACACAAATCCAGTGAATAATTTTTTGGTTGAAAATAATTAAAATATTTGCAATTTAAAGTGCTAGGTAGATGCTTTAATGGGTTATATTGTTAGTACAATTTTTTGAAAGTGTTACACATCATAAGAGTACTCACTGAACATATACAGGAGTTGTTTTGTACTTCTAAAATGACTGAGATTTTGAAAATCCCACCTTACCTGCTGTTTGCTAAAGTCAGTTGGGAACTGCAGATTTATTTTATTTAATGAACAAAAAATAAGCCACTTCTCTTTTCTTCAGGCATAATTTATTGGATTCCAAGATCAATACCCTTTTATCGCTGTGCCAGGATCCAAATTTGTTGAATCCAATTCATGGGATTGTTCAGAGTGTTGTCTACCATGAAGAGTCTCCACCCCAATACCAAACTTCTTATCTACAGAGTAAATATTTTTCCTTTTTTTTTTTTTAAAGCTGCTGTATTTTAAGTTAGATTTACTACTGAAAATGTTTCAGAATTATTGCAACCCTAACAGAACAGTGTCAGTCTTGTGTGCCATCTCTCCAACTTCATATATCCTAGTAAAAATAAGAGTTCGCATATTAAAAAAACCTGTACTGACATGAATATTAAAACTGCTTGCTGCAGTTGTGCACCAAATATTAAAAGTATGACACCATCTACGTGAGTAAAAAGAAGTTGAAACTCAGTATTCTGTTTCCACTAACCAGTTTAAAGAAATACAAAACATGAATGGTGGTGATAAATGGTGAGTTTTAAGTTAACCTTGTAAGTTAGGGATTGACTTAATTATTGGTAAATTCCATAGAGTAATGTTTGTTTTTCAGTGCCCAAGCTCACTTTCATGTCACACTTAAACACTTAAAACCTAAATATTTTTTTATGGTCCTTAATCCAAAACTTTCCAGGAAGATCCGTAAGAAACAGATGACAGTTGAGAAAAACTTAAATGTTGACATAATTTTTAAAATGAGATGCATATTCACATGCTAAATTTAATTTTTAAAATACCATCAAGAATTTCTCGCATGACAGTTCTGAGATTTCAAGGTTTTTACAGCTTATGTATTTCATATACAAATTAAAATGCCATAATACCTTATACATGGTTTGGACAACATTTAGTGTTGCATCGCCCAGTCAAAATATTTCATTTCCATGCCTAAGTAAATCCAAGTGATGTGCTATGTGTACTTTCTAGTTGTTTTCTGTCAATTGAGAACTGTGTTTTAGTGGTAACGTTCAATTTGTTGTTGTAGGTTTTGGATTTAATGGGTTATGGAGGTTTGCTGGCCCATTTTCTAAGGTAAGAACAGTACACCATATATAAGTTCGTGAGTGTTTTGCCTTCATTTTCTCTCTAAAGCACATTGGTGCTCCAGGAAAGAGGCAGATAAATGACAAGTCATGGAATTTATATGAGCAAGTTAGTAATATAAGGCTCACTTCTATAGCTAAAACAATTTTCGAGCCTGCATCAGATATTTTGATAGACTCGTGAAGGTCAAATTACTGAAGTTGAGTAAAAGCAGTCAGGTGTGTAAATGCACCTTTTTACTGCTCCCAGGTTCACTAAGAGGCCTTGGACATACGGTATCAGTCAGAAAGTCTTAGTTTATTAAGTGTGTCTTACAGTGCAAGGGATTAATTTGCTAAGAATGGTAATTCCATAAGGATAAACTTTATGTTACAACAGAACAAATAAATCGAGCACTGACAGCCTGCACTGCTATTTGTTCCCTCTAGTCATCGTAACAAGAACTAGATGAGCAGAGCAGGCAGTGTTTGGGATGTTAGGCTTTGGGGGCATAGGCAGTGCTTTTAATAACGTGTCAGGTTCAGGCAGCTGTGGCAGGTCACCTCGGGAATGAAACAGCCCCTCTTTCCTGACTTTGTGCTTCCACGCACTACTGAAATTACACCTGTAAGTGGTCTTTGATGTGTGCATTTAGATTAATCTGGAAAAGACTACAAATCAGTTTTTACAGATACTCACATCAAACGCTTTTTAAAATTTTCAGGCAAAACCAGTGTGATATTAGAGTGAGTTCTGGGGCAAAGCTCCTATTGACAGAAAAGTAGGAAGAAAAGAACCAATCGTGGTTTGTTTTGGTTTTTTTTTCCCCCCCCATCACCCACAGCAAACACAAATCCCAGACTATGCTGAGCTCATAGTGAAGTTTCTTGATGCCTTGATTGACACGTATTTGCCTGGAATTGATGAAGAAACCAGTGAAGAATCTCTCCTGACACCCACATCTCCATATCCTCCCGCAGTGCAGAGCCAACTTAGCATTACTGCTAACCTTAACCTTTCCAATTCCATGACCTCGCTCGCAACTTCCCAGCACTCCCCAGGTCAGTAGCTGTTCTGGTACTACCTAGGTAAGGGAAATGTATTGAATTTACTGTTTCTGTAGACAAACACTCAGTCTCATTTTCTCTTTGGAGATGTTTATGCATCAAACATCATTGCGTTCGTGAACCAAATGAATATTAAGCTGTTTACTAAGCTATTACACTGTATTTCAGATGTTGGATTTTGTCCAGCACAAAAGCTGTCTTCCGAGTCGTTATACATGAAGGAAATAGCATTAAGTGCATCAGAACAAATAACAGCTGCATCTTAATATGGAATATATGTAACAGTGGAGCATTGAAAATTAGTAAATATCAATATATAATCATGATATTTTGCAAGGAGAATAATACCTGTCTGGGCACTACAAGGTAGCACATATTAGGAAAAATAATCCAGAACTGTGCTGTGGAAGAGTGTGTCTGGGCTGACTCAGTTTCAGGTGACTGTATGATTTAAGGCCAATGCTCATATAGGCAGCATCACATGGAGGTCGTACTCTCCCTCGAAGGAAAAAAGTGTTCATGTAGATACGTGTGGAATACTGGGTCAGTTCAGACTATTTTATTGCCAGAAACACGCTGATGATAAAATGAAGGCGTTCAAGAAAAGAACAGTCATTAAAGGCATTAGATGGATAAAAACACTAAATTCCTTCTGGCTTGGGGAGAGGGGAATTACAGGGAGATGCAGAGGTTAAATTTAACAGCATAGGTTTTCAGGGTGAAAAATGAAAAAAGAGTAAAATTATTCAGCATAGCAGATGAAGCATAAGCTAGAGGAAATTAAATACAGGAAGAAAATGGAATTTATGTCAAAGAAATCTGCATGAAGACTCTTCCTGAAGTGATTTTGGATTAGTGTCTCTCATATTGAGGAAATTCTTTACTTTTCTTTGTCATAAAAATTATACTGTGTGATATTTCTTAAATGATGATTTAACTATCGCAGTTCCGAACACTGAAGTCAAAGAACCCTTTTATTTCTGCTTTGTTTCTAACCTTGATGCAAGGCTAGAAACTACTTGGGTTTAGGTATAGTATTTACAGAGGTGTTTTGGTTTTTTTCACTCTTGTTGTTTACTGGTTTCTGCTAGCCCTGAAATAAGCTCTACTTAGTTGTACTTAGCTGTAGTCAAGAAGTCTGGTCTTCCAGATTATCAGTTTGCTCACGTGCTATGCGTGTTTTTTGTTGAATATGATGAGTATTGCAGAGGTGCAACAGAGGTAAAACTGTGCTCTGTGTTTGAGTAATTTGGGAATAGTGATTTCTTTTTTTTGTTTCATGCAGTGAAAAGTGATTACAACTTGCTTTTTTCCTGTATGAGAAGCCAACTTTAATTGTTTAAATCTGGGGAGATCCCCTTCTTGATATACTGATGCTGTGTTCCAGAATTATATTTTAAGATGCCTGTCAGTCTAAATAGACTCAAAACAGGATTTGCTTTCCAGTTTCCTGCCAATTCAAGATGACTTATTACATTAAATAATGTTATCCCAAGTGAGGAGAGAAAGCGTGAAGCATATTTTCCACAGTTGTTACCTCTTCCTCTGCTACTTTATTAATAGCACTCCTTAGCCGTTGTTTCCTTGTTTTGTATTCCTGCCCGAGAACAAGTGAAAGAGCATTGGTCTGAAAGGGACTCGCTGGTGCCGTCCTGGAATCCCTTTTGAATTGGGTAATAAGAGTGGGTGAAAGTTGAGTTTGAAGAAGTTTGAGAGACTGCTGTTTCACTTAACATTTTGCAATGTCCATTATACGTTATGAATATATAATGCAGCCACTGTATTGTATCGTCACGCAATTTATCCTGTGTATAGAAATATTTCTGTATAAAAACTCCTAATAGAGTGCAGGTACAGATAACAACCAAGATTATGGAAAAGGCAAGTGGTTCGATAGAAACTTTCTTATTTAACATTCAGCTAAGAATTACCTGTAATACTAGAACAGGGAGAAGGATAAAATTAAAGGGGGAAAAAAAAAAGACCTTGCTGTCAGTGTGAAAATAAGTACATTATGAGCAGCATCTTTCCCTTTAGAACGTAGAATTGGTAGCAGCTCCAGCAGTTCTTTTTGCAAGGATGAAGTGATGATGCAGGATTAGGCCCTCTACTAGCGAAAACAGCATTTTGCTATGTAAATGTCTGCCTCCCTTACGCCTCGCTTTCTATTCCTTCTTCCTTGGTTAGCTAAGAGGAAGGAATTAATCCAGCTCTTCAAAAATTTCTTCCAAATAGATGGCTTTTATCAAATGCTGGTGAAGAGCCCATCTCCACAAATGGGGTTAGGAAGTGGTGAACTTGTTACGTGATTCAGGATCCTAGTGGGTCTGTAGTAATGCCTTTATGACACCCTGTGCATTGTTTGCTTGGAAATTAAATTTTAAAAGACCGATATGAAGGCCAGAAGATTACTAATGGTTCCATTTTTGTGTAACCAGACTGGAGGCATCTTTGTAAAGAATCAGCCTTTATAGGTGTTTCCAGCTTCATTCTAGCAATTTGAATACAAAGACTTGGGGTTTGCTTGGGGGATCTCCAGCTTTCTCAAACTGTGGACCAGGTCACAACGTGGAGCTCTTCATTTTGCTCCTTCATCCCACGTTTATTACGTTGCTCCACTTTAATCAACAAACAATTTCCCTGGTTTAAACTGGCATGTTAACCAGTGCAACTTTGCATAAAACATGCAACTTTGCATAAAACATGCTTTGCTTTTTAAGCTGTTTAATTGTATTAAAAATTTAATTGGTCTTCTGGCACTTTATACAGCTCCATAGCTGCATACGTGAATTTTGCATTCTCATTAACTGTGCCTAGAGGTGTGTGATGGCGTTGTCATTGCTGTGCACATTTACGCTGTAGAGACAAGAGTGAGGGAGTAAGCAGTGAAAGACCTAATATCTGCCACAATAAAAATCATTGGTGAAAGAATGATAGAACATGAAGGTGGGCCACAGGATTTCTTGAAACAGCAAGACAACTATGGGACTAATAAGGGATGCAGATCTATCATCCACTTACTCTGATTCGAGAACTACTGCACAAGAAAATCAAGTATTTAGCAGTGCTGAGTTACTTCATCACACTGAGTTAAAGAGACAGTTTCAGCCAAGTGAGTTTTTTATTATGGTTACAAATATATTAAGTTGCAGATAAATGAAAAATTTTTTTCTTGCATCTGGAAACAACCGGGCGAGATCATTGTTTGTAAATGTTTTGTCTATCATCATCTCTTCTCCTTTCCCCTTTCTTTCTTCTCGCTGTTCCTTTCATGGACATTATTCACTTACGTTTTTTCTTTCATTCTGTGTCTGTGAAGCTTCTCTGCCTTGCTCTAAATCTGCAGTTTTCATGCAGCTTCCTCATCAAGGTACACTCTACTTTCATCATATTTGCACGAAATACTGCTTGATCTGCTTTAGGGTTGGGCTTGTGGCATGAGAAGTGGTTTACTGATCCTTTTGACACGGGAATGGCTTCAGTGTAGTGCTAAGCTGTTGCTTTTCTTGTGTGATGCTAATAATATCTGATGATAGAGCAGGCAACGAAAGTCAAGCTAATAATATCTGATGATAGAGCAGGCAATGAAAGTCACATCCTTAAGAATGAGATAAATTTGGTAATAGAGAAGTGGATGCTTGGTATGTGAAATTACTCTGCTGCAGGTATTAAGCTAAAATGAAGAACTGTTTCATGTGAGCTCTTTAGATTCACGGGAAGTCAGCTTTAACTTCAGTTACACACCACCGGAAAATGGGCACGAGTTCTTTGGACTAAACTGCAGCAGACAGAAGCTCAATAAAATGGGTACTCAAGGCCATTTGATTTCTGCTTCTATATGGAGAATAAGAAAAAGCTGCAGAAGAGTTTCGTTGCTCGCACCTGTGGGTTGCTTCCTATCCTCATCGTAGTTTCTGGTTTTTGTAAGCTCACACCCACACAAGGAGAGGAAGGATGATGTAGCCTGCAGCCAGCTTCTGGCTGGAGTTTCGAAATTGTCCCTATACGTATGTGAAACGTGGAGTGTATTCTTGATTCTTGCTAATGCCAGTGAGAATCCATTTCTTACAGGAGTGAGACATAACTGTGGGAGATGTCATTTGTAGCAGTAGGATTTTGTTCTAACCTTTTTACTCACTGTCAGACATCCTAATTTTTGCTGCTGATTGTACTTTTAGCCTCTTGCATAAAAACACCCTTCCTGCTATTCATTCCATTGCCGCACATCTACCATAAGTGTTGAGAGTGTTGCTAAACACACGTCAAACATACTCATTTTGTTGCAGAAATAATGTGACAGCTATGCTAAGATACTGCTATGGGAATGATTAACTCATGTAGCGTCAGCATAAAAGTAATAATTGATTGGAATGTCTGTATTAAACAGAAGTCTCAGCTTTTATATCTTCAAGTTACTGTGTCCAAAGCTGTTAGAGTCATGGCTCATAACCCAAGGCTCTCATGTGCTGTCATCATGTCGGCATGAAGTTTACACTAAAGCAGTTCATTTTTGAGGTTTGTTTGATGTTATTCTTTTAGCAAAACATAATAGAGATACCTCATCCTGCAGAGAAATCCAAAGCTTCTCAGAAAAGTATATGCACTTGGGTATAAAGCCTGTCTGGTTTCATCCTCATCTTGCACTCCACCAGCCTCCTCCTGCCTCACGCAATAGCAGTTCTCGTAAAGATTTCCAGACTCGCCTGTTCTGTGTGTGCTTCCTGTTAATACCCTGCTTAGAAAACTGTTTCTTCAGTTGTCCTTGTTAGAAGTTAATTGTTGATTTTTTTTTTTTTTTTTTTTTTTTA
>NW_008795131.1:5002439-5015884 GCF_000699145.1 Aptenodytes forsteri | reverse complement strand
TTTTTTTTTTTTTTTTTTTTTTTTTGTTTTTTTTTTTTAAATTTTTGTTTTTTTTTTTTTTTTTTTTTTTTTACTTTCAATTTGGCAGGGTTTAAATCATTATAATTGGTGCCTACACTTTGACACTTAACTCTTCAAGTGAATACCTGCCTCAGTTCTATTTCTGCTGCATGCAAAATAAGTCAGCTAAGCCTTTCATTCCTCCTGGCAATGAGAGAGAGTCCTCCAAACATTGATTTGTATGTTATGTATTTTTAGTGATCTTTGTTTGTGAGCCAGGATTCAGTGTTGAGGGGAATTTTAGGTATTTGAATACACACGAATCTTCTTTGGTAGCAAGAATCAGCCTCTGCCATTGCAGCAGAATTCTGTGGTTCAGAAACAAACCTTCCTCACTCTGCCATTCCCATTTAATAGCAGTCTGATTTTTGGCTGGAAGAAGCCCACAGATTTGACAGCCTGACAATTCTCCCTCCTAGAGAATGCAAAAGCCAGAAGAGACTTGAGTCAAACTCTTTCATTTGCTCAGTCTTCTCAAAACTAGAGCCAGAAAGGGCTTTGTGGCCTGGAAGACTTTAGTGTTTTCAGTGAGTACGGATGCTGGTACGAATGCTTTGAGGATGTAGGGGAGCCCTTCATCTGCCGTGTGAACGTTTGTCTGTGCTATTTCCCCTAGTAAATAAAATTCCTATTTCTGTTTTAAGAGCTGACTAGGTGAAGTTGGTGAACAGTTCATACCCCTGTCTATTTTCATGTTGTTGTAGGAAAGTAGCATAGATTGAAACAGATCAGCCAGTGTCCATAGGCCAGAGTATTTTTGTCTTTTATTGTTGGAGTTAAACTAACAGCAAATTCAATCTGCAACTTTAAGGGGCGGGGGGAAGGTTATTTGAACGAGTCATGTTGAAATGTGATAAGCTATGTGTAGGTGAGCGCGTAGAGCTGTGTGAGCAGGCATCGCACTTTAGCATGTGGAGGTGTTTCATCTGGTCAAAGTCCGGGTTCTCACTGGAGACGGGGTCGTACATCTGGTCCTGCAAAAATTATTTTTCATACTAGAATACTGCAATGAAGTAGCTGTATCACATTTGTCATGTGTGAGACATCATCGACAGTTAAGATTGTGTTACATCTGGCTAAAATGGTGTTCTGGGCCTGGCTGGGGTGGAGTTGATTTTCTTCATAGCAGCTGGCATGGGGCCGTGTTTTAGAGTTGTGACCAAAGCGGTGCCGAGCAGCGTTGCGCAGGGCAGGGCCTGCTCTGACCCTCACTCAGCCCCCCGGTGAATAGCCGGGGGGTGGGCAGTAGGCTGGAGGGGACCCAGCCGGGCAGGTGACCCCAGCTCACCAAAGAGTTATTCCGTGCCAGACAGCGTGGTGCTCAGCAATAAAGAGGGGCGTTGGGGAGGTTAGCCATCTTCCGCCCGGGAGCTGGCTGGGCACTGGTCTACCCATGGGGGTGCTGAGCGTTTGCTTTTGCATCACTTGTTTTGCTTTCGTTCATCTTCCACAAATCCCTCACTTAACTAGACTTTTTATTTTAATCAGGACACCAAAGTTTTCTTGCTTTCACTCTTCCTTTCCTCTCTCCCTGTCCCACTGGGTGGAGGGGAATGAGCGAGCGGCTGTGTGGTGCTTACCTGCCTACTGGGGTTAAGCGACCACAAATGATGTTATATTCTTTTTTTAAAAATACGTCATAACCAGGTTCTGCAGCGCTTTCCCAGGCAGGCGGCACTGCTGCTGGTTTGTGTTGCCAAACGCTGTTTTGAATGAACCACCACTTGTCAGCATGGCAGAATTCAGCAGTATTTGGACCACGACGTCCCCTCTTCATCCAGACTGTTGACACCGCTGCAGGCGGGTCCCCCACGGCCGGCCCGCCCTGGCAGGCGGGGCTCTGCCGACACCTCCCTGGCCCAGAGGGCACCGTCGCTTGTTCCTGCCGCTGTTCTGCACAGGGGCTGGCGAGCTGGCCGGTGTGTCCGCAGAAAAAGCCGTCCTTAAAGCGTTAAGTTGCAGGACGGCCAAAGCGGTGAGGTTAACCTCGGTCCTTGTGTTTCCCCAGGGATCGACAAGGAGAACGTGGAGCTCTCGCCCACCGCCGGACACTCCAACAGTGGGAGGATGCGCCACGGCTCCGCAAGCCAAGTGCAAAAGCAGCGAAGTGCTGGCAGTTTCAAACGTCACAGCATCAAAAAGATTGTGTGACTATTTCTTTTTAGGTTTGGGGTTTTTTTTGGGAAACTGACTGACACACGCGGGCCTCTCGCAAAGGGCACTCCACCGGTTGTGATGCTGCACTTAATTTTTAAAGTTCCCATCCTGTCAGCCGTGTTGCCAGATGATCAACTCTTGAAACATTGCCTGAATTTTAATGCCTTCATTTCTTTTCTTGTTTTTGATTTAAGCCAGTGTTTCAGAACCGCTCCTACAGATCCTGACGGACCTTGTAGCCGAAGGAGGTGTGGAGTTCTTTAACACTGCGGAACGGTCTCTTGTCCAAATACGAAAGCCATTTCCCATAGACAGTTCTACCTTGCTTCTGTTACCTGCCTTGTTTGTTTCTTCTCTAAAGGAAAGTGTTAATCCTTAATCCTGTTTGCACACTTTTCAAGGTAGTGGCTTTATGAGCCGGGGGAAGTTACTATAATCCTGGTTTTAATTCAAACCTGTAAGATTTTTAGCTGTGGACTTTTTTTTACCATACTTAAAAGAACTTACGATAGCTGCAGTACAATGAGCTTAACCAGAAGTGGTGGGTTAGATTAAATTTATAGTAATTAGCAATAAATTTGAGAAGACAAGGAGGCTGCATGAGTCTCTTTCATTCCCCAGACCATAGCTTCACATACTTGGACTGTATATGGACCAGACTGGACAAACTGGCTTTTTTCCAAAGCAAATTTTTTTTTGCTGTACTTTAACTGCACTAAAAAAGGTTGTATAGTGGAAAGAAAATCGTCGAGAACTGACTATTATGCTGTCATGGGAGCAGCGTTGAAAATCTATTGGTTCTTTTTTCCATTTAGCGTATACTTTAGTTTTGCCCTTCCCAACAATATGCACCTTCGAGAAATTCCTGGCAGAATAACCAGTGGGGTATGGAGGGGAAAATTGAATGAATTAACTTCCAGCTCTGGGAGGTGGTGTTTGGCAAAGCTGCTTTTGTGCTGCCCAAGCAGTGATAGAAAAACAGCAATGTTTGCTTAAGGTACATGAGTTGAACATAACTGACACTGTGTCAAATCCAGGTTACGTTTGAATGTTTGCAGTGCAATTCCTGGTATCAGTACAGACACCTGCAGTCAAACCCGTCTTGCAGAACTTCCAAGGGGTTTCAGTTTGCAAGGGTTCGTACTTGGGGGTTACACAAAACTGAAGTTGCTGTCACTGTGAAAGACTTGTCAGCTACAGTCGTGCATCCGCGATGGACGACTGTGAGAACATGCTGCTATGTTGATGACGTGTAAAGGTGCGGCGCTGGGTGCTGCCGATGCTGCCTGCACGGACTGAAAACGTGCAGAGCGCTTGATCTCGGAGGCGAGCAGAAGTTCTGACAAAAGGGCCTCTCATCTGGGTGCTCACTGGAGGGCTGAGCAGGTCTCCTGCTGAAGAACAGTCAAACTTCCCAGGGGTTTCAGATCCCTGTTGTATGTTAGAAATTAACAATCTCTAAGTGGCTTTAAAGGAAAAAAAGTGTATCCACTATATAAAATGAAATCCTCTAGTGCAATTTTGTTAGTGGCTTTCAGTAAATCAAACTCCACAGCTAAATTATTAGAGAATGGTACAAGTAAGTGTTCAGATTTTATTGATATAGCACATAATTCACATGTATCCACACAGTAACAATGTAACATTTATGTAAATAAAAATACCTTTATTGTATTGATTCATAAAATAACAATTTAATTTCTTTAATTTGTTTACAGTCCTGGAAAAACTATGAACACAAACGTAATATGCAAATAGTTTGCCAAAACAAGGGGAAAACTTAGAATTCGCAGTCTTGAAATAGATACGTTGGAAAATACGAAGACTCATGGAATTAACCAGTTTTTTTAATTCTTGGTCGTGTAGGAGCTGCAGTAGAAATGTGGTTACTGAGCTGATGCAGAACTGTGAAAGGGATCGTGAGGCTAGAACTGCATGCAGGGGTAGAGCAGTGACTCGTGCCGTGTCCTGCGCCGCTACGCATGCAACACGTTGGGAGTCACCGATTTAAAAACCGTTCTCATCTCATACATCAAATTGCCAATAGCCGCCTTCAGCATCGCTGCCAGTTTGCACGTGGTTGTACTGAATCAAGCGAAGTCCAGCCCTTTCCGTTTTGCTGAAGACAATGAATTGTGGAAGCCTGAGCATTTGTAGTTAGGAGGAAAAAAGAATCTCTTGTAAAGGTAATTTGCTGTTAGAAAAATACAGCTTTCAGTTGTTTCTCCTACGAGCAGATTTTCTTTAAACAGAAATAGTAATTCCAGATGAACTACCAAATTGGTTTTGTTTGGATTGGGTGCATTTGAGAGCAGCTTTTTCAATATTTTGCATTGCCTATATAAAAAAAAAAAGTGTCCCTCAATTAGAATTAATGCATTCTTTGAAATACATACAATGCGAAATCAAAATGGACAGCAATTAAAATTACCTTTCATCTGAGAACTAGAACTACTCCAGGCTCTCAGTCCCAGCTGAAAAAACCTGCTATCTTCATAAAGTAAGTCAACAAAATTTAATTTATTCTATTTCCTGGAAGGAGGGGGCATCATTTAATGTTTTCACTGCATGGTTCAGTGAGAGGACCTGAACTTTCTTAGAGCAGGGGTGTCAAACATGTTAGGTCATGGGGGCTGAATTTGGGTGTAATTACAGTCGATGGCCAAAGTTTAATTTGGAATCACGTGTGCCCCGATACACAGGAAAGTCATCCCCCAGTACCAGTAGCTGGGAAGCTTGTGCTTAGATCAAGGGGAAGACATGGCCTTTCTTCAACGATTAAACTTCTGTTAGTAATGAGCTGTTCAGTGCCTTACTGTCACGTTCATCACCTAGCCTGCTCCCTGTAACGGCCATTGCTGCTGTTTTGCCTTTCTGTTTTCTTTCTCACATCCTCCTTTATTTGTTCTCTTCTCCCGTTTTGAATATTCTCCATCCTGCTCCGTTTCGTTCCTGTGAGCACCACTCAGTTCCCAGCCCAGCCTGCTCCTGTTCTCTCCTCATCCTGTTACTCTGTTTATGCTCGTAGTGATCAGCAGGTGGTTGCTGGTGACGATGTGGGCTTGAAACTTGATCTAGCGAGTGGGAGACAGATCTAAGAGTTCCGACCTTCGCATCGCTGTTTCAGGCAGCCTGCAGACGCGGGCAGTCACTGCTGCGTGGGCTACTGCAGCCGTGGAGTCTGCGCACTTTGAAATGAAAACTTAGATTCAGAAAAATCTGGTTTTAACATGCGGACCATGTAACTACATCGTGGGGACTGTATGTTTGACACCCCTGTTTTAGAACACGTTATCCATTACGCACTAACTACAGTTAAGTACTGTAAAGATGATTAACATTTTGTTTGTGTTTGTATTTTCCCCGACTTAAAGATAATTCAGTAGTATTTGAGTAGTGCATAACCTACCTGTTAATTATGCCAATGTTTCTGCTTTAATGTGCATGAGGTTTCCAAGAACAGGAAACATTTCAATTAAGTTTTGTGGACTGAGCACCTGGGAGCGTCCCGGTGCTCTATTCCTAACTGGGTTGTAGGTTTTAGGGCTTTTTCTGTTTCATTCTAAGGTTAATTTTTTTCAAATGTAATGAAGCACGTCTTATTGTTATGCAACAAACTTACCACAGAAAGTCACTTTTCGTGTTGGTCCCACAATTTTTTTTTAATGCCGTATATTCACCTGTAAATAGTTTTTGTGTAAAATTTGACAGAAAAGTATATTTACTACACTGTAAATACATGTGACAATATATTGTATTATTTTGCTTTTTTTTGTAAAGCAGTTAGTTGCTGTATATGTATAACATACAAATTTGATTATTCTAGTGTTAGTAACTGTTAACTACTACTACTCCTTCCTGCTGTTACATTACGTCATTTAAAAAAAAATGCTGTGTACTATAAACTTACACTGTGTATGATATCTTACTATTTCCATTTGGGCCTCAACTTTGAAAATGTTTCCTTGATCCACAATCCTGTTCATATTGTAAGCAAGTGTGCGACAGCTGGCAAGAGCCCGCCTGATTCAAATGCAGTTGGTAACTGTAGGTAAAAATGGTAGAAACCTGGTTTCAGATAATTGTTGTTCACCCCGTTTTCCCCTCATGTATGTACTTTACCTTTTTTTTTTTTTTGAAGTAAAATGTAAATTCAACCTGCTTCAAGTTGTTTGAAGGTCATTCACTTGTGCTGCGGGACGAAGTTGGTGTATTCTGAAATCCTTTTTCTGTTTCTTGTGGCAGTGAGGTTTGGATGGGTCCTTTGGGTCTGACCCAAGGGCCTCAGTGCAGCAGGCGCTGGATCCAGCCCTAGTCCCAGACCTGAAAACCCACTTTCTCTGGGGAAAATTAGAATCCAGTTGAAATCCAGTGTCTTGGATTTGTCTTTCCAGAATGGTGCTTCTCTGTGTGTGTGATCTTGCACAGTTCTAAATAATGGCAAAACTGATTGCCTGCGGGTAACTGAGGACAGAATTTGGACAGAATAAAGCCCATGGTCATGAATTTCATGTCACTTCAATAATATTATCATAATTGAATAATAAATCAGAATATTTCTTTTTAAAATGTAAATTTAATATTTTAATAAAACAGCTGCTTGGTCTTTAAAGAACATTTCAGTATAATTTGTCTATTTGAGCTTTTCTAGCTTAGAAGCTTGAAGTTTCAACTGTCAGGCAACTTTTATGACAAATGGTTAATCAAATCTATTTTTCTTTTAGGGGAATATATTACTTTCCTATTAAAAATGTATAAGTACTTATATTCTGGCTTTGTGAATCGTAAAAGGATGTAAAAACACATTAAAGCGTGACTGCATTGACTTCTTCTGAGACATCTTCTTGTTCCTGCATACTAAACATACCATTAGGCCTGCTCAGTTGAAGACAGACAGACAGACGGGCATATGGAGCAGGTGACTCACCGCAGTGCTCCTGCTGCCAGTAGGGATTGCATGAATGGGAGGGCCGCAGTTTCTGAATTTTTAAATTTCAGGAGCACATTTTCTTTACTTTAGAGGAAACATTCATTAATCCTAAACCAGAAATGGCAGCACTGACTGGAGTGGGGAGCCATACAGGAGATGTTTCCTGAACAGCACTTACTAAATCACTGCTGCTAAAAACATTTTTGAAGTTCCTCTTTTGGACTGTTGAGCTTCCCTGCTACTTGAGAGCACAAAATACACTGTAGCCACAGTGAGGGAATGAAAGGAGAAAGAATTTTATTTTAGTTATGTCTTTATGCAGTTGGAAAAACTATATTTAGGGAAAAAATTGCACCCTTGAAGCAAGCGGTTCTGTCTTAGGAAATAGCTTCAAAATCCCTGCTCAGCTGATGCTGGTGCTGCTAAAGTATTTTACAAAGGAAAAAAAATAAGCCAAGTAAAAATTCGGAACTTTCTTGGGGGGGGTATAAATTCTGTTCTAGAGTTAAGTAGGGTAAAACTGTACAAGGAGGAAGAGAATAAGTTGTTATTCACGGGCAGTAAGACTGGACCCATAATGTGAGTGGCTAATTCCTAAATATTAAGCTGTCTCCCCAACTGGCATAAATATTTCCAAATACCTCTGACTTAGAATAACAAGTCTTCACAATATTCGTATTTTAGATATCCCAGAAGTTTCATACTGAACTTGTAATTCCCTTAATAGGAGACTTAAGCACACTGAAAAACTGCAAAGAAACATGCACAAACATTAGAATTAAAAGCCCTTTCCCAAGGCTGATGGGATGCTGCCCCTAGGGGAAACCATGGCACGAATCTTCTGATGCACTGGATACCTCTGAATGTCAACATCACTGCTAGGATTAGCCTCATCTCGGGCTGCTTCACAACTGTGAGCAGCTGGCTTAAGAAAATGCATCAGATGCTAAGGGAAATAGCTGCCCTGTATGTTGCAGTGAGCTGCTGCGAGGGTGGGGCGAGAGAAGCGTGTCCTGTTCTTTGCTGCAGCTGGTTGACCCCAGAATGGCTTGGAGCCATCTGCAAAGGTGACCAGTGCTGCCATGGCGTAACTGCTGGCGACAGCTACACAAACACCCACATGCATGAGATGGGGTGAAATCTGGCCCCTCACGTCCTACCATAGGATTGAATTCTACCGCGAGTTTGTCACTTCTGCGATTGTCAAATGCTTTTTATTTTTCTATCCTCCCCTTAGGCCTGTCTGTACAGGAAAGGTGGACAGAGAACACATGAACCTAAATAGATATAATGCAATTAGTCACTCGGTGTCGCAAAACTAAAAACTAAAGCCAACCTCTTGCAGCTTTGAAGAGTGCTACTGACCATTCCATTTCAAAGCAACGATGGTTCTTTCCCACTACTAGAGTTCATGATTTATCCGTGTGAATCCTTTGTGTCTTGGAACATTGGTTTCTTCACTTGACTGCTGCTATGTTTAACAAGCTCTCAAATGAAAATAAATCCCAGGGTTGTGTGGGTGGAGAGCGTAGAATAACATCTCCCATGATGTGACTTGTTAAAACAAGTATGGGTTTGTTCTTCAAAGCAGTAATGAAAAAAAAGTCTGATGACTGCATCTTTAGGGATATTCAAATGATAGTGCTATAAATAGCGATGAGTAACTAACTATATGTTCAAGAAAATCCTACTGAACTATTAAATTGTATTTTAATTTTTTTCTCATAGCATACTGTCCTTCAGAAAAAGTAGAAATATCTGTTCCGCTGCTTTTACCCCCAGTTAGCGTACTTAGAGAACGAGGTCTGCCCAGGAGATCCGGGTGCTCAATAGAACACACTGCATAAGCTGAAGAAGAACTGGTCATTCAGATCTCCTCCACGGCCTGTGAAGACACAGGTAAATGAAATGGCCGGGTCCAGAAGAGGTGGATCAGGGACAGGCCTGACCAGGAGTGAGTTTTCCAAGCTCTAGTTTATCAACTCTGCTTCCTGAGGCTACTTATGTTTAAGTTACAAGATGCCAGGCCAGGGGGGCAGGGGATGCCTCTGCCTCTCCTGTTCTGGGCTCCATTCCCTTTGCCTAGTTTGCTTTCTATGAAGTTCCTCCAGTTGCTGGCTGTGCTCCCCAGCTCCTGGCAGTATCAGCCACGGGTTGTTTTCCCCCTGCCCCTTTCTTGGTGATTCCCTTTCCCTTTACTAACTGCCCCCTACCCCTCCTGGAGCTCACTGCGAGACAGCCATTCTCATTTCTGAGAAGTCTGAAGTGCATTTAGTGCAGTCTCAGGCAAGTAAAAGAGAAGGCTTTCAGCTCTCCTCGCAGTGGTAGCACATGCAAAGAGGGTGCAATGAAAAGTTCTGCATAGCGTGTGTGAGACCCACCCAACTGTCTATGAACAGGCATGACTGAACATGGGCCAGAGACAGCACAGAAACAGTGGCTCTGAGCCAAAGAGGCTGGTTCAGAGCAATGCAAAACATGCACAGGCTTAAAGGCCCCACAAGACAAACACAAGTGAGGCCACTGGGGTGGCTGAGGCAGCACAACAAAACAAGGGAACAATGTCTGCATTTGCCCAAAACACTTAGCATCTAAGTCTCCGTGCAGTAGGGATCAAAGAGCAAAGGCTGCCTCTGTGCTGCTGAATCCTGCTGTATGTTGAATTACTCACGTGAAGAGATGCTCACGGAAAGGGGAGAAGAGGCCACCACCAGCTCTGCGTACTCCATCCTTCCAAAGGCTGCACCGACTCTTGTTCGCCAGGGCAGATTCTCCTCTGCTTTCCCTCCAGCCAGGCCCGTCCTTGGTTTTAACTCCTCGTCTCATGCAGTTCCTGAAGGAGGGAAGAATTACTGCTACTCCCTCCATCAGCTGCAGTGCAAACACAGCTGCACTGCTCTGAGGAAGTCCGGCACAGAGGCAGGCACGGCTCTCAGAAGCGACCCAGCCTCTCGCCCACGACAGCTCTCTACCTGCTGGTGGGAGAGGAGGGCTCTGCTGTGGCTGTGGAGCAGGACACTAGAAGCACTGTAGCGTTTGGCATGACGACGCACCCCTTGCTGCTGACAAAAGCAACAGAAGAGAGCAGTTACAGATGAAACCAGGCCTGCGCTGAGCGTGAGGAACCTGCTGTAGCACTCTGAGGGCTGGATCAAACACCCTGCAAAGCAATTCAGCAAGTACACCTCTGTTGGCCTTACTTTTCCAGTTCTGTTTGAGATGTTAATGGGTATACCTGTAATTTACAACAAAGGCACAGATTAAAAAAAAGGCAAGAATAAATTGGCCTCAAGGATGCTGACATACCTTACCTGTTCTTTTCTCGTTTTCAGTAATCCTTTTACTTTGTATGGTGCAATTTTTTCTTCCCGGGAACATCTGTTTGCTTTTTAAATCATCGTGAAAATTGAACTAGCAGGATAGAAAACTGTTGCCCACTCATGAAAAATTCAGAGACATGAACCGTTTCTGTAAGAACGTGACTTGTCAGACACGGAAGCAGTTAATCGTTCTGCTAGCAGTGTCTGTTTTATTTGACATCAGTGTAATTTTTTTATTACTCAATAGAATGTTTTTCTTTTCACTATAGTAAAGCTTATGGACTTTGCTGTAAGAGCTCAGCTATGCACTGCACGCAGAGCAAGACACCGGTTTTGTCCCAAGAGCTTAAGATGTTTATAGTCACCATGTGCGTCTGACACAGGCTGTCTTCGTGACCTTGGACAAACCTCTTACATCTTACGATCAGGCATCATAAAAACCTGAATTGCCCAACTGTAACAGTCAAGGATGGCCGTCAGTTGGCGGAATTCTTAACAGACAAACTTCGGAGATCTTCAGATTAAAGACGTTAAAAGGGCAAAGTCTTTAAAAGGGCATTGTTGTGTTTTTTCCGCTTCATGTGTAGCGCAATTTGTAGTCTTTAAGCAGATATTTATTATTAATTTCTGACTGCTCTAAACAAAAAGATTGAGGCAAATCAGGAACTTTTCACAGAAAAATACTTACACAAATTAGTAATTTAGGAAGGACAATCCTGCTCAAACACGATTCTGTGATTTCTCTAAGTTACTCATTTATACTCTCCAATGTACTAACTGCTTGCTGCATACATGTGTAAATAAACAACCGAGCAGTTTTAACTCCAGCTAGCCTGGTTAGTTAGGCCAATAAAACTACCCTGGTGTCCCGCTGTTAAAGTGTTTACAACAGAGTATTTTCTGCATCATTACATAGCGTAGAGCATGCTGTTTACAGCCAGGCAAGCTCATAGGAACGGAAAAGGCTCTGCAGAATTTAAGACTTGGTTACTGGAAAAAGGAAGGAGGCTAATTTTGGAGTAATCTATTACTTCTAGATGGAAAGGAAGATCAGGCTTTCACAGGTATGCAGGCTGTGAGGAGACTGATGCTTTCCTACACTGCTGCAGCTCCCACTGGTTACCACCAGGAATTACTCTGGTTTATGGTCTCGCTTCTCCTTGCTGTGCCGTTCCCTGCTACCTCTTCTTGCCCCTAAGCACGCTTGCATGAGCCACCTCTCCCTGGCCTATTTCTTCCCTCTGACTTTGTCTCTGAGTTTCCAAAAGATAAAAAAGGAGCCTAAGTTGTTCCGTTGGGAAATCCAGAGCCGTCTCTGTTACCATAAAGACAGGTCCAGTGACAAACCAAGAAGTTTCCCTCTTTGTTGCGCACAACACAGAACCAAACCCTGAAAAAGCGCAGGTACTGCAGTGTCCCAGGGGCCACCCCAGTGCCCAGATGCAGCAGATGCCCTGTGATTTGCAGCAGGAGTGAATACAGCGCCAGGCTGCACAGGAAGGAGAAGCACCCAGAAAAAGCTGAGTCCTGTGCCTTTCCATGCAACTGTGCTGGATTATTTGGAGAGCATACACCACTCCCCAGCTGCTCTTCCCACACAGACCCAGCGTGGAGGCTAAACTCCTCCCCTCCCGGGTGTTACAGTGTTATTAACGCAGAAATTAACAATCATCCCCCGTAAAGGTCAGCGCAGAACTTTTCCCAAGGCATGGCTCCTTCTCAGATTGCTCCAGCCACGCTCCATATCCTTTTCCTCTTTCATACCAGTCTGCTGTGCAAACTCCCAAGCTCCTTAGAATAACTACAGCTATTTCCCACAGTCTCCTCCAAGTGACTTGCCCAGAGCTGTCCTGAAAGCTACTGTCAAACAAGCCCCTACGCCCCTAAGAGCGCTCCAGCGCCAGCAACAACAAGCCGTGCTTGTCTACTGTGTACCCCCCCTAAAGCCTCAGAGATTCCTTGGGACACAGAAATCATTTACACACTGTGTTTTCTTTAGGGATGAAAAAATCTCTAGGGGGAAATGTTGCAAGTATTTAACAATAAAATGAAAACAAAAGTCTCCATTATTTCCAACTTTGTGCTACTGCAGCTAAGCAGTAACCTTGCCTGAACACAGATTTTAATTTCTCATTCTGGTTCAGCCTTGGCAGACAGCAGCTCCAATCCCACATTGCTGCAGCTAACACGTTTGCTGACTGACTAGTATTTCATCACCAGCTAAGCATTTGCAGCATTTGTCTAAAACTTTGTATAAAGCACAGATTCACCTCTGTTTAGTTGTTTGAACAGCACGGTGCAAGCTAGCAGTGTCTGGCTGCGTTAGGAGACAATCAAGAGCTTTGGCTCCGGGGCTGAGATGAACCCGAGGATCCCAGCAGAGAACAGGGTTGAGCAGTTGGAGCGGATGAGGAGGGTGCTCAGACGCAGCCTTTAAGAACTACGAGAGGAAAGAGGAGCGAAGAGCCGTGCCTAGCCTTTGAAGAGGTGAATCAGATACCCAAGGACTGGCCGAAGCAGAAGACACAGCAGGTCCTGCCAGTAAGAGAGGAGGCAGCTCGCCACCTCGCAGGAGCCTCGGGGCAAAGAGCCGCGACGAGGCGGGCCGGGCGGGCGGGGGAGGAAGCGCGCGCCGCGCCGCCGGGCTGGAGGGGGACCCCGCGGGGCCGCGCCACGCCAGCAAGCGGGAAACCCTCTATTACAGCAGCTCCCGGGCTGCTGGCAGAGGCCCAGCCCGTCGCCAGCTGGGCTGCTCCCCGCCCGGGGATGAGGGACACCACAGGAGCCGGCCCAGCCGCCGCCGCGAGCAGGGCTGACTGGGCCTCGGCGGCACCGTTCCCCTCCGCTCGCCTCACGCAGAACGAAGCCCTCTCTGCGCCGAATCCCCGCGCGTACCGAATGTGGGAGGAGCGAGGGAGGCGACGCGGCGGATCGAACTCCCTCCCTAGGC
The DNA here is from genome assembly GCF_000699145.1 of Aptenodytes forsteri. NCBI lineage: Eukaryota > Metazoa > Chordata > Aves > Sphenisciformes > Spheniscidae > Aptenodytes > Aptenodytes forsteri. Next base: position 5,002,467 of record NW_008795131.1, on the reverse strand, counting down.
CATAGCAACAAGAACTAACACAACACAC
>NW_008795131.1:4989843-5001651 GCF_000699145.1 Aptenodytes forsteri | reverse complement strand
GGGGTTACGGCGCTCTCGGCGAAGTAAGTGGCGGTTCTGAGTCTTTCCGTGTTTTTAGGTGTGTTTTACTACTTGTTTCCCACTCGACAATAGCAAAGTCAATTAGTGCCTTCATGAGAGAAACAGCTGGGCAGGCCAAAGGAATCGTGTGAGTTGGTATTAAATGTGATTCATTCCCGCTGCAAACTGTGCTGTCGCTACTTAGAAATGAAAGTGAGAGATGACATGTGGTGCAGAGTTGGTAGTAAAGATTAAGGATGCCTTGTGTTGTCTCTTGTACGTCTGGTATGGTAAGGCTTGCTTATGTTATGGTAATAGCCAATAAAAACTGTTATTAGCAAACTTTTCATATATTGCAGTGACTTCTAATTGTTTGTAAGCCAGCGTGGAATACAGTCAGGAGCAAAGGAATTAAATTATATTGCTACTGAGGAAGTAATGTTTAGTAGCCTTGCTTTCCTGGAAGAATCCTTGTTGTTTGACTCTTTTTTTTTCTTTTCTTTTTTGTTCTTCCCCCTCCTTGAAGCAAGTAAGATCTAAGTTACTCACATTCCAGAATGGGGCAACTTGATCTGTGTCTGGCTAAGTTCTTTATCACAGTCTAGTAAGTTATACCATGAAGCAGGGAACAGAAAATGAATAGGCATCTCAGTAAGGGCATCCCTTTCATGAAGGTTATCTGTAATAGTAGGAAACGGCAACAAAAGCTGCATTTGACCACAGTCCATCTGTTAAGGGTAAGTAAGGGCTGCAGAACTGAAGTAATTCTGACTTTTTGTGTTTCCAGGGTCCTGTGCTGCCTTGGTCAGGTTGGCGGTTGTGCTAGCACCTGCTGAGTGTTATCAGAGCCTCTGTGGACTTTGTCTCAGGTGAAAGGAAACGGCTTGTTGCTGGGGAAAGTAGCAGGAGATGGTAACTTTACTTTTCTCCTGTTTGCTTTGTGCCCGTGAATGACCTACTGAGTTACAGCCCTACGTGTGTGCGCGGCATAGCCGAGGAAGAGCACGTGGCATGCTGGAGCACGACACAACTGCTCGTGAGAGAGGTATGGCTTTTTCTTGGTAGCACATGGACCAGGGCTGTCGGAGCAACTGAGCTGAGCTTGCTCCTTTGCCGGGGCGGTCACTGTGTGACCCAGTTCAAGTCACTTAACCTTTTTATTCTTTAATGAGCTTCCTGTGTAAAGGGTGAAATACTGTGCAGGTGTCTGCTAAGCTACTGTACCTGTCATCTAAGTAATCTCAATGGACCTGTGATTCTGAAAAGGATGGTACAGCTTTACTGCATGTATCTTGATGGCACAGTTTAGTTCTTGATTAATTGGCTTGCTTGCACGTGCTGCCTAGCGCACTGAAGGAAATGACAACCTTTTAGTAAGTTAAAAAGCCTGTAGAACTTGAGCTGTGCTTGAAGCTTGCTAGAATCCACCTTCTCATTGCATCGCTTGCTGTCCTGGTACCACTTATCTGACAGTCCCTCAGCTTCTGTTTCAGTGTTTCGTTGAGCTCTTGAAGGACTTTTAAAAGCTCTCAAGGGACAGCAGTGCTGGGGCATTTGGGCAGGTGAGTCTCACCACGATTGTAACAGTATCTTGTACAACAGGGCTACAGGCTGCTCTCAGACATGAAACAAACAATATTGTTAGGTTTGGAGGGTCTGCACGGACGGTGCTGCAGGAACCCAGTTGTTGTGTGTTCTGGTAGCTGCTTCTTACGTAGGTGTGCTCTCCTTAGTTGCACCGAGTTTAGATACCTGTCCTAGGAACCAGATTCCTCCTTGAAGATCTCTGGAGTTCCTTTCAGATACTAATACTGAAAATCATCAACTGCCTAGAAAGCCTTGGCATTAACCTAGACATTCCACAATGCCTGAAATTAGACAACAGGAATTCCCCTCACCACCCAGGGTGTGAGATGAAGGTACCCACAGTTCAGATCCACCACAGTACGTAGGTTCCCAGTTCCTGCAGGTTCTCTTGGGAGTTAGCTGTGACAGGAGTTTGAGGATTGCAGCCAAAGCTGTTCAGAGCCAAAGCAGTTGATTTGCTGCATTGAGACTCTTGTGTTCATTTTAAAAACATTGCAGGCTGACTTCAGGGGTATTTGAGAGCAAATATACTTTTGCAGTAGTAGAGTTATCTGAAGAGCATAATGCTTTAAAAGCAACATACCCCACTTGTCTATGGCTCTCATCTTTCATGTGCACTTAACTCATGTGAAAAAATTATTTAAGGTATTTCTAGTGTCCAGGGAGACTGTAATAAGATCAGGGCTGGTATCCCAGGTGCCCTTAGCAACATCTAGAAGTAATAAAAAAACATTAATTACTTTTAATTGTTTAATGTTTCAGATCTAATGACTAGCCTTTTTTAAATCCTGATTTTTTAACTACAGTGCTTCTGTGAAACTCGTAATGCAAATGGCTGGTTAAACTTCACGAAGTGATGATTAACTTCAGGCAGCCACTTTCAGATACTTGGAAGAAGCTATTTTATTCAGCAGCTGCTTAATATTTCTTGGAAATTAAGGCAGTTGAGTTTGTTTCTCATGGGGATTGCTGAAGGTGATAGTCTGCATGTCACTCTCTGCTTTTGCAAATGATCTGTCTTCAGCTGGTTTACTGTGGGTTTTTTATTGTCCACTACATGGATTCTGTTTAACTTTGCTGCTTTGGCATTTTGTACCCTGGTTGGAAGCTGACTGAATTTATGGGCCCTGTACATTACTATTAGCAGAGTTGAATATTTCGTAAAAAATAATTTAAAATCATTCTTCAGCAAACAAATCACTGCTTGTAGACCTGAAGAGGTCCTGATTGCCTTTGACCTCTGCTGCCACCTGGCAATGCGGATGAGAAACTTACCATGTGCTATAGCTGATTTTGACTCCCTGTGTATAAATAGCAGCAGTTCCTGGCAAAAGCTCACAATCTACATGTGCCTCTTGTATTGGGGGCATTAGCTTTGCATAGGGATAAATCTGTGAATTGGAAACTTGAAGTCTCTGGAACAAGGATTGGAGTATGTATCCCCATAAATCTTGGGGCCGTGACCCTGCAGTTTCCCCTTCCTTAAAGAGGAGCCTCTTTTGTTATGAGCTTGGACTTGTATTCTATTTCTCGTTGAAAGGCGGGGTTAGGAAGAATTTTTTGGTGTTCAGGGGTGCAGGAAAGAAATTTGCACATCACTTCCCTAAAAGATTTTTAAGTTGAAAGGAGTATAGTGTTCTCTTTGCTGCCTGGTAAAGAGGATGGGCTCCCATCTCTCGAGTTGTTGTACCTATTTTCTATTCCTTGTGTTTACTCCAACTCGATGCGACTGTAGGAAGGTCACTTAATGTGTGTCTTGGCTTTGCTTTTCAAAAAGGGACTGCCAAAGCTGAGGAAAGGAGGCAGCCTGCAATCTTTGGGGGAAGCCTTTCTGTGTAGAACAGCCCCTAGCGTAATTTGGGCGAGAGCTTGTAGGTGCTACTGTAATACGGATCAAAGTGAAGCATGTCTCTCTCTGATTAGGTCTCAAGTATGTTGTATAGCTTCTCGTAGCAAGCTTGTTAATGCATACAAGTTCTCTTCCTGCTTGTTCAGTCTAAATGACTCTTAGTGAAACCTTTGCTGTTCCTTCCTAGTGTAGGTGAATATAGAGTGCCTTTTTCACAAATGTTTGATATTCTTCCTCTCTGTGTGCCCCTGTGACTTATTCTCAGCAAGCCAAGCCCTGGGTGCAAGGCTTCCAACTGAATAACACCGCTTTTTGCTTTTCTGTTTAAGTCTAGTCCGGCTTTTGTTTTGAGAAGCTGTTTATCAAGGTTTCGTTGCTGTGCACAGTAAACCTCCTAGTGAGCAGGTCTTGATGCAGTTCTCCAGATACCTGTTTCGTCTCGGTGCTGCCTCTTTTCTCGCTGTCTCTGACAGTGGTATCAGAGTGTTGTGATGTAAACCTCACTGTTCTGTCTCCTTGAAAATTTAAGTCTGTTTTTTCTTGCGTGCAGAGTATACTGGAAGCCTTTGGTTAGTTTAGCCTCTGCTCCCGAGTGTTGTGCATGCCTGTTTTGTGGAAATTGATACAGATGCCAGGCATTTGACTTAGCTGGTTGCTTTTAAATTTTAATTTATAAGCTGCACCTGTAGTGGACACTACACTATGTTGCCCATAGCAAGGGCTGCATTAGCTTCATTGGTGTAGAAGCAAACACAAAATGCTAAGGATCGGATGTATTTTTTTCTGAAATTCTGGAAAATAATTTGTTCTATTCTCCAACCTGGGTGAAAATGCAGAAAGAATGCAAGATGATAAAATCTGAATTTGGGGGAAATTTTTGTAATGTGTTGGTAGATTATAAAGGTAATAAAAGCTGCTTTGCCTGTACCATGGAGGACTCATTCTCTTTAGTCTTCTATGAAAAATACTTCTAAAAGAGTTGAATCTGGACCGGTAAGTGCGTCGAGGAGGTAGCTGTTCAGAAAGAATCCCAACAACTGATGTCTTAGCCTCTTGGCTGTAAAAAGTGGTGTTCATTCCCTAGTCAGGGATACCTGTACACAGAGTGGGTTAGTCTGAATCAGAGGACTTTCTCTGCAGTTTAAAGCCATGTTATAATAGAAAGGTCATGTGGCCTCTGGCTTATGTGCTGAACTCTTTTGGCTAGCTTGAAGAAGCAGAACATTTGGTCCTTGCTCTGTTTCTGGAGCGGACTCCAAGACTGAGGCGGGGGGAACCTCCACCAAATTTTGTGGAATAGCCAAGAAAGATAAAGGTGGTATTAGTAAAGTGGTGCAGAAGTGGTTTCTGAAGTTTGCTTCTGTATCTGAGATACCTTTCTGGCAAAGCGGTGAAAAATTGATCTTGCCTTCCTCTGTAATAGAGGATTCACAGGGAGACACTAGCTTATTTGAGGAAACTATAAATAATGAAACAATTGGAGCAGGAAGGTAATAAGATATAAAGTGCACTAAGGAGCTTGATAATCTGATAGGGTTAATGTTAATTACAAAGTGTAACCTGTGGTTTATTGCACAGCAGGAGTGATCAGCTCAGGGCCTTGCATTAATCCAAGAGACAGTGCAGGTGGTGAGGGTTGCTGGTGGTCGGTGTTTGCATATATACAAGCTTCTTGGATATTTCCAAAACACCTGTAAAAAAAAAACAAAACCCTACAGGTTGGCTAGGCTGATACTTTTATTGTAAACCTCTGCTTTCGACTGTGTAAATAGAAACTGTTCTGAGCCCTGCTTTGGCCTAGAAGTGATACTGCTGGAGCTGTGGAGCTGTGCTGGGCCACTATTTGGCTCCTGAGTGGGCGAAAATACACAGAAGCAGTGACTGTAAAATGAAATATTAATAAAGCCTGGGCCATTGGTGTAGCAGCTTCAGCTGCAAAGGAGGGGAGTGAGCTGTTGTAGGAACATCAGTGAAGCTGATTACACTGAAAGCAGTTTTTATCTTAGAGATAAAAGACAGCCTGGTGTTGGTGGTGTTTCTTGTTCCAGAGCTCTAGTTTAGCTCCACAACAACCAGCTTTTTCAGCCTTTTACTTATGTCATAATTTATCCCTCTGCAAATAGGACTGTTGGTTCTTAAGTATTTTAAGGTTGCAGAGTGGCTTCATTAGTAATTTTCATTCACAGAGGAGACTGTTTCATGAGCTCTGTAGCCCATGTTAACTGGGCTGTGAAAAGGTGATACTGCTTAAGGGGTATCTCTTGCTGTTCTTGTCTTTCAGTACTGGTGCTTGAGGCAGAAATTGCTGCAGAACACTTACCTTTAATTATTTAAGTATAGAGAAACCTACCTGTTCACTTCTTCTAAAAAGAAGTGCCATCCAGTTTGAGATCTTGCTTGCCTGGCTCCCACCTGTCTTTGGATGTTTGTAGCTACTGAGTCATGTCTTCTGAGCTCTCACCTCTGGGTGATGTTGGTTTTGATGGTGGTGTACCAGGCTGGCCTGGGAGAAGAGTGTGGGGAAAGGCTGCAAAGTCTTGTGGCTGATTGACACTGTGGTGATCAGGAATGTGTGATGCAAGGGCTTGGAGCCCAGCGACACGGCAGGCCACTGTGACCTCACAGATCTGTCCTGTAAGGTCAGCCTCTGCGATGCTACTGTGTGGGTAGAAAAGCTCTTTGCTCTCCAGTTCGAACCACATTCCAGAGAAGCTTTCCAGCAGGTCCTGGAAGAAGCAGATGGTCCCTCTGTTGTGGATTGTCTGCCTCCTTTATCTTTGCATGAAAATATAAAGAAGGTGCAGTTCAGATATTGCAATGCCACGTGCCAGGTCAGCTTTTGATGAAAATACGCCTTATGCCAAGGGTAGATCAAGCAAGTCTTTCTATGTCTGTTTCAGTGCAGTAACTTCTCTTATTTTAATCTTAATGGTAGGGCCTCCGGTTTTTTACGTTTTTGTCAACTCCTGTTGTTATGCGTCCTATAAGGCAGAGCGTGTGCTACTGGTTATTTTTAGCATGGAAAATTTTAAGAGCCCACGTGGTCCCATTTAGTTTTGACTGTGCCAGCCTTGTCCAGTTCTCTTTCACCCAGATAGTATTTATTTCTCCGAGCACTGTATCGGTAACTATAGGGTTTGTAGGGAGCCATCCTGGCCTTGCTGTTGAAGCTACATTTCCAATTTAGCTGCCTGCTTGTTTGCTCTGTGATCCATCAGGACGGTATTTAATTCCAGCCTTGATTTCCACTGCTTTCGGGGTCTGGAAGCGTAACCTCTCAAGTGCTGGGGCAGGAGGGAAGTGGAGGAGGCAGGGACCGGCGGCACTGTAGGGTACGTCCTTGCAGAGCGTGGGGGCTCAGTCGCTTGGGAGTTGTCCTTGTCTCTCTTCTTGTAGAGACTTGAAGCAGCTTGCCCTCAGAACAGACCTTCTTGTGCATAGAAAGCCCTGAAAATCTGGAGTGAGTGCTTGCTGAACTCTCCTCTCGGACCTTGAGAACGAATTATCTGGCTTCTCTGTGAACCTCGTGCTGCAAACATTTCTAACCTTATAAGGATGTGTATACTGAAGGATTGTTTGTCCTGGCTAGAGAAACAAGGTGGCTTAAAACTGCTCTGGGACCCTAATGCGAACAAGTAGAATAAGTTGACTCTCCTTGGCTTTTTTTAAGGTAGGCGAGTGTGTGCGTTCATTCTTGTCCTCATTAAGCTGATCTTCACCAGGAGTTTTCCATAAATCAAGTCAGGATACAGATTTGGAGAGCTGACTGACCCCTACTCTCCCCTTGGTGTCTTAATCCCATCCTGATCTACTGTGGGGATTATTTAGCAAGTTGGAAAAGTCTCGTGTCCTAGCTGCAGCTCTCCAGCCGTGCCTTGATATAAGGTGTGACATTTAGACCGGATTCCTGACATGCCAGAGGGAAGTGGAAGTGGCTGGTGGCGTGGGGCGAGCGCATACAGTGTGTGAGTTCTGCATTGGCTCGGCTCTATTTTTGGTGCGGGACTGCATGGGGCCCTGCATGTTGGGAAACGGCACTGGGGCATCCAGCGCTTCGCACTGGTTCTGGCTTTTGCAAGGCAGTCAGTCTCCGGTCCAAAGCCGCTGCACTTCCCCAGCTGGCTCCTCCTGCCTGGAGAGTGCAAGGACTGTCGGGCCAGGCTCCTTCCAGTTTGGCAGTGTTTAAGGCCATGTGATTTGACAAGTTGCCATTTTCTGTCCTGCTGCTGGCAGGAAAATCCCAGGCTTTCTTCCCCCCATGTGTTTAAATGATCCCATTGCCCCTGTAGTCCTGAACTGGCTGTCAAATTGGCAGCGGAGAGAGGGTTTTGTCTCTCTTAAACGTGTTGGAAAATGCACGTGGGCTGTAGGAGCGATCCTGTGGAGGAAATGGAAGAGAAGTATGTGCTGCATCTTACAACCGTTCGGTTGAGCAGGTTGAAAATCAGCGATCTTCTAGGCATCGCATAAAAAGTGCCATTGTGACCAGCATATCAAAATCAGGCCACCGAAGTCTTCCTGTCATGTTTATGTAAGGAGACGTTTATTGGTGTTAGCTGTCCCCTAGCTAACCCAGTGCTTTAGGATGTCTGCTGGCATCTTGTGCAGAGCCACTGCCTTTTATCCCTTTCTAGTTGATGGAAGGATGTGGAATTTCCATTTAACACCATCACTGATAGCATGATGTAGCTCTTGCTAAAACTAGTCAAATTAAAAACATGAAATTAAATGAGCTTTGCAAGGAGCAGGCAGCTAATCCACCAGTCCCCACTGATCTAAATATCACAGAAGAGTGAAGATCTTTATCTTAAATGATATTAATGTTTAAAAAGACTTAGAACTGTTCTGTCTGCCAGGCTTCGGGACAGGCCTGTCCCTCTGTGGGGCATCCTGCTACTATCTTCCTGCGCTGCAGAGTTGTGTGGGACTATTGTTTGTACAGTTGGTGCAACTTAATAGGGAATCAGATAATAATAGGGCTGTCTGTTTAATCAGGAAGGCTTGCTGGGAATGGACTTAGTGAGCTACGTTAATCTGAGTTTGTGGTACGCCTGTGAGACAGCTTGTAGGGTGGTTCTGCATTAATTGTAACAACTTAAGCAGACAGCAGATGAGCACTCGCGGTGGCTCACAATGTGCCATTGTCCTGTAGAGCATAAATGTGAACCTTTTGTCTTAAGAATGTACAGACTTCACCCTTTCCATTTACCAAGTTCCAAAAACCAAACATCCAAATTATTGCATAGGTTTGTTTTTTTAGTTCCACATCTCAGGTGTCACTGTTAACCAAAAGTTCATCATCAGCAGTGAGCCCTGCTACCTGACTGTATAAAGCCAGCTGGAAGTAACTTCGATTTAGAAGATATCAAATATGAATGTCCAGTGAACACAGACTCACGTTTCCTGTGTAGAACAACATAGATACCTCATTTGTGATATACTGGAGATGTTACTGGATTTCTTAAATCATGTCTGCAGCTGACCTTTGATTTGGGATTGAGCAAGAAATTTTCTAGTCCCTGTTTTTGCCATTCATTTATTTACTTGCCTCAGTCGCTAGGACTCTGCGGTAAACAGTACGGAAGCAAGGCTGGTGTGCGAGCTAGCTTGGATAAAGTTGTGTTTGCTCCTGTGGGATGGGAGGGTGTGGCTGGAGGAGGTGAGAAATCTGGAGTGAATATTAAATTATCTGAGGCTTGGATGCTCGGTTTGAGCCTGAGGGAGGCATGTTTTGTCCCCCAGTTAGAATGTAATCAGCTCCTCATGAAAGTCGGGGCCCCGAAGGAGAGTTGTACGTGGAAGCCGTGGTCAGAACGCTTGCTCTGATAACAAAAGTTTTTTTCCGGTTGAGACAGACTAAGCATAGTCAACAGACTGACTTGATTGTCTTCTCTTGTCTAAGAAATATTATGCTTCTAAAGAGGAACTAGATAATATTCTTTTCCAGTGGGTGGTTCCCATTTCTAGGACTTTGCTATCTCCTGAAAACAGTCTTTATTTTTGTTGCCCATTGGCAAAAGTCTTGAGGCCTGTTTGGAGAAAAGTCTGTCATGTGTAAGCATTGTTGGACACGTGGTGTTTTGCTTTAATTCCTGCTCAGTGAAAACATAAACTGTAAGTGCTTTGTAGCAAGGCTGTTTAGGGGATGTGGGTAACTGTTTAGCTTTGTGTTCCAGCTGTAGACTTTCCTTAAGGAAAAGGAAAGGCATGTCAGCCCTGCCTTGTATAACCCAGGTGAGGCTTGTAAATAGAGGAGCATAACTGGGACATGAGTCTCAGCGGTGTCCAGGCAGGGAAGGGTTCACACACTTTCTAGAGTAAAAGAGACAGCTTTCAACTCTCAAAAGTCAGAGGAGTAGCAGCTGTCAACGTAGTAAATTTAGATGTAGAACAAACTTTGAAGATGGGTTCCTAAGTAGTAGTGTCTCTGTCCAGGCTGCTTTTGCTAGACAAATACTGCTATTATAAGGGTGTTATAGCATATTTCCTACCTTCACTACTGTGAAATCTTTTAGAGGGACTTCTGTTATTGGGAGACACTTGCTTCATCAGGCTGTAGTTGCTCTTTGTTTAGGAATTCTATGCTGCGTGCGTAAAAGTAAATGGAGTAGCTGTGTGTTGCTGTTTAGCTCCTACTTAACTGCAGACTTCAGTCCTGTGCCTGCACACCAGCCTCTTGCAATGCTGTGGATGAGAACGTTTGCAAAACCCTTCACCTTCAATGAGTTATGTTTCGGAAGAGTGTGTCTTGTCAACCTACGAAACTCTTGGGAATGTGATGCTGCCTTTCGAGCGGAGATACACCTGCAGTCTCTGTCGTGGAATGCTTGTGGTATAGCTGTGTTGTGAACCCAGCCTGATGCTGGAGAAACTTGCAGTGCTGGATGCTGTCCTTGTGTGTGGTACTGACCTGCAAAGGTGAGACAGGAGAAAGAAGGTGAAATTTTTTTAAGTGTCAAGGTGAGGTAAGGTGAAATTGATGAGTATAATGGTGAGAAATGTCCAGCTATCCCTAGTCTTAGGTAAGGATCTTGTTCTGTGGTCTGCTGGTAGAGCAGAGATGTGAATTTAAAGAACGGCTGGAAAACAAGCCTGTTCATCCTAATAGAAATACCTCAAGGCATTTATGAAACTTTAGCCTTCCTGTTATCTTCCCTGTGACTATTTTAACATGGTTTCTGTTTCTCCTTCTAGACAAAATTGCTGAGGCTCTGTAAAATGGCTTTCCGCTTCCGTAGTGTCATCCCATATGCCATACCTGGAGTGCTGGCACTTCTTGGCTGCTGGTGGATGTATTCCCATAGAAAAAAGTATGCAAGCTATCATGATGAACAAGCAATAGCTGCTGAAGAAGAGCAGCAAGAAGAAGTGCCAGAGAATGATTCATCACCCAAAACAGAAGCATGTGTTCCTCAAGAAGGAACTTCGGATGAGGAATGCCCAGAGAATGAAACCTCGACCTCCCTGCTGTCAGCAGGGTCGACACCCTCTCTTCTGTGTCAAACTCATGAGAGACCAGATCTCTCACAGGACCTCCCAGACTTGTCAGTAATGACAGTTCAGCCCAGCACCTTTGAGGACGACAGTGAAAAACTAGAAACAATAAAAACTCAAGATGAAAGCAGTGTCCCTGCTTGTGTTTCTCTCCCTCTGATCTCAAAGAGCACAGAGTGTCACAGCAGTGCTGCAGTGAGCCTTATACAGGATTCAAGCTCTAGTGCAAACCAAGATCAGTGGCCATCAGCATCAGTGACACTGACGCAAAAGTCTTTGGGAATCACGGAGATCAGCAACGCAGAGCAGTCAGATGATTCTTCATTTAAGCCCCCTGAGGAAAGCCAGATGCCAGAAATTGTGGCTGGCTCTGTGACAGCCCTTTGCTTGGGATTGGAGAAGGAAGACAAGACCCCACAAGCCTTTCTCAATATTGAAGTTGTATCAAGTCACAAGGATTCTGCAGTGAGCATGTTACCGGATAGTTTGGAGTCTGCCTGTTTGGAGCAGTCCAGGGAAGAAGACATGTCTGAGTCAATTGCCAGTACTGTACCTGTGTGTCAGGAGGACACACAGCCAAAAGGAGATGAATTGGAAAGAGAGAAGATTGGAGGAGTGAGTTTGGACAAGGAAGAAGTTGAGAAAATTGAGCAAGTAGCAATACAGATCATTTCCAAGGTCATTTTTGCAGCAACTGAGGAAGTGCTGTCTGGTTCTGCAGGTGATGTGTCCACTCAGACCTGCCAGGCTGCTGCCAGCCAAGTTGAGAGACCCCTGGAGACGGCAAGCGTTGTTTCCCCTGCTCAGATGCTTGCGGAGGAAGCTACAGTAGCCGATGAGAACATTGCTGCGAAGGGTGATGCTGCGGTACTGACATC
>NW_008795131.1:4982962-4988854 GCF_000699145.1 Aptenodytes forsteri | reverse complement strand
TGAGGAAGTGCTGTCTGGTTCTGCAGGTGATGTGTCCACTCGGACCTGCCAGGCTGCTGCCAGCCAAGTTGAGAGACCCCTGGAGACGGCAAGCGTTGTTTCCCCTGCTCAGATGCTTGCGGAGGAAGCTACAGTAGCCGATGAGAACATTGCTGCGAAGGGTGATGCTGCGGTACTGACAACTCCGCAGACTGAGGAACAGGATCAGAGTGTGACCGATTCCAGCTGTTTAACAGACAGCTGTTTATCCGGCCCTGTTCAGGGAGACACAGAAGACCGTCAGGTGAAGAACCGTGTGTGCAATGAGGAAGTGCTGTCTGGTTCTGCAGGTGATGTGTCCACTCGGACCTGCCAGGCTGCTGCCAGCCAAGTTGAGAGACCCCTGGAGACGGCAAGCGTTGTTTCCCCTGCTCAGATGCTTGCGGAGGAAGCTACAGTAGCCGATGAGAACATTGCTGCGAAGGGTGATGCTGCGGTACTGACAACTCCGCAGACTGAGGAACAGGATCAGAGTGTGACCGATTCCAGCTGTTTAACAGACAGCTGTTTATCCGGCCCTGTTCAGGGAGATACAAAAGACCGTCAGGTGAAGAACCGTGTGTGCAGTGAGTCCCAAGGAGTTGACCGGACTCCTGTGGAAAACCATGGAGGTTCACTGGAAAAGTCACCTTTGGTTATGGAGGACTTTGGGTGCAACACATACACATCTGAAGGTGGGACAAGTGTGGAGCACTCATTGCAGAACACAATGCTGTCTGTCACATCAGGCCAGTGTTCGGACTCGCTGAGCATATCTGCAACCCAAGACACGTCAGCTGAGCAGACCTCAGTACCAAGTGAAAAACCTCCTACTCTGAAGCTACCTGAAGACAGCAAAGTGCCATACACTAATGGGATACTGAAAGACGATGGTCCAGACTTGCGTCATGAGTGTAGCAGGGCAGCACAGATGGATGGAGATCACTCAGGAGGTAAGGGATTTGAAAATCCTCCTACAAAAATGTGGTGAACAAGCATTTTATGTGCTGTAACCCTTTTGCTTCATAACATGTTCAGATAAATCCTCCTCATGTTTAACTTTCCCAGCAGATGAATATTTAGCCCTCGTGTGCAGGTGGGTATGCATTTGCTCTCAGAATTCCCATCTCTGTAGGATCCAGTGTTAGCTGGGTGATCTTCAGGGTATACTGCAAAGGGGTGAAGAGGCTGGTCCCCTTTTCAGCACAAAGCTTACTGTCTAAAGCTAAGCATGTGCTTGGGTAGCCCAGTGAAATGGACCATGTCCGGAGGTAGGCCAGGCTGTTGAACACCTTGCTGGTTTGAGAGCTGTTAATACAAATGGCTTCTGCTTCATTTTAGGCAGCCTCTAGTAAGCACTGGGTTCTTATCTGTGTTTATGGGCTGCTGCTGAAAGGAAGCTGTAAGGCAGGTTTCTGAGGTGCTGCTGGGTGAACCAGGGAAGTGCTCTGATGAATTGTGATAAAATCAGTTGGTTGCAGACCAATTACCCTGAAGCGTTTTTGCTTGGAAGGGTAGGTGCATGCCAAGAAATCCCAATAGGGAGCAATGTTCAAGGAGTTTGTCCATCTGTCTCCGTTGCTTTTGCCTTCTAGATCCTGGATGGTGTGTGCCTGGTAGAATACAAAGCTGTTTAAGCAAATGTTAACCTGTGTGACCTTGGGGATGGATGTTAAAATCCTTTATAGGACCCTGTGGTGCCAACAGCCCTTAATGACAGGATATCTCTTGTAATTGCTACAAAGTAGTTGGAACGCTGCTTGTTGCAAGACATGGGGATTGAGTTTGCCAATAACTAAGGATTAAACCCTCAAAACATTTTCACTAGTGAGAGTAACCATAGGAAGAAAATGGTTTTGCCTTGTGAATGCTGGTGTGACAAGACGGTACAAGACTGTGTTGTGGAGCCTGGTGATGACAAGGGCTGAAAGCTCTGCACTGAGACAGCTGAAGGGTAGGGAGAGGGGATATAGCAGGTAAAGTTGATAATGTGGCTATGTTGGATAAGAGGTCCTACAGCTGACCTTCACACCCAGGCTGAGACTTAAATCCTCATCCTTGTCTAGGAAGTCTATGGCAAACAGCTGCACTGTTTGCCTTTGACTTTCTAGGCAGCTGTGCTGTGTTACTAGTTAAGATGTGGCAAATGTGAAGCAGCTGTTGGGTTTATTTTTCTCTTTGGTCTTGCACTGGATAGTCTGAATACTTGCAAGCAAGTGAGGATCTTCGTGCTTCTGCTTGTTAATCTGGAGGAAGGATCAACTTTGTTACACTGACTGTATCTGGGATCTGATCAGGACAAAGCTGTTTGAGTTTGTCCCCTTCCCAAGTAGGAGTGTTCCTGGTATTGGCTGATGGTTTGGGAACAAAACATAGCTCATCTCTGGCACCTTGTTTCTTCAAGCTTATGGCAGTCCCCTACCACAGCTAGTAGTGGGCACACCCGGCAGTCGGGTCACAGTGCAACCTCTGTTGGGGCAGGAACGTAATGTCAGTGCAAAGAGCGGATGAACAGGTTGTGTGTCCCTCCCTGCATGCTGAACTCCCTGTGAAGAGCCCTGTTTAAGCCATGGGGAAAATGCAAAATACCTTCCTGCAGCAGCAGCAGCTCAGTGTTGATGTTAGCATAGCTCTCATTTGGCTGGTAACTTTGACTTATAGTGTCTTGTCTCTGCTGCTGTGTAAGGTGTCACCATGTTCAAAGGACTCCTGCTGAACTCGGGCCTCCTTCTGTTGCATTCCCAGAGGTGTGCATGTTTTTCTCCAGGAGTAAAAGGAAACTTTAAGTAGGCTATGTGTGATGGGACTTTAGCCTGTCTGAAATACTGGAGAACCTGATACAGGAACGTCCCAACTGAATGCATAGGAAGAGCTCAATGTAACCTCTCTATGAAATGATGTATTTTCATGGCCTTGTGTCTGGTAGCTGGATTGTATGGATTGTCTGAATGCTGACACCTGTGCATCTCTTGTAGGTTTGGATGCAAATAGCATGGATTTTATGGACAGTGGTTGTGCCATGAGGAAGACAGTGACTCGCCAGAACTGTAAGCTAGGAGGAGAATCCAGCAAGTCCGACTTCATTATCTGGGAAGTAGAGGTCCCAAAGGTAAACAGCCACTGGCCTGCTCGCGCATCCTGCCCTACATAGCCATCTTCTGGTTCTTCCAGTCTGGTACTGGCTCAGTGCCATCCTAGGGAAATCAACAACAAATCAACGAGGATTTAAGCATTTAGCTCCCATTAGGACTCAACAGGAGTGAAGAGCCAGTACACAATTGTAAACAAGAGGCATGTCAGGGCTATGCTCAGGGTAACGCTGATTGTTGGACTCATTATTCTCCATTATCTTCCACCCCGATCTGTTAGTCTGATGCTTTGAAAGCATTCAGAAGGCTTTGAGGGTACACAGTTAAGAGCAGGTCATGATTTTTTTTCTTTCCACTATGTAGGAGGGTTAAGTTTCAACTGCCTGTCCAAACCCTTCCTCACAAGCTGAATGCTCATCTGAGCTATTCTGTGGAGCTGCTGTGTCTCTGTCTTTTTATAGTGAACTTTCTTTTGGGTTGAGAGAGAGATTATGTTTTTTAGGACTATGTTCATACCTTCTTCCCTGCTTTGTGTATGCAAAATCACCTGGGGCTGTCCTGCACAGCATTGCTCTTGCAGTTCTGCTTCTCAGCAGACCCAAATACTGACATCCAGTAATGTGAGACAGCAGCTCCCGGCAGGATAAGCATGCTGCCTTGAGCGCTTGGATGCTGTGAGCCCAGTGAAGACATGTAACGTGTTATAATGGATCAGTAAAACACAGGCTAAGGAAGCAGTTCTACAGCAGAAAGTGGTTAGTGAAGACAGGCTGTCGCTTTTCTTAAAGTGGCTAACTTTACGTTGTATAGGATTATCCATACTGACTTGGGACCAACACTTCTGCTCTGGTATCTGGTCTCTGACAGTAAGTGGTGGCAGATGCCACTGGAAGAGTAGAAATGACAGGGCTTGCACATTACTCTTGCACAGCTGTCCAGGGACTCTGTAGTCTAACGGGCATGGTAGCCTGGTTTACTTTCCTGTGAATTTGTCTACTCCCTTTCTAATCTAATTAGCTTGTTTAAAAATTGCTAAAACTTAGTATTTTGTATCTGAGTGACAAATGCATGTAGCATGCTTTTTAAAAAAAAAAAAAGTGGTGGGAGACTGGGAGAGGATATGACTTTACTTGACTGTAGGAAGAAAGTAGCCTTTACCAGGCCTGGTTTTGTCCCATTGTGCCTTTGTGTTGTTCTACAAAATATGAAAATAGATCTACCAAAATGAGCTGTGCTTACTGATCTGTATCTACCTTGACTTATCACAGACCAGCTGAACTCTGCACTGGTCCAGCAATGACTTATATTTATCCTGCCTGGCTCTATGCTATAAGAACTGGGAATGTGGGTGAAATAAGCCACAGAGAACAGTGTTGTTTGATCTGTGTTTCTCTTCCTGACTGCTGCTTTCTTGTCCCTTTCATAAAGGAATTAGTTGGCCGCTTGATTGGCAAACAAGGAAGATATATGAGCTTCTTGAGGCAAGCGTCTGGTGCCAAAATTTATGTCTCAACACTACCTTATTTCCGTGACTCCCAAGTCTGCCACATCGAAGGTAAGTGGAATGTCTCTTTATTCATGGTCTAATATGTAGCTTGGGGGCCTTAACTAGATGGGCAAGGAATTTAAAAAGATTTAGTGGCTTCATGAGTCCAGTGCTTTACAAAACTTTTCTGCTCAGTGCTGTTACAGTAGAGGTATATGCCAAGTCGCCTGTGCCTTGGCATGTGAACCTTCTCTTCTAGAGGTGAGAATGCATTTTAACATCTTCGGCTGCTGTAGTTTAACCAACACCTTTTGCAGGATCACTTCAGGCTTGAAGGAGGAGCTGTGGGATGTGTACCAGCAAATGCAGTCTTGACTGTGAAGGATGTTAGATTAATTGCGGCTGAAAAATATCTGCGAGTGAATTGGGTTCATACTGGAAGCTAAGCTGTTGAAACTGGGGCCTGACAGTCTGAGTTGCTCATGTTGGTCTGATATCAGTTTACGTGGCCAATCTATTAAAACTTAAGTTGTTGATGTAGCACAGAAGGCTTCTGGAAGCTATATTGCTTTACATGGTGGGGGTGTCCTCGGCATATCCATTCTACAGATTTTCTGCGGGATTTTTGTCTTCCAGGCTCCCCGCAACAAGTAGAAAAAGTACTGAGCCTGATTGGCAAGAAGTTCAAAGAGCTGTGTCTCACCAACATCTACGCTCTACCTCCACCAACACCGCTGACACTTCATTCCCTCCTTATGACTGCCTGGGTAAGTCCCAGCTTGCTGGCTATGCTGATGTCAGGGTGAAAGGCTATTGTTGGTCACTGTTGTCATAGTATGCTATACCCACATGGCTGGTTCACAGATGCCCTCAAAAACATTCCGTTTTGTGTGGCTATCTGTTGTCCAGCTTATGTAACTGTTACAGATCAGATTTATTTATCTGTTCTTCCACTACTGTTTCCATTCTGCCTGAGCTGAGAAATGTAGAATGAGAGAATCATTTAGGTTGGAAAAGACCTTTAAGATCATAGAATCCAACAGTAAACCGAACACTGTATCTGTTCTTCCACTACTGTTTCCATTCTGCCTGAGCTGAGAAATGTAGAATGAGAGAATCATTTAGGTTGGAAAAGACCTTTAAGATCATAGAATCCAACAGTAACCCTAACACTGCCGAGTCCACCACTGAACCATGTCCCTAAACACCACGTCCACAGGTCTTTTAAATACCTTCAGGGATGGTGACTCAGCCACTTCCCTGGGCAGCCTGTTCCAGTGCTTGACAACCCTTTCGGTG
>NW_008795131.1:4955161-4981220 GCF_000699145.1 Aptenodytes forsteri | reverse complement strand
TTTTTCCTGAGTTCCAGCCAAAGCTCTCTGTTCAGCCAGGCTGGTCGTCTTCCCTGCTGGCTTGTCTTTTGGCACATGGGGATGGCCTGCTCCTGTGCCTTGAAGATTTCCTTCTTGAAGAGTGTCCAGCCTTCCTGGACTCCTTTGTCCTTCAGGGCTGCCTCCCAAGGGACTCTGTCAACCAGGCCCCTAAACAGGCCAAAGTCTGCCCTCCAGAAGCCCAAGGTAGCAGTTCTGCTGACCCCCCTCCTTCAGTCCTGACCCCCTGACTTCTCCGAGAATCAAAAACTCTATCATTTCATGATCGCTATGCCCAAGCCGGCCTCCAACCATCACATCACCTATAGGTCCTTTTCTGTTCACAAACAACAGGTCCCTCACCAGCTGTGTCAGGAAGTTATCTTCCCCACCCACCAGGAACCTCCTAGACTTGTTTCCTCTCTGCTATACTGTATTTCCAGCAGACATCCGATAAGTTGAAGTTCCCCATGAGAACAAGGGCTAGCAATTGTGAGGCTTCTCCCAGCTGCTTATGGAATATTTAATCTGCTTCTTCATCCTAGTTGGGTGGTCTATAACAGACTCCCACCACGATATCTGCCTTGTTGGCTTTCCCCCTGATTCTTACCCATAAACACAACCCTATTGTTACCATCATCAAGCTCTAGAAAGTCAAAGCACTCCCTAACATACAGAGCTACCCCACCGCCTCTCCTTCCTTGCCTATCCCTTCTGAAGAGTTTATAGCCATCCATTGCAGCACTCCAGTTGTGAGTCATCCCACCATGTTTCTGTGATGGCAACTACATCGTAGTTTTCCAGCTCCTCCTGTTTGTTGCCCATGCTGCGTGCATTGGTGTAGATGCACTTCAGTTGGGCTATTGATCCCGCCACCTTTTGGGGGGGGAGAAGCCCCAATTCCTACATGACCATTCTCAGGCCCTTCTGTGGTTTCTAATACATCAATAACCCTTGCATCTTTGCTGCCGCATGGATCTCCAGCCCCTACCTCCACTGAGATGGCAGACCGAAGGACCTTGCTAGCACACCGTCCCTCTAACATTGGCGTGCCACCCCCAGGCTTATCTCTAGCAAGCCTGGTTTTATCCCTTTCCCCCTTCAAATCTAGTTTAAAGCTCTTTCAGTGAGCCCTGCTAACTCCTGCGCAAAGATCCTTTTTCCCCTTTGAGGCAGGTGTATCCCATCTGTCGCCAGCAGGCCTGGTGTCGTGCAGACTGACCCATGATCAAAAAACCCAAAATTTTGCTGGTGATACCAGGCTCGGAGCCAGTTACTGATCTGCTGGCTCTTCCTGTTTCTTCCCTCATCATTCCTTGCAACTGGAAGGATAGAGGAGAACACTACTTGTGCTCCTGATCCCTTAACCAGTCGTGCCAAGGCCCTGAAGTCTCTCGATTGCCCTTGGACTGTAGCAGAATGTTCTACCAGACTCTGGTTAATCTCATGGATTTGCACATCTGGCCTGGTAGGCTTTTACCTACAGACTAGATGTTTGCCTAAGGAAACAACACTTCAGTCTGGAGCAGAATTGATTGTCTGCCCGCTCTGCTTAAGGGCCACTTGCTGTGAGGTCAAAATGCCACACTGATCTGTTGCCATTACTGGTATAGACTAGATATAAGGAAGAAATTTTTTATACTGAGGGTGGTGAAGCACTGGCACAGGTTGCCCAGAGAGGTGGTGGATGCCCCATCCCTGGAAACGTTCAAGGTCAGGTTGGACGGGGCTCTGAGCAACGTGATTTAGTTGAAGATGTCCCTGCCCACGGCAGGGGGGTTGGACTAGATGACCTTTAGAGGTCCCTTCCAACCCAAACTATTCTGATTCTATAAATCCTGAAGCCGGTCTTCTCAATGTTTTACTTCCTTATGGTATTTAATTACACTTAAAGGAGGTTTTCATGACAGTGTTTTCATGCTTCTTTTGCTATATGGATACTTAAAAACATTTCTTTTCTTACATTGGGCATCTAGAACCTATAAAGTAACTGTGCACATAATTGTCTCCATGGATGTGAAGACAGGCTTTGTTCTGGAGAAGTGAATTTATGCTGGGAAATTAAAGGCATTTTAGATATATTCTGAGCACAGTAATGCTCGAAAGCTGCCCAACACAATGGCTCTCTAGCAGCCAGGGCAAATTACTTTGAAAATGAGACCTCTGTGACAAATCTTGGACAATCCCTGCAAAGATTACCTTGATGTTTAAAACCCCCGTGGGCAGGGAATCCTTGCAAGTTGCACTGTGTTGATAGTGCAGCATGACTTGACCTGCATCATTTCTGACTCTGCTCACTGATCTCTTGGGTAAATAAGTCTTACAGCTGCTCTGTGCTGATAGCCTTTCTGTGTACAAGATGGGCCCCACCCCAAGTCTGATTTCCTTTAGAACAGCGTGGAGTAATAGTTGAGTAGCTTTCTGCTCCTGATCCAAAGCAGCCTTTGGAAGTGAAATACCAGAGTGCCAGGGCTTTTCCACCCGTGGCTGTAAGCCGTAGGAGTTGCTGGTGGAACATGGAGTTGCTGTGAATTGAAGCTTGCGTTGCAGTAAACACTAATGAGAATTGCTTTCCTCCACATGACAGCTGTTCCTCCCAGATGGAGTCACTGTAGAGGTGGTCGTGGCAAACCAAGTCGATGCAGGGCACATGTTTCTACAGCAGCATACACACCCCACTTTCCATGTCCTGCGGAGCCTGGACCAGCAGATGTATGCCTGCTATTCTCAACCTGAAATTCCAACACTGCCAACTCCAGTAGAAGGCAAGTAACTTGGTTGCTCACAAATTGTTCAGTTGTGAAACTTCTTCTAGGGTCATGCAAAAGCCTGACACCCCTGAGTTAGCCTTGGGAAGTTTCCCGGTGGATGAGAATGTGATAGTTCACTTGTCACTTCATCTTTTTTTAAGCTGCTGCCAGAGTACAGATGTTGCTCTGCTCTTCCTTACCCCACTCATCCCTGGAGTACCTCCCCAGACACTTTAGTTGCATGTTGAAATTCAGAATGAGAGAAAGTCTTTCTCAGGTTATTTCTGATCAACTTGGCATCTGGTGAATTTTTGCTGACTAAGTGTGGAACTACTCCCAGATCTTCGTAGTGTCACTGGCTGCATATGGTGTAAAGTGGAGGGTGCATCACATGGAAGGGTTATTAGCACTTACTTTCCTTTTTGGAGACAGACCTCACTGTTAGTGACCAAAGGCTGGGAGGGAACTGGATACCTGGGTAGAATAGCATGGGTAGTGGCAGACAGAGACTTGAGAGTAAAACCCACCTCTCCTGTGTCCCAGCTGCAGGCCTTGTCTGATGTGGGTATGGGTGGTGTTGAAAGAAGATGGAAGCAGCATAAGAAATTCTGTTGATTCTCAGTAGATAACTGTGCAGTACTGCTAATGCCTGAAGTGCTGATTTCTGGAAATCCACTTACACTGAGCCTTTCTTCTCTGTACTCTTATGTTTTGCAGTCGGTATTATCTGCGCGGCTCCAGGCCTGGATGGGGCATGGTTACGGGCTCAAGTTATTAGCTACTTCGAAGAGACCAATGAAGTGGAGCTCAGATACGTGGACTATGGAGGATATGACAAAGTCAAGATTGACACACTCAGACAAATCAGGTCTCTAGCTCCTCTTCCATGGCCTGAGGCCATATCTGGCTTGAATCTTCATCAGAGGCATCCATATCATTTGAATTACTTATAGGTTTTTCCACAGCTGAAGCGGGAAATGGTAGAAAGGTTTGTCTCAGCAGTGGGTGTGGATTCCTTGGGAGCACAGCAAGCTCTTGCAAGGCTTTTTTGAAGGGGAGCGGAGAGGAAATGGCAACTTCTGCCGCTTCAGTGTGGAAGCTGAGCAAAAAGATGCCTTCAGGAGCCCCCAAAGAGTAGTTAATTGATGAGCTAGGAATAAGATTCAGATTCTCTATGTCCCAGCCCCATTGGCTGGGAGAGCCATATTGGATGAGGGTTTTCTTACACAAACTCATTAAATACTTGATTGTGCCCCGGAGGTGGGAGAAAAGCAGTACAGCCTCCGTTATGGAGGTGGCTTTTGCTTGGAGCCCCATCCAACCTGGCATGCTAATCAGACAATTTATTGCTGCTGCTTAGATTGCTGGGAGGATAGTCCGATTTATTTTTTTTGACTGTCATCAATTTTAAACTGAATTCCTGTTAGATCAATTGATTAATCAATGTCACCTTAAAGAAAACAAGAGTAACTTAAAGCCATGTTCTTATTCTGATTGATTCTCTTTTCTTTAAGGTCTGACTTCTTATCACTACCTTTCCAAGGAGCAGAAGTTTTACTAGACAACGTGGTGCCACTCCCAGGTAATGGAGCTCTTGAGATGTACTGTTGGTGCTCCTCCTGCAGGTTTAAATGGATGCCAACTGTGTACAGGCAGTGATTCCGTCTAAACTTCCTCCTATTGCAAGCACAAGCTCTGATGTGACTAGAGCAAGGATTGGAAAAATTGTATTTTTTTTTTCATTTGAAATGTGCTAGCATAGCATAACCTGTCAGACTCCAGGGGAAAGATGATAAACGTCCAGGCTTTTTCCTGCATGGAGGAGAGAATGAATTACTTTCCTAAACAGCAGGTTGGCAGGACTGGCAGGGTATAGGTGAAGTAGCTGTAACTACTCTGCCTTCTTTTGTCATAGAGTAGCTGTAAATGCAAACTTAATTTTTAATCTGCTAGATAAATATCTGACATTTTCCTACTAAAATGACTGATGTGTATAGTTCTGTGTTCGAAAGACTACCCTCTGAGCGCTGGAAGAATGTCAGTCACTGCCTAGAAATGTTTTCTGTTTTGCTTTTCTTCCCCCCCCTTTTCTAGTGGTGGTAGAGATGCATCCCGTGTTGGTGTCTAAAAAGCTGCCCTTCTGGGTGCAGAGGGGTGTCTGTAGGAGCTAGGGGTCAGGCCAGGTTTCAGCGCTGGGGTTTGTGGCTGGCAGGACTCCAGGAGGTACAGGCCCTGCCAAGACTGTAGATGGATGGCAAGGTTTAAGCTGCTTCTAGCAGAAGTCAGTGTGTTGCGTGTTCCCTAAGGTAATCGGCCTCCTTCAGTATTTGTGGGGTTGTAAGGGGTTCACTTGCTGCTGGAGATGGCCTCAGGGTGGGGAGCACAAAGGAGAAACTCTGTTTTGCAGCAATTTGGTAGGAAATAAGCAACTTTCTTCCAAAATGAAAACACTTATGTCCGGTCTACAGTGTAGATTGTAACTGTATTGCCTGGGACACAAGGGTTTCCTGCTGCACTACAGGTGTGGAGTTAGCAACAGTGCCCACGTAAGCTGTGCAGGCCGAGAGGTTTGAGCTGCCAGTGCTTGCAAAGAGTGCGTTTGGCCCTGTTCAGGTGCCAGCCAGCCTGCCGTACAAATGCTTTTAAGTTCCCTTTTACAGTATTGCACTCTGTGCAGGGTCAGTAAAGTCCTGAGGCCCCTGAGCTTAGTTTATTAAGGATCAAAATACTAATGGCAGCTCAAAGGTGCTGCAGAAATATACTTTTCTGTCTTTTTTAAAGCTGCCTAATTCATCAGGCACTTATGTTCACATTAACTTAGCTAGTGGCTTTAGAAAGCATTTCATCCTTCCCTTCAGCAACACAGCAGGCATAATACTTGTGTGATCTCCAGCTTAATAGACTGGTTTCAGCAAATGCCTACAGCAACAGTAGGTGAGGATTCTCTGGCCTAACTTACGTACGAGGTCAGACAAGATTAGCTTAATAGTCCCTTCTGGCCTTTAAAGCCTGTGAATATCTCATTTGTTTTCTCCTGCTCTCTTCTTTCCAAAGACGAAGATCACTTTTCATCTGAAGCCGACGCCGCTGTTAGTGAGATGACCACAGGCGCAGTCCTGGTGGCGCAGGTACATGAGAGCTGCCTGGAAAAGTCTTGTTGCTGGTTTGACTGCTGCTGTTATCCTCTCTGCCCCCTAGCATACTGTGTGTGTTAAAATCAAAAACAAAGCCAGAGCCTGTAAGCCTGGCTGCAGGGCAAGGTTCTTGTTGAGAAATCTTGGTGCTGAGAACTTCCCTGTGTAGCATCAGCACCGCTCAGGACTGTGTGGCTGGGAAAGGTTGAGTATTCCCTCTTGTTACTGATGCGGGCAGGGAGGAAGGGCACCTGAATGGGTTTACAGAGCACAAAGTGGCCTGTTGTCCAGCAGATCGAGTATTCACCTGGGTCTGCACTGCTTTGCCAGTCTCAACTGTCTTTGCAACACTGACGTCTGGGATCTGGCCTCTGGCTGGCTGGAGGGAGAAGTAAGGCTTCTGGCAGTGTCCCACAGGCTTCTGCATGCAGTGCCTGATCTCAGTGAAGAGGCACTTACCTCTTTTGAAGTGCTTCTAGCAGTGGCTGTAGCTATCCACGTAAGTTAATTGGGACGAGTGGGAAGCAGGGAGTGTTTGTGATGCTCAATCTCATAGCTTCCTTTGGTTTAACGCAGTGCTCAAATGCATCACTAATTCTAGCAAGGGCATGGATTTGAGTGACTAGAGCAAACTTGCCAGCAGGATGTCCCAGCTGCCTGGTGGCAGTAGCTACATTTCCTCTAGCCTATGCATAAGTTCAAGTATTGAGCATCTGATATGCAGTGAATGATGCTAGCCTTGCATCCCCAATAGCTCAGACCAGAATTGCTGCACACTAATGTTTTCTTTATGTTTCCAGGTCACAAATTATGACAGTGCAACAGGTCTGCCACTGATACAGCTGTGGAACTTGATGGGAGATGAGGTGTGTATGTTGACATACCTATTTTTTCAACACTGTTAGGGTTTATGATTATGCAGACTTTTTATTGTTGATTGGAACTTGCTGATGTTTCTTGCTAGTGGTTTGTTCACCTTTCTACTTTTTTTTTTTCACCTCCCTTTAGGTGGTGTCGATAAACAGAACTCTGGTGGAAAGAGGATTTGCTCAGTGGCTTGACTACTAGCAATGACCTAGATGCCTCGAAAACTCTTTCTGCAGAGAACAACAAAAGAAGAAATCTTGTTTTGCACTGTTACAATTTGGTTTGGCAACTTCTTGTAAAGAAAATCTGTTCACACCTGTGAGCAGAGTTTTTTTGTGGTCCATTGAAACTCATTTTGTTCAACTGTTACCATTTCATTAGAAACACATACCTCTCTCAGTGAAAGGCAGGGTGTTAAAAGCCATAATGACAGATACTGTAGCTTTAAAGCAAAAAATCCTCCCTGGCCTCTACTCAAAAGTTGAATGGAAAAAACCTTAAAACCTTGGGGCTTGCTTGAAGCTAGCAAATGCCCCTGAAATGTTAACTGTAGTTGCATTTTTGTTCAAGATGTATAATGCCCCTTAACTTAGTGTCTGCTTTTCCTAAAAGTTACATTGGTTGTTCTTTTTTAACAGGCTCTGTCTATGAAATTAATTAATGTTATTAATGAATATTATTAATGAATTTAATGTTCAGTTATGGATTTTTTCTATGTTGTGCCACTAACCTGCACAAAGAACATTCATCTTGTCTTCCTTATGCCAGGAGGTAGATGAATTGCATTCGTTGCACTTACTGTGGCACATATCTCACTGCAGTTGTGGTTTTTAGGCTTGATATGCTTAAGGAAGAAAGCTGCTCTATGCAGATGCTTGAAGTGCAGGATATGTTACCACTACAATTTTTGCTCCAAAATGTCATGTATTAAAGAAGAGAACTGATTGCCAAGCCCAATTGTAGTTTATATTTTTCTAGCTGTGCAAGTCTGTAAATATATATAAGAAAATGTAATATTTTGTACAAGAAAAACACTGGAAACAAAGGGAACTTTACAGAAACTTTTTCACACCAAAATGTCCTATGTAGGTAGAACTGGTTTGGAGTGCATTAGGGTAGCTGACATATTTGGAGCATCTGAATGTTGGGAGTGTTACAGCTCTGCTGTATACAGGATTAGTATTCCGTTAGATTGCTGTCTGGTTTGACTTGTGCTCACTGCATTCTTTGCTATGTTGCTGTACAGATCTGTTTAAAAAAAAGTAACAACTTGGCATTAATATTGCAGTGGTGTTCTCTCTCAAATATTTTTTTCTCCTTTTTAGATATCTATTACATATTTAAAATTTTGCTCAAGTAATTTAAGCTGGCTTAATACTCTTAAATACATGCCCTCTAATGTATATCATTTTAGATATGTATTGAGCTGGGATTTATTGCTGGCAGAGAAGATTCTTGCCAGAAAATGTTGATGTAGTTAGTCCTTAGAAGTTTTTTCAGGTAGATTCAAGGATGTCCTTACATCCTATAAGTTAACATGTCAGTGCATCGCACATTTGGACAGTTGCCTACAAAAGCATTTGGTCTAATCTCTTCTGATATGTTATGGTTATATCTTTTTTTGAGTTCTCTCCTATTTGGTGCTTATGATTTAATGTTCATGTTTGCAATAACATCCAATGTTTGGTAAGTCAGTTAAATCTATAAAACATATATCCTCTTGGAATGTTTCTTTCCATTTCAATTAAATTTTGAATTTTAAGCTGTCTTAAACTGTGATGACTGAGAGCCTTCATTTTCTGACCTCTTGCGATGTAGGGTTGGGAAGGGGCTCAATGGGATAAATGGGTGAGATAAGATCCTGATGGCTTTTCAGCAGATGCAGAAAGGTCAAGCTTCAAATCTCCTGGGGTTCCTTTTACTTCCAGCTGAAAACTGGGGGGGGTGGGGGGGCGTTATGATTAATTACTTATTAGAAAGCCTTGGTCTGAGCGTTGGTACTCAAGGCTTTTGAAACTGTTATGTATTTGTGGAATTAATTTACTCTAGACTCAGGGCATCCCTTTTGTCACACTTGTGTGTTGAAAAGGGAAACTGGGAGTCTGTTTCTATTGTGCAGGCTACAAAATCCCCTCTTTAAAATGTTGACAGGTTTTTTGTTCAAGCCAAGCAGTGCAATGATGTGAATTGGTGTCCCAGTGAACAGTTTGTCCTTACCCCCTGGTATTGGAGCACCTTGCAGCTGGGAATGTCTATTCTTGCAGTAGGATGTATTCACACTCTCTGCATGGTGTGAGTGTGAAAGCAAGCGAAAGGCAGGGGCTGGACTGACTAAGCTAGGGATGCGCAGAACAAGATGTGTTAAACTCGAAAGTACTGCTTTTGTGGTCTGTAGATGTGTACACATGCACACGCAGTTGATCAGGGTTCCAGGTATCAGTCTTCCTGATCTCAAGGATTAAAACCAATCCACTGGGTTCATTGCGGAATATACACACAACCTGTAGATGCTCTGGACTACAACTCAGTGCTGCTTAGGCAAGTGATAGGTGAAGAATAAAACATTGGGATTTTTGGTGGGTAGTGGGGTTGGAAATTAGCAAAGTTCGACAATGTCCTCTCTTCTTGCTTCTCGCCCCAGGAAGAGGGTTTCACTTCACAGGGTTTCTCAATCCTTGCTGGCCTCCAGTATCTGCTGAGGGTTGGCTTTCACCATCAGGCATGATCTCCCAGCTAGAAATTTGGTAGCTAGCTTCTTGCACTGTGGCTGGTTAACATGTTATTGATACCCTGAGCGCGGTGTGTGGCGTGCTGAGCCGTGTATGCACAGCAGCTCTCTGCCGCTGTTGCAGGCAGTCTGTGTGAATTTGCTGTTTCAAATCGCCTGCCAGTTGTCTCTCTCCCTGGACAGAGTTTCTGGCTAAGGGGAGGAAAAAGCTGCCGTGTAGCTGTGAAGGAGGTTGTCTGTCCTTCAGCTCTGTAACTTGAGTGGTTCGGCAGCTCAACGATGCCTTACTGGGTACCTTCCCTGCTAGGTGAGGTCTTCCCTAATTAAACCAGTTCTGTTGGGCAGGAGCCAACCTGTTGTGGAGGGTTTGCATTTCAGCCTTACGGCAGTGACCTTATAGCGCTCTCCTGCTAGCGTCTGGCTGGTGGACAGGCTGGAGATGAAAGGTCAAGAGAAAACAAAGAACCCTGCACGCCGGTGTCAGTCTGATGCAGGGCAGTGCCCAGAGGAGTTCACTTGCATTTCTTCTGAATTTGTCTCCAGGGCTTTTTCTTTGCTCAGGGAAGCTTTATCCCCTGGGGCTAAGATTCACACTGGGACAGTCAGTGGTTGTGCGAGGAGGAGAGAATTGTTGCTGCTTTCTCTAGCTGCAGACTTGCCAGAACATGGGAGTATAAAATAATTAAAGTGTGGAAGCCACTGAGCTGGGGCTCTGCTTGCTGTGGTGAGCTGCTTCCAGAGAAGGTGCAGCTCCGCACGAGGCAGATAATGCAGCCCTCCCTCTTGGGAAGGTGGTAGTCCCTCACGAGCACGGTACTGTGCAGGTACCGTCTTAACCCGTCTCCACCTCACAGCAGTGCTCTTCTCACTCATTGTATGCAGACTTTTTTTTTTCTCTGAAGCTGGTCCCAATGCTGGAGTCTTGCTGAACGGGTGAAACGGAGCTGTTGTCATCTCTCTGGGATGTAGGAGCAGGGTGGCTGCAATCCAGGAGGCTTGCTTACCAAATGTCAAAGTAGAAGAGGAAGAATATAATTCAGACTGATAGTCCTGAGGTGGTAAGCACCATCCCAAGGGAATGCAGACACTGCAGTGTTAGGGTCTGGAAGCAAATGGATCTCTCTCGGTTCTATTCCCATATCCCAGAGAGCTTTCCAAGATACGGTCCATAGTAATCAGATTCAAACAAGTGCAAGTTTAGTTTGGAAGCTGTGGGGTTTTTTTCCTTAGGAGCTTAGAGTAGCCCTGGACTTCTTAGCCTGCATCCATGGGGATGAATGTGTTACTTCTTGTCCATGACAAACTTTAACTCATCTTAATGTTGGTGTTTTCCCTCACTTTGTGGGGTGTGTCAGAGCCAGGAACCTGCAGCAACTGCTGATAGCTGGTGTGGGGAGTTCTCCTGGTGTCTGCTCTGTGTCCCTTGTTTTCCTCTGGCTCTGCAATGTGGAAAAACATCCTGATCCCTATTTGTGTTGTAAGCTGCCTATTTTTTTTTAAGCTGTAGTAAATAGAACATTGTAGGGTGAGATTAACCAAAATAAGGAGCTGCTGGCAAGTAACAAACAGGCATCCTTTTTTTTCTTTAAAATAAAAAGTCTCAGCCTGTATAGGTAGATTAATAGCTTCAGTAGTACCCCAGGGGTATGGGGGGTTTTTGTTTTGTTTTTTTTTACATTATGAACAAGGGCGAATGGCTTCACTGAGATGGGGGGAAGTGAATATGGACTGCTTGGAAAAGAGCAGGGGAAAAGGCACAGGTCAAAAAAGGAACAGGGGAGGTTGAAACAAGTTAGTTACATTTGCATCTTTCTTTCCGAGGTGCAGTGGTGGTGTCTTGTGCCCCGTCAGACCTCAGGAGCGTAGCTGGGGTGGGTTTTGAAGGGGTCGCACTGCTCGTAATACCATCTGCGTCCCCAAAGCGGCTGTGTAATTCTTGGCTGCAAACCTGAAGTTGAGCAAACGTGCATCTGAGCTAAGCTGTCCCACGGGGTTAGTTTGACTGAAGCCATTCAAAGGGGCTTTCCCCTTTGAAAAGTGGTAATTTTATTACGGGTAAAATGAATGAGGTCTCTGGAGATGCCTAATTTACAACTTCCGCCTGGAGAGCTTCCTGCCGGCTGCGAGGCACGCTCCGGCGTTCCCCTGCCCAGCAGCCCCTGGAAGCCCGGACCTCCCCTCTTCGGGCTCTTTCCTAGGAGGAGGGGTGCTTCGTATGAGGCTTCCTCACCTTGCAGCCTCTGCCCCCCATCTTCCTGCCCTGGGCAGCTGAGCAGGAGCTTGTCCCTGGGGCAAGCGGCACCTTCCTGCCAGACCCTCTTGAGCACCAGGGCCAGTCCTTAGGCAAAGCCCTGAGATGACTTTCCTTTGGCACATTGACTCAAAGGCTCCTTAGTGAGGGAGGAGGGGAGGAGCGAAGAGAGTGTTTTTGGAGCAGATGGAGAATAATGGTGCCCCTGTCTGACACTGGCACTTGAACCACTGACACAAGGAGCAGTTCAGCTCCTTACCTCTCACAGCCACGTATGCAGCCTGCTTGCAGCACGACAGGGAATCTGGCTCTGCAGTTCCATGGCAGAAACTTCATTGGCAGTAGGTTTTTCCTAAAAAGAAAAAAAAAACCCCAAAACCAGATGCAAACTTTATTTTTACTTTCATTCTACTGCATCACACAAATCTATCAGGGCAGAAACTCATTTGGCAGTAGGTTTTTCCTAAAAAGAAAAAAAAAAAAACCAAAAACAGATGCAAACTTTATTTTTACTTTCATTCTACTGCATCACACAAATCTATCAGGTCCTGTATCGGTGCTGTCCCTAGGAAGCCTGCGTGTTAGAGGCTGCTGAGCTAGAATTAAAGAACATGTGTCTTGCATTTAGTTTATTGCCTCAGGGGCTGTGTTTTGGCTTCAGTCACCTCTGCTTTCTCTCCCCTTCCTTCCCCACCCCCTTCAAAAGAAAAACCAGCAACACTGCGAAGCAAGAGGAAAAAATTCTGGCTGCATTGGGCAACAGGGGGGATGATGGCACTTGGGGGAAAGCCTCAGGGCTTGGGCTTTTTGCCAGGGGAAATGTGAATGGTTCTTGTAAGACAGAAGTGCTGGGTGATGGGGCTCTGCCGTGTGAGACCAGTCATCGTGGCCGATTGCACCGAAGGTCCGCCTGGCCCGTACTCACTCTGGCAGTCCAGGTAATTTGGGCAAAAGGTACAAAAGATGGATCTCCTACAGAGCGGTTTTGCCCAGACACGCTCCCAGTTTCCAGCTGTGAGCAATGCAGGGACTTCTGAGCCAAATGCTGCACGCAGCGTTGCACTTATAGACATGTATAAACTACCTCTGGTGAATTTGCGTAATGGTGTTTTGTGTCCATTTGTCCTTCCGACCTTCACGACATCCTGTGGCAATATGTGCCACAACTTAATTATGTGTGAGTGAAAAAAGTGCTTCCTGTTTGTTTTCTAAATTGCCTGAAAGCATCCCTGGCTAATCCATCATCCTGATACTGTGGAAAGGTGAGTAATGGCCCCTGCTTTGGCTTGTCTATACTGCCTGCGAGTTTATAGACTTCTCTTCTGTCACCTGTCTCTGTTCCAGGCTGAAGCGTCCGAGGTCTATTTAGCTCCTTAGGTGGGAGCTGGTGGGAACAGCTCCTCCCTGACACCCAGTCCTGGACCTTCTCTAGCCCTATAGTGCCTTTTCTGAGGTGAATGCGTGCCAGAAGCTTTCATCCTTTTGCTGAATCGAGAACGTAGAAGAGCTGCTGCAGATTCCCAGGTGTGTGTTTTGGTGCCTAAAAATGGGGTCGGATGTTTATGACGCTATTCTCCATCCTTGTGGAGAGCAGAAGGAGATGACAAGAGTTGTGCTGTAGCTGTGACTGCACTGAGGTTTCAACCTTCCCCTGGGAGAGGGGAGATGGGATCAAACGGACTCACTGGTTTGTGCAGTTGATGTCCCAGCTTCAAAACTCTGTGTGTTGTGTGTGTGATGGTCTTTTTTTGTACCTGAGCTCCGCAGTTTGGATTTGAGGACGCTGATGAGATGTTTCATGCTGTTTCAAGTGAGGTGCCCTCATTTCTGGAGAACAGCACTTTCAAAGTAATTTGTGGATCTAGGTTTCTCTCCTGTGTGTTGTTTGGGGTCTAGAGTGTCTGTCTCTCTCTCCGAGTGCACCTAAACCATTTTTCTGGCCCTCCCAAGAATGCTCTTTCATTTGTAGCTGCAGATAGCAACATAAGCATCTCTTGATTATATCATGTTCCCCCACTAAGGCTTGCATAGGACTGCAGGAGCAGCTGACCCTAAGGTTTGCTACAGGCATCTAGATACTTGCTGGAAGCTAGTGCCCAGAGAAAATGACAAAATCCCGTTAGGAAATACGTCAGATCTTTCCCCTGTTTCCGCGTGCTTGCGCTGCCCTAGAACAGGTCCCCATGCACAGGCAGAGGTACGTGGGCGAGGAGCTGGGCTGAGCTCAGGCCAGCCGGCTCCTGCGCTTGGGCTCTGCCCTCCTGCACAGACCCCTCTCCAGGAGCCGGTTTTCTCTCTGCCTGCTGCCTTTCCTTCACTTAACGCTGCCTTATAGTCCTCGCCAGACAGCACAGGGGCTGGTGGTGTCCAGAGCTCTGCTGACCTGCAGCCTCCGCGAGTGACCCACACACTGCTCACCTTTTCCTGCCATAAAGCAGCACGTGGATCAAAACGGTGGGTGGGTAACAGGGACGTTATCATTTGCAGGACAGCAGACAGGGGTCCCTCAGCTGCCCCACGGTTGCCCAACATGCCTGCTGGTGCTTCCTGCTGCCTCCAGCCTGCGCTGCAGCCTCCCCTTCTTCCTCAGTTTTCCTGTCCCCTGTGCAGAGGGGACGCTCGGAAGGGACATTGGGGAACCCAGCCCTTCCTCAAGAGACATGTGTTCTCCACTGGAAGGATTGTTTTGTCAGAGTGGGAAAGAAATGTTTGGCTGCTTCATCGAGTCCATAGCTCTCATTCTTCTACTACATTTCTAGATGATAAAGTAGGATCAGTCTCCTACCAGGGCAGGCAATGTGGCTGTGCTTCTGTGGCATAAATCAGCGCGTCATATGCAGGTTCATGGCGAGGAACGGCAGCATGAAGCGCTGCAGGTGTCCAGTCCTGCCCCCAGACACTTGCTGGGGCCAGAAAAACAACCACAAACGGGTGAGGAAAGAGCCATAGTGGAGAAAAGTTGGGTTGGGTTGAGGTTTTTTTGTACCCGCCCTGTCCCCTTTACACATGCCCCAGGTCCCGTTCCTTCCCCAGGAGACCACCAGCGTTTGGTGCTGATATCAAGCATGAAAACAGGGACCGCTCAGCTCCCACGCAAAGCTGGAGTGAGCGAAGCGTGTCGCTCGGTGCCCGTCCCGTCTTCGAGGCTGCTGGGAGCGAGGGGAGAGCAGCAGATGGCACTCGAGCATAAGCTGAGCATCGTGCCGCCGGCAGCCGGTCAGCAGGTCTGAATTATTCTTGCCTGAATAGTGCAAAAGAAGCGTAGCTATTCAGGCTCTCAGTCCTTGAAGGAAGACGTATAATCTTGAGCCATAAGATGCGTCTATAGGACCTTGATTTACATGCTTTGAATGTTCCTCTCTGCTCACAGGTCCAGATTGTATCTCTGCTTGTGCAGATTTGTCCTTACACGGTGTCTGGACTTGAGATGATAAAGAAAAAGTGTTACTTTTCACTTGCAGAGACTGACCCCTGATTTGCTTGGATTTTTTTTCTGTGGTTGTGGCATGCCTTTCCGCACAGAGCTACCCCAGTGCACAGAAGCAAGATTTTTTTTTTTCCAAATCAGATAATTTTTTTTTCCCCTTAGCCAAAATGAAGTGAGCTCATTATGCTCGCACTGAAGAATGGACTTGTAGATGTGGATACTGAAAAACACAGTTCAGTGTGCTTTGTAAAAAGAGGCAACAGCCGGACAAGTATGAATGAGTCAGGAAAAAAATGTTCCTGTGGAGATGCTGCAAATATAGTGCATGAAGGTGTTTTTATTTATTTATTATTATTTTGAATTTATTTAGCAATAAATTCAAACCTTATTTTCATATTTCCAAGCCCATTTGTGTTTTAGAGACAGATCGCAACCTCGATGTACATCGTTACTCTGACACAGACAAAACCAGCACTTCCAGGAGCCTTTTTGTAGGCGAGTGATGCCATATATCACGACTGTATTCTTACTTTGTTTTTTAAGACCCAGCAAAAATAATTCAAACCTGTTCTCATCACCGAGGGAGAAGGAAGTGAGGCCTCGCAGGAGCCAAGTTCTGCCTCTCCCAGTTTTTCTGCGAAGCCCCGTGCTCGGGCACCGCGAGCCAGGCAGGACTGCTGCCTGCCACGGGCAATGCTGCCTGCGAGTCGAGCGGCACGGTGCTGCCCCAGGTAAGCAGAGGGAAAGTTGTCCTTAAAGACCCGTCATACAAACGAAGGCTCAGACATTGCTGGTATAAAGTCATGTGGAGCAAATTAAGTCAGCGGTGCTGTGCTGGCTTGTCCCAGCTGCTGCCTCAGCCCAGGATTTTAAATGCGTGTTGCATATTGACTGTAACTGTGGTCACTTTTGTATTTGGAAGTGTATCTTGGCACCTGATAAAAGCAGTGCGATCCCAGGGCCCTTTCCTTTCCTTTTCTTCCTCTTCGCAAAGGCAGCGAGCACCGTGTACATCTGCCCGGACAGACCTTGTGAGTTTTGTGTTAACAGGCGCAGAGTGTGGCAAACTGGAGGATAAACTGTCTTGCAAAATAAGAAGTCTGGCCCTTGTGCAGATCTGAGTCAGAATGTGGGAACCTGTGGTGATATTCATGCAGACACACATATTTGAGGGCTCTTTTTACCTCCTGTAGTGCTCTATGCTGCTCCAGTCCCCGTGAGTTTCTAATTTTCCTCCCTTAGTTGCCTTTGCTTAATGTAGACTTGTATTCCCAGTGATGCTTTTGAAGCCTCCGGGATGGGGGCTCACGGTGCGTGCTGGGCATGCCCAGAGGTCCCCCTGGTTGAAGAGCTTTGGCTCCTCTCAGTTTCGCAGGGGACAGTCCCCTCAGTGTCCCAGTGCTGTTGCTGCCACTCACAGGGTTGTCACTACACCACAGGGCTGGCAGTTTGCAAGGACAGCTGAGCCTTCAAGCCCCGACCCCAGATTCAGACCACGCTCGTCCTCCTCTGGACCCTTGGGGGACTTGCCAGCGGGGGGCTCACGGTGCGTGCTGGGCATGCCCAGAGGTCCCCCTGGTTGAAGAGCTTTGGCTCCTCTCAGTTTCCCAGGGGACAGTCCCCTCAGTGTCCCAGTGCTGTTGCTGCCACTCACAGGGTGTCACTACAACCACAGGGCTGGCAGTTTGCAAGGACAGCTGAGCCTTCAAGCCCCGACCCCAGGTTCCCCCCCCCCCCCCCAAGGTGCATGGGGCCGCGGCAGCCACAGGCTGTTCCTGGCTCTGCTGCTCGCTCAGGTTTTGACCTTGAGCAGGACACCTGGGATGGTGAAGAAGCCCAGGAATGGTGAAGAAGTACTTGCCCCGTTGTCTGCTGAACATCCCAGCCTCAGGCCGTATGTGCCTGGACTCCCCCCTTATTGAAAATGGGGAGAAAAACCTACTTCTGAGCCCCCAGCTCTATCGTGTGTGAGACCCATATAAATATATGGATTTTTGTTAGCAGCTTGACCTCCTGGGCAGTGTTCTTGCTCTGCAGCAAAGAGGTGCCCTCTTTCTTCCACTTGTCTGACTCCTGTGTAATAAAGGGCTAAATGCTTATTACTTTTTTGTAGCCTTTTCCAGTTGCCAATCAAACATGTCTGGTTTGGGGTTTGGTTTTGTTTCTTTGTTGCTGTGACTATGCAGGATGCTCTATCTCACTGTAATTACTGTTCCATCATTGTCTTGGCATGAAAACATCTGCTGTCTCCCTGCGATCTCCACTTTTCCCATTTCTTTTGAGAATTTCATGGATCGTGATGACCTTCTATTTTCCATAACATCTCATGCATCTCCGTGTACACAGCTGTTTCTCTTGCGTTCCCCTGTCTCTCCATCTACCTCTTTTTTCCCTATCAGCATCTCCAATGCATTCAGAATTTCAGCTCATCTGCTTATCAAATCAATATCTCACTTGCCATCTCCTCTGCGTCGCAACCGCTGTAAACACCGCACCTTTGCACCTAACCGCCCGGGGTGTTTTCTCCTCTGAGCGCAATTCGTCTTCCAGCTTGTGTCTAAAGTCTTTGTTTTTCTCATTTAACATTTTAAGGTTAATTTTCTCAGCCTTTTTATTTTGATTATGTTGTATTCCCTGGCTGTCTGGGTTGGAGGTCCATCCGTGCCGCCGCTCCTCTCAAGCGGGCGGGCAGCGATGTGCTGCAGGAGGGATGGAGGATGTTGCCATTCAAGGTGAAGTCGCTGCTGGCTGCTAGTGACAAACTACAGCAAAGTTAGAGCGTGGTGAGGAGAGGAGCTGTGCTGTGCGTGGGGCCGGAGGGAGGGGGCTGGTACTGCTCAGCAGAGGCAGCGAAGGAGCTGGAGAAATACGGGTTCGAGACCTGGTTTTGTGCGACCTTGTTTAAAGAGCATGGGGTCCATGAGTATGACGAACAGAGATACTTCAGTTTTTATTCCATTCTGGCACCTTTTACTACTAAGACTTTACCGGTATGCCTATTCTCTTAAAAAATATTAATAAAAAAATCAGCCCTATATCTGCTGCAGATGGACTAATAAAACTCTTGAGTATGACAGGACCTTAAATCTCTTTGCTTTGTTCCTGGTCTGTAAAACGTGCATCCCAGTTCTCCGCTTCCCGCTCCCGTGTCTCGCCTGTCTCCCTGCCGTGCTCCCGACGGCAGGACCCCCCATCCCGCTGCTCCCCTGTACAGCTCCCAGCACAGCGGCCACCCAGCCTGGCCCAGGGTGCTAGATGATGCTGTAGCAAAACTAATGCTGAGAATATTAAAGGTGCATGTTTTTTTTAATTCACCCTCAACCCATGGTCTTTATGCATCTGAGCTAGGAATGTCCTATTCTTGAAAGGCTTCGCAGAAGTTTGGCACCTGGAAGGTGTGACCAAGAAATGGCTCTTTATATGTTGACAGAGAAGGGGGGTGTTGGTAGAGAGCAGAAAGCAGGGTGGAGATTAATGAATCATGCAATAACTTCTTAGATGGACGGAAATAACACTGTGCGTACATCATAGTTTCTTCCTCTTTCAGGAGTATAGCTGTTTATGCAGAGATGGCTTGCATACTTTTTTATACAGATATGCATTATATGTGGATACTTGTAAAATCATAGATTAAGGGATCTATTAATCCAAAAAGAGTTATGTGGCTGTCAGAGTGCATAATGACTACCTGATTTGGAGGAAAAATGCTCTTATGAAGATACAAAGCAGCCTGTTTGGTAAGGATTCAGCACTCTGCATCCTTGCCCAGGCAAAGCTGCCGGAGCGTTACTGACGGTCTTGGAAAGTCCTGGCAAAACTGACCGGCTGCTTGTAGGAAGGTGTGTAATGGGAACAGTTACACGATTTGAGGGTGGGATTTGGGTGACCAACCCAAATGCTGAGAGGGCAGTTTAACCAACAGTCCAACGTCCTGCAGCTCCTGCAGGAGACTTTGCTCCTTTCTCTGATGCAAGATACTGGGTTAGGCACCCTGCAGTAGGCACAGATAGGACAAGTCCTACAAACCCAAAATTCATTTGGGAGCCAGGTTGCCTGTGCACTATCCAATGCTTCATCCTGCCTTCGGTTTTGCTCTTGAATCGGCTGAACAGCTCCCGTGCAAGCCAATGCCTGCGTGGCAGGATGGCTGCGCTCGCACGGAGCCAGCTGGAATTACCTGTAAGCAGACAGAGCTGCAACTGCCTTTGCATGGAGGGATGCTGCGGTGTGGGTGGCACCTCTGGTCCTTCGGAGGCTCCTCGGGAGGTTAACGCCAGCCAGCGTGTAACATGGGACGCTGGTCGGCTTGCTGGCAAAACCAGGTATCTTCCACAAAGAAACTGCTGGAGCTGGTTTCTGCCCTCACCTCCTGTGAGGTGCTGTGCTGCCTGTTTCTTAGGCAAATTGCTTAACTGCTCTGTGCCTCTGTTAAAAATGGGTGCAGTGATAGCAGGCACCTTTTGCTGGTGCTTTTGTCTCTGTAAAGGAAAAAATGCTGCAGAAAAGCACAGCAGCAGCCTAGCTCCAAAATGGGGCTCAGGTGTCGGGCCAAGTGTTGATCTGGCATGGGCCAAACCAGAACAAAACACATGGAAATCGAATAGGGAATAAACGTTACAGGAAATAATCTGTCACTTAATGTACTCTGACGACTTTGGAATAATTGGCTATTTCCTGGGCATATCCAGATGAGCTAAACAGTGTTCTCCCTGTTCCCTTTTGTATACTTGTGATCTTTCAGAGACCTGACTGTCCACTTCTCCCTCCCCCTTTACCTCTTGGGTCCCCCCTCCCCCAAATTTCTACTGGAGTTTGTATTTTTCCCCCAACAACGTCTCTGAAGAATCACAAATGTGTAATATGTGTCCCAACGCTTGTATTTTAATAGCGTGAAGCAAACCACATCAGCACAGGCAATTTCACATTCAACACATTATTGCTATTTAAAGCGCAGAGGTATAAAAATGATTGGCAATCCAGCTCTCCCAGAAATCGCAGGCTGCTGCTGGCTGCCAGATTGTGATTTTTTAATATTGGCTGCTCTGTGCAGTCGTTCCCTCACCTTTGACTTGCAGATTTCCCGACGTTGAAATAGCAAAATCATTTTTGGTTGTAACAGGCACATTGCTTGCTGCTGAAAAGAAGTAATTATCATTAAATATATACATGTGTATGGACACAGACACATCCATACATACAGTGCTGAGTGGCTGGTCAGTTTTTCCAGCTGAGCAACCTTTTGCATTTCCCCAGCTTTGCAAATACGTTCTACCTGAGCTTCGGGGTTTCAGCGGGGCGTGGGGGGTGGATGGGCAGGTGAGATATTGTTTTGTCTTTCTGTTATCGTTATGGAAGAAGGGAGGGCAAGCGGGCTTCACCCCGGAGATGGTGATATATGAGGGCTCGTGATTTTCTTTTTCTCAGGGCTGTAATAGAGATCTCTCACTGAGCCGAAAGGTGTTAGTTGTGTCAGTGCTGTTTACATAAATATGTTGCTCTGGGTTAATGTACAGTGTGATTAAAGATTAGACCTTTATGAATTTCTGTTTAAGGCAACCTTACCCTGGTTACATTAAGTATGAAGTGACAAAAAAATAGCCATTCTTCCACGAAAATAAGACTTTGTCTTTACTGGAAATAATGGCCCTGGAGGTTTTTTTATATATGCCATACAAAATCTAGTGAATACAACATAGGTGGGTAGTTTTTTCCCTAATGTTACTTTCTGAGGTCTCTACTCCATGCCCTGCCGCAGGGTGTCCTGTAGCTGGTTGGATGGAGGAAGGCAGGAACATCCTCATCCTCACCTCTGCTCAAGGAGCTTTGCAGGGAGAGGGAGCCGCTGCAGTCTGCTGGGGCAGATAGCGGAGCTCTCGGGGCACACCTCGTCCTTTCACGCTGCCGTCTTCCTCGCGCAGACTGATGGTAACGCAGGGGAACAGCCGGTTGCGGTGGCGTGGTCCAGGCTGGGATGAGCGCAATGCCGTGGGGAAGGCGGCAGCGCGCCTCTGGCAGGGATGGGTCTGCCAGGCCGGCTTTGCTGGGGGTCGACAATGTGGTGCAGGAACGACAGGGCTTCTGCCTCCCTTTCCATCGCAGCAGGATCAAACCTCTGCTCTTCACTGGGAAGGTTTGCCTGAAGAGTGGTGTTGCTCCAGACCCGGTGACTTTCCCGGGGTGCCTGCGGAGGGGAATCCCTGCCTCCCACGAGCAGTTTGCTCGCAGCAGCTGCGCTTGCTGCCCGGCGGGGATGTCTGCCACCGGCAGAACTGGAACGGAGCTAACTCACTTAGCACAGTGACATTAAACAGCGGACTTTCTCTTTTCTAAAAATACCTTTTCCCTCTTGTTCCCCACAAGCAGCAGAGGAGACAGTGTGCCGAATCCGCCGGCTCCAGGGGGGATTTACTCACCCACTCCCGAAGCTCCATCCCTGCCCATGGCTCTCAGTTTCCAAACACCTCACCGTCCCTCTCTGCACTGGGCCACGCTTGCTGGAGCTGTTCATGCTGTGGTTAACAGCACTGGGACACGCTCCTGCCCTGCACCCCTCACCCCGAGTTGCCTTTTCGGGGCTGGGCGAGCCCTTCCCCGCTTGCTCTCAGCCCCAGCACCTCTGCACCTTGCGGTGCTGGTTGCTGTCTTAATGCTAGTTATGCTGGTCTTGTTAAACCAATTAATTGTTGGTGTGACCAGAGCTGCTGTGTGCGCGCTCTGACCTGCTGGCTGTGCTTGGGGCTTGTCTGCCGGGGGCAGTGAGGCAGGCAGGGTGTGCGGCTGGGGCTCGCCATCGAGGGCTGTGCTGAGGCTGCGAGGAGAGCTGTGAGCTCCGATCGGCTTCTGGGCCAGGAAAGGGGAAATCTTTTGGGCGATCTTGGAGAAATCTTGGTATCTTGCAAAGATGCGGACCGTGCAAAGCCCTGGCAAAAGGCTGCCTTTGGAGCCGGGGAGCTGGTGGCAGCACTTTGTCACCATATTTACACTTCTACTGGCCCAATGCGAAGCATTTGGCTTTCCTCCACTTGCGGAAGGGATTAGCTACTTCATAACATCCAGACAAGATAATCTCTCCAATTTTGCCTGGAAGAAGTCCCTGACAAAGAGCAGCAAAGCTACAATAATGCCAGATGAAACAGTAATTGAGTTTGCCTTCTTATTACTTTCTCGGCTAAGTTCGTGTTGGTTTTAATTTTATTTTTTTGTTGTTGTTGATATGGAACAGCTAAATACCGTCCCTGTATTGATTCAGACCAGCAGTGTTGTATCTATGGTAAACCGCAGCAATACAAGGAGGTGAGCAAAAAGGGGAGGGAGGAGTAACTGCAAAAAGTTTTAAAAAAACTTCCATGCATTTTAAAAAAAGAAAAGACTTTAAAAGAGATGAAGCTTTGATAATTGTTACTGCCCATCACCTGCTCCTTCGAGTGACTTGGATTAACAGTGGGATTGTAATCACACTTGTGTCAGAGATGCACATGGGGATGCCAAACGGGGAAGGGACAGCGGCCCAGAGCCCCTCGGCTGCGTGGTGAGGGGTAGCCCTGGTGCAGGAAACTGGAGGAATAACGCTCCGGACAGGAAGGAATGGAGTCAGCAAGGTAAAAGGTGACTTCTCTGATGCCTCTCAACACTTAAAAGGCAGCACCTAAAACAGAATTGAGGACTTCAGCCTCTAGACTACAGTTCCTCTCCTTCACGTGGTATTTCCAGGACTTTTTCTCCAGCCCTGATGTGACAATACAGTAAATCTGGATGGGAAGTGCTCAGATATAAACTCATGATCCTGATCCACCACATGTTCAAAATATTTTGAAGCGTCCATTATGTATCAGATGGCTTTCTGTTTTATGTCAGGCTGGGTACCATCCACCCCTGTGCCGCTATAACTCTGCGTGTGTGTGGTGTGTTCCGATCACGGGAAAATCAATGCAAAGAGAAATGGATTGGAACAGACATGCCAAAATCCCTACTCTTTTTCAGTCTCCAGTAACTCCCTGTGCTGGGCTGGAAATTCAGAGGAGAATGAGAAACTCTCAGGGGAAACATGGGATATTTGTACAGTTGCAGCCAGGTTTAAAAAACAAAGGCAGAGA
Source organism: Aptenodytes forsteri (assembly GCF_000699145.1). Taxonomy (NCBI): domain Eukaryota; kingdom Metazoa; phylum Chordata; class Aves; order Sphenisciformes; family Spheniscidae; genus Aptenodytes; species Aptenodytes forsteri. The sequence continues at coordinate 4,957,952 of NW_008795131.1, read as the reverse complement.
TTTGAAAGGGGTATGAGCACTAAGGCTTCAGGGCTTTCTCCCCTAAGGTAAGGAATTTTGTGCCTCTATGGACAGCGTTACTCCACTGCTGCCCGCTGAACCTCCCCCACACAGGACAGTGAGCCCTGCGGATCGGTGTCCTCATCTGCGGTGGCAGTTCCTGCATTTCCCTCTGTGCAATGGGGGACACCGTCTGCAATGGGTCTTAGAGATGCACTGTACTAAAATGAAAGCAAAATGAATTAAAAATCAAAGAAGTTGGGAAACAACTCTCTCTTCAGCTTTTGGAGACATTTAGTCTTGCTGTATTTATCCCTCTGGCCACCAAGGAGGTGACTCAAATGCAGGAAGCCACCCCTCACTTTCATGGCAAAAAGCTTTGTGCGCTTTGCTGATCTGATAGCTACGCTGACGAGCAATACGCACCGCAGGAGGAGCGTGTTTGAAGGGAAAGGCTGAGAAATTTGTCTCCAAAATAGTGTGATGTGCTGCTGTGACTAAACTTTCAAGTCAGATTTCTTCATCAGATTATATTTAAAGTAGTCTGCCGAGTAGCTTTGTTGTTGCCTGTTTACCTGGATGATGATTTTATGAGAAATCCTACGGACACCTGGAAGCATGCAGAGAGCGCTCAGTGGTTGCAATGCTTCCTCCGCACAGGCGAGGAAGATTTTCCAGTGAGGCAGAGTCATGCTGGGGTTTGCTCCCAAAGAGAGACCAGCAGCAGGAATGGGGTCTGTCCCGTGCAGTTTGTGTTTATTTGGTGTCTTTTAAAGCAGATGCAGAACAGAGAGCAGCACTGCGGGGCTGTCCCTGGACCAGCCCCACCACCGCTCAGTGCGAGCTCCAGCGACGTCTCTGCACCGGGGGAAGAGGGGAGAGGAGCAAAGCCCTGGCAAGGGAGGAGGCATCGGGGTGATGCTCACCCTTCCCATCTGCAGTGTCCCCTCTGCCCGGGCCTGGGCTCTCTTGCCTGTGCTGCCTGCTTAGGGCTGCTCTGGGGGTGAGGGAGGTTCAGGCTGGGCAGCTGTTGTTGGTGGCTGCCGGGGAGCTCCCATGTCGGGGCAGACCTGCTTACGTGGAAGAGGTGAAAGTCAGACATGACACTGGTCTCGCTCGTTCCTCTGTCCTATATACACGGGCAGTCGTGAGCTTAAATATCCTGCTGTATCCGAGCTCAGGTTGCTGGGTTATTCCAGATAATGACATTGGGAATCTTGAGTGAAAGCCTGCTGGCTTAAACATGGAAACCGAGGCACGTGGGCTCAGACGATGCAAACTGAACTCCTCCTTCGTCCTTTGTGCTCAGCATTTCCCCCCAGCTAAGTACCACCGAGGGCTTTGAGATGGTCCGTGGGAAACACGGCACAAGGAGTTTGGCGTCTGGGTGGGGAATCTGGGTGTAAATTAACCCTAGGCTTGTAAGTTTTTCTGAATCTTGGCTTCAACCTACTTTTGGCAGCTGGGGGCGGGTCTGAGGACGTTTGTGGGATTGCAATCTCTGCAATACTTGGTTCTTCGGATAAACTGCAGACATAACTCATCTGGGCTGCCAGCATATGCAATGTAAAATGTGAAGAAATCCTAGGGGGTTTCCATTGGCTTCAGTTTGTTCCTAAAATCATTTTCACCTTTTAAGTAGCATGGCAAGGTAAAGCCTGTGGGATGTTCTCCAGGAACGGCAGCTGTTGTCCAGAGACCTGAAAAGGGTACCGCTGGTCCCAGCTGGATACCCAAAAGGAAATAAAAACGAGTTTCAAAATAAACAGTGCAAGTTTCCAAGAATTAAAATGTACTGGCTGTCCTGAACATGTTCTTGCTGGTGGACGTTCGGGTGGTGAGAGGCTAACGTTATGTGACGAGTAATGCATCACAGGAGCAATGCTGCTCTGATGATGCATTACACTAATACATCATGAGAGCGACAAAGCTTTAATGATGTATTACTCCAAAATGGCCTCAGTCAGGAAGAACAAGTCCAGGAGACTCTGTCCACCCCAGCTAAGTATCTCACAAATTTTCCAAGTTTTTTTCTTTTCCTTGAAAGAGCGTCCTAATAAGGAATAGCGTGAAGAGTAGCTGCTGAGGATCCTGGTGGGCCTCCAGGCGTGGTTCCCAAATGAGGCAGAGATTTTGATTTGGAAAGGTGAAGCTGAAATGCTCTCAAGTGCCAGCTGAGCAAACGTCACCTTCTGGAGTGCTGCCGCACGTTTAGCCTCAGCCTCGTCAAGCAACCTTGCACCAGCTCTGCTGGAAACACCAACGCCTTGGGTCTGTGCACGGCTGATGACTCAGCCCCGTGAGCCCCGCACCCAGATAGCACCTGGTCCTGCAAAATCGAGCAAGCAATGTCGCTTACAGGAGATGTTTGTCAGTACCATGTTATCCCACCAATATTTTAAGGATAACTTATGAGCCTGCTGTCAGTCTTGGTCTCCAAGCAAAATATGTCATCCTCATTTCCTTTCTCTGCACGCTAAGTAATAGCCACGTATATTTTTAAAGGGATTGTCCTTTGGATTCTCTTTATTTGTCATCTAGTATCAAAGCTCTAAAGGTCAAATTTTCCAAGTTCTTCCCTTGGAGCTTCAAAGACTATACATTTACTTTAAACAAAAAGAAAGGAAAAAACCCAGAAATTTTAGAAAACCACTTGTCCTCGTTTCAGCTGGGATAGAGTTAATTTTCTTCCTAGTAGCTGGTACAGTGCTGTGTTTTGGATTTAGGATGAGAATAATGTTGATAACACCCCGATGTTTTAGTTGTTGCTGAGCAGTGCTCCGCTAGTCAA
>NW_008795131.1:4949169-4954484 GCF_000699145.1 Aptenodytes forsteri | reverse complement strand
TATTATTAATTCTATTTCAATTATTAAACTGTTTTTATCTCAACCCATGAGTTTTCTCACTTTTACTCTTCCGATTCTCTCCCCCATCCCACTGGGAGAGGGGAGGGGAGTGAGCGAGTGGCTGTGTGGTGCTCAGTTGCCGACTGAGGTTAAACCACGACACCACTCCACACCCAGGGACTCCGGGAAGCTCTAAATATCACCACCAAAGCTTGATACTCCCAGCTCAGCTTAAGAGCAGCTTGATTTTGCTTACCTATAACCAGTTCATAAGTCTATTTACACTTATAAATTGCACATTTGTAGTTGTGCCTGTTCAAAAACAAGTTACCAAAACCAAGTGTTAAATCCCCAGTTCTTATTTCAGTTAGTTAAATGTACTACTAACCTTGTGCCACCCAGGTTTAAACTAATTCAGAAAAGCTTGCCCAGAAAACCCCGTGACTGAGCTGGGTTTGAATCACTTTTGCTTCAGTAAGTGCAACTCTGCAGACCTGGCCTGAAGCTGATTCTCCAGCTCCTCGCACGGGGTCCGCGTGCTGCTGGGCTGGTGGACGGGACAGGCATGATCTGCATCAAGGGTAAATACACAGTCCTGTTTTGGTTGAATTAGTTAGGGTGTGTGTTAATCATGCCCAGGCTGTGGAAAAAAAAGGTCGCACCCAATCTGGCACAACATCTGCCGAGATAGAGTCGTGCGTACGCAGCGCTTCAAACTAACTTTAACTGGGCAGAGTGGATTTTGTACTGGTTTAGTTTTTTGAGGCACGGGGCTGTAGCGTTTCTGATCCGACACTGGGAGCTCTCAACCTGGCTCCCACAATTGTAGCTGAACTGATTTAAGATAGGTTTTTCAAAAATCTCCCTCTCCCGGGGTGTGGTATCCGGGGTCCCGGCTCGCCCCAACTCCAGGCTCTGCACCCCTGCATCGCAGCATTTCTTGATTTGGTATTCAGAGCCTGAAAACCAGGTTTGCTGTGTTGTCAGCTGTGACTTGCACAGGCTTTTATACATGCTTATGTGTGACTATTAAGCCCCCGTGTGGCAGGTGGATGATGCAGGAAGAGAAATGAAGGACCCAAAGATCTGGATCCGGCTCAGAAGGACCGAGGGGAGCGTTATTATAGATCTTGCCACCCAAAATCTCTTTTGGGTCTTACTTTCCTGACGAAGCCTGTTCAAATTATTCGCATAGCTTGATCTTAACATCGATGAGAACTCCAGTTGAACTTTGGCCAAGAAGGGACACGTATGTCAGGATCAGTTGCTTAATTATGTTTACATCTAAATTGCTGCAATAGATCTTTACTTCCTCAAGAGTGATTTTCCTCTGCTCTTTAATTTCATAGAACAATATGAAAGACATGAATCTTCATGAAACTCCTCTCCTAATGCAGCAGAGACTCTGCAATGTTTGCAGCCTTTGCTTTTCATCACAAGAAGTCCCAGGGGAGGTTCAAGGTAGGATCCTTGCCATCTCAGCTCGGCAATCGCAGAAAGCCAAATAAATATAGCAGGAAGTCAGCAAAGCCCTGATTCAGCAAAGGCACAAGCACAAGTTCAGCATTAACCTCTGCTGAAGATGATTTGGAACAAAAGAGTTAATCTCATGGCTGCCCGAAAGTCAGACCTGGAATCCAGGACCTTGACGGTCGGTGCATCAGCGTTTTAAATCAAAGGGGAGAGGATGCTTAAAGATGAGGAATTTCTTAAATATGGGAAGAGGACAAAGGGTTGGTATGGAGAACAAGAACGCTCCCTGATATGAGGACGTTTATTGGTAATGACTGAAATATTGGGTTTGGTCCATGGCCAGACGTGGTGGTATGGTGTGAGTTAGGCCAAGGCACTGATGCCCTGACGAAGGACAACATTCAGGTGACAGCATGTGGGGACGGATGAGTCCGGAAGATGCTGTCGTGGGGACTCAGCGACTCCTCCTCACTCGCATCCCCTTGCCGGGCTCCGGGCTGGGATGCTGGAGATCCCCGGGCAGCGCGGCGAAGGGCCAGAGAGAGTGGTGGGGTGTTGGGGCAGGAGCTCAGTGATGGGCTGCGGGTGCTCCCTCCTGCTCGGCAAACGCTGCTGTCATCCACCCCGGCATGAATGCACTGACAAAGCCTCTCGGACACAGGAAGGACTGCGTATGACTGGTAAAGGTCAGTGGATCAAAAATACCCTCCCAGGTGAGGGGGTGCAGAGATCTGCCTGTTTTGGGTGCAGCGGTTTTGCTGAACGGCAGGTTGGAGCAGAAAGCGGGAGAGGAGGATGCCTTCTGCAGAGGTGGGTTTGCAGTTTGAATGCGTGCGACATCCCACGAGGAGGAAGCATGATGCTCTCCAAGCCTGAAATCTGCTCCATCTCGCGGGTGCGGCAGCGTGCAGGGTTGGGCCGGGTGTCGGCGGGGCACAGCTCCCATGAGCCCCGTGCAGCGGGCAAACGCCAGCTTCATCTCTCCTGAGCTCTTCATGCTTATCTGATCTGTGCCTTCGTAATGATGTGGTTAGAATTAAATTATGGTGTTTTAATGTAGTTACAGCTACATTTACCAGGCACATTTCTTCCTGACGTACAATGCTGGAATTTAAGATATGGCCAGAGGCTGCATATGACTTTGTGTCCCCCAGGCTTGTTTCAGCCTTCCCACGTGCCGCGCCAGGCCCTGGCCAGAAGGGCAAACTCTGGAGTCCAGTTCACATCTGCTGCTGGAAAGCCAGTGAACTACGCTGAAGGTAAATCCAGGATGGGGGAACCAAGGAACCTTGGTAATAGCCACTGCGTTCGATGCGCGAGGCTCCTGCCTGCACACTGCCCTACCGTGACGCTGTAACCGGGCCAAGTGTAGCTGAAAATACAGCCCCTTGCATGGAGAGGTTCACACAGTTGGGTCTGGGGCCTTTTTATCCTTGCTTTTCAGCTGCAGGAAAATACCTTCAAAGGTGCATGCATGAGCGGTTGATCTTTAGCCAATACACATTGCTAGTGTAACTGACAATTTTATACCCATTGAAGATCTGCCTAAAGCTTCATGGAAACTTTCTTGCTCGTGTCTCCTTTGATGTGAACTTAACAGTAATGGAATTTGCTGTATCAGCAATAAGAATTATTTGATTAAATGGAGAGAAGTAAATAAACTAGTTAACTCTCTAAAGTCAGACAGGAAACACCAGAAATTGGTGGGTTTGCCATTTCCAGAATGCCAAAACTTCAAAACGTGACCATTGGCCAGAGGAGCGTATGGCTCAGACAGCTAAAGGGACAAAATACTCCAGCCACTGCGGTGCCTCTCCTCTGGGCGAGGGGACATGGTGGGACGTGTCCTCGCCACGCTCCTGACAGCCAGGCAAATCTGAAAAATTCTTTGTTCTCACCATTAGATCAGCCACTGAATGCAGATGCTTTGGGACATAACTGTGCAACGGAGATCTGCAGAGCAATTAACCCTGCAGAATGAATGGTTCCCTTTACCTTCTCCTTGGGCCTCATCACATATGGTCTCCCATCCTTGAGCCTCGCCAGGTTGCGTGGTGTGTCCAGATCTCGTAACGGGCTCCCCCAGATCGTCCCTGGTTAGTGGGGGCGAACTCACACAATTTCAAGGATCTCCACCATCTACAGAGAGTTGGTTTTGCTTATCAACCTTTCAGGGTGTTTTCATCAATTTTGATCTGCCTGTTGGAAATTTATAGTGATGATGCCCTCTAGGGAGTGACTTGTTTTTCCTACCCCCGATTCAGCTTGACTTGTGAATTTTAAGTGCATATGCATATATAACTGTGTGTCTGTATTTATACAGATACTGCCTGTGCACGTTTTGCAGTAATTCTCCTTGGATGCTCTTGCTTTCTCCTGCAGTCAATTTTTTTGAATGACATGGAACTGATAATGAATGTGGTTTCAGTACCGAATGATCGGGCTGGCTTGTCTCATTCCACCTCTCCTGGTTTTGAGCAAGAATGTGAAGACTTGCTGTGCCTATTTTAGATTCCATCATGAAAGGAATAATTGAGATTGAGATTCTTAGTCACTCAATGCAGAAGGTCAGGGAATTAATGCTGTGTTACGTCCAGACCATTCATTTACTGTGCCTCCTTTTTTTTTCCCTTAACTGTCTGTAGGGGAAAACAAATGTGCCACAGAGAAGGTAACGCATCTTCAATGCTGCGCACATCCCCAGCCTCTGATAATACACACTGTTTATCTTTATTTTGGGGGTGTTCCAGGGCAGTTTTATCATCATAATTGATTAGTGGCGACAGGGAAAAAAAATCCTGAAGTAACAGGAAGAAATGATTCCAGTGAATCCATTGACTCAGTTGTAGCATTGATCTACTTCTGGGAATTATTTATAGGAGAAGATTCATAGTTAATAATATTAGTCTGGACTTCGGGAACAGTTTATCAGAGGATCTTAAGGGCCTTTGTTTACAATTAATCAGGTAGAAGAATAAGGTAGACAGCCTCATTTTGGTAGAGGGAAGGAAATGGGATTACTGGCGTAACTCGCCACGAGTATTTGTGGCTCAAAAAGTGCGTCTCCCCACAGTGCAACACCGGCAAGAGGTGGTGGCATTGCCCGGGCTCTTAGGTGCTTTCTTGGACCGGGACCATAGAAGCAGCACAAGGATGTCCTGCTGCTGCCTGTTGCTTGCAACCGGGGCACGGTGCTGGCTGAATGCTGGCGTCGTCGCTGGAGCCCCCGTCCTGCTGCTGCTCTTGGCCTCTGCCCCAGCACGGCCACGTACGGCAGAGCAAAGCGAGCGCAAGTCTGCTGGAAGCTGCTGCCAAACTGTCCAATAGCGAGAGGCAATGCAAGGGATAACGCAGGTTGCTCAAATATTTCTAAGCACGGAAATGGGTGCCTGGATTTCCAGCTTCTATCAACGGACACAGTTAAGGAAAGGTCCTTGAAAAAATCCGCACTAAACCCCTCCTTAAGATGAAGTAAAGGTGTCTGTGAGACGGTCACCTGAGCCAGGTCAAGCAGGGAGAGCTGCACAGGGACAAAACAAAACCCCTTCTTCCCATTTTGTTTTTGGTTTTAACTTAACTGATCTGTATCCTGCAATCTTACCCGCAGGAGAAATGACACATCTGAAAAAAGCAGGAGGATTTGCTTAAAGTGGTCTGGTTGGGTTTTTTGGTGTGTGTATAGATATATAGAATTGCCTGGAAGTAGTAAATAGAATTAGACACTCTAGTTCTGAAAAACAAAATTCTCAGGGCTGTCTGTTGATTTCAAAGCTGATGAAAACAAAGCAGGCTTTGAAATCTTTCCTCACAGAACTCCCCCCCCCCCCCCCCCCCACAAAACA
>NW_008795131.1:4944298-4949144 GCF_000699145.1 Aptenodytes forsteri | reverse complement strand
GAGTTTGTTATCTTTTCCCAAAGAAACCCCCCCCCCCCCCATCATCTAAAAGATGGGCCTGATAATATTTGGGTTTTATTCTTCTTTTGAAACAGTTGAAAAATGCTGTTTTCTCAATTAAGATGAAAATACCGATGTTTTTAATAAGGTCAGTGTAAAGTCTTCATTAGCAAGATGCTGAAATAACTCCATGCAGATCTGGAACTTCCACCGGGAAAAACTTCAGTGTCTACCCAAAAAGTCTAGAGCCACCTTTGCACTAGGTGTGAACTGGTATTGCTTTCCTAAAATTGCTGGTTCTGGGATAACCTATTTCAGTTTAGGGACTGGCCACCATGTTTTTAAATAACTCCTGTATGCACAACCAAACTCAAGTGGCTTCTGCTAGTTTTTTCCTGGCAAGTTGCTGGAGAAGGGGCAGCGCCCGGTCTCGGGTACCTGCAAATCTTGCGGACGGGCAGCGTTTGGGTGTTGTGTTTTGAGGTTTTGTTTCATGTGATTCAGCAGCTGGTAACAAAAAGGACTGGTGACCTGGGAAGATGTGTAGAGCTCACCGCTAGGAAATGCTGGTGGATATTAAAGGATGGACAGCCTAAAGAAAACCACAATAAAAAATATCTAACCCGCTAGGTCTGCACTCTGTTGAAATTTTGCCTACGAGTATCACAACAAAGCCGCTGGGTGCTGTGCATTTGAAAGCCTGTCCTCCGTTACAAACGCCGGGGACATGTAGAAAGCCTTCTCCCAGCTCTTTGGAGATGTGGCCCGCCTCTGGCTAACCCACCCTGACCCCCATGACCAGTCTGAAACCATGGCCCCCAAAGACATTGCTTCCCTCCTCTGTGCCTTATCTTCTCCGAGACAGGGTTGGCAAAGCTTATCTCCCAGTGTTTCTGTAGCTCGCTGTAGACACTGGGGGTAAAGCCAAAGGCAGAGATGCATCAACAAGATCAATTGTTTGCAATGACATATTCTGCATTTTAAATGATCTTTGATTTCCTGGCAGCTCCCCAGTGTATTGCCCCTCCATAATGCTGTCTAAATAATGTTTGTCAGGTGAAGCCACGTCTGGGTAACAGGCAGGCCAGTCCGCAGCGCACTGTTAGTCATCGGTGATTTCCGAAACCCACCGGCCGATCAATCTCAAGAACTTACTAAATGATAGATGGAATTTAATATAGGTCATTATTTCTTCCCTATGCATGAAAATGAATTATTCAGTAAAGATTTAGACCCTTTTTATTATGGCACTGAATTTATAGAGCATACAAAACATAAATGCAGATTTCTCCTGCACCAGATAGATGAACTCATTCTCCAGGCAGAGTGGGTTAGATGCAGCCATTCAGCATCACTGCACGGCATAGACAAGATGTCCAAACGGCTAGGGCACATGACTGTGACGTGGGCGATTCGGACCTACACCTAGCTCAGCTGCCAGCTTCCCTACTTGGCATAGTATTTTCAAAAGCCCCTAGCTGGTTTAGGAGCCCAAGATCTATTTATTTCGGAAGTCAGGCTCTCAGGACCCATGCATCTTCAACGAGATTTGGAGCCACATGTTACTTGGACCTTATAAATGTTTATCTTAACAAACCCAGCATCTCAGTCTCTGATCTGTGAAACAGAGTTGCCATATATCGAAAGGAAATCAGTAAGGCTAAAACCTGTTAATGAGAAGTAGGTGCTATATGAGTACATGGACAGATGTGGTCTTCCTGAATTCTGTCTACAGAGCTACTGTCTAGAATTTGGGTTGGTTTGTATCAATAGCGGTAGCCTTCCTTGTTTTTGGAATAAATGCTCCCATTTTTAATTGTACAGCTAGGGAGAATGTTACCACTGACCAGCAGTTACAGATGTCAGCTTTGCAGTTCTTAGCTACTTCTGAAAGTCTGCTGGGAGTTCAGCTTTTTAGCGTGAACACTAGAGCTCAGAGAGGAGGAGAGCAAAGGGCAAGCCTGCAAATTCTCCCTGGTTTGGAGAAAAGGCTGGGGACTGGGGCTGGAACAGCACCTTTGGAGATGGGTGCTGCCTGCTACAAGGAGCAAGACAGCAGGTCCTGGTTTGTCACCCGTGGGCTTCAGGCGCTGAATGCACCCCCAGAGCATCCCTGGTGAAGTAGTTATGGCTTTTGTTCGCTGGAACATGGGGCAGTGAAGTGGTCAGTCCCTTTTTTAGGGCTATGCTGACAGCGGAGGGTTTGGGGACAGAAACACGGCAGTGCTGACCCCTCTTCTGAGCCTTTCCCCTCTCTCTACGTCTGCATCCAGGGCAGCAAAGCGGGGTGCCTGGGTCCTCTGTACTCAGACCAGACAGCAGGGAAACTTGTTTCCTCTGGACATAGCCCAAACATTTTGCTAATTTTACTAACTCCCCGGGCCAAATTCTGCCCTAGGTAATGTTAGAATAATTTGCTTCTCAGAAAGCTGGGGCATAATTACCTGTCATGGGTGCGTGCTGACTGGGATGTAAGTGGAGGTGGCAGGTAGCGTAAATGGGCTCACTGTTTTTTGGTGACATTACAGAGGATCGCAGGTGGCTGGACTGGGTGTGCTCTGCAGATGCAATTGAGCAGCGGTTTGCATTGGGCTGTTTTCTAACGCTGCAGCGTCTACCGCTTCCCTTGGGCACACCATTCTCGGGGAGCGGGCTCTGCTCTGGGGGCAGCAGAACTGCTTTCTGGGCACACGGAGAGGTGTGAGGGGAGCCTCAAAGAGAGGGGAAAGCCCTGCACCTGCTTTCCTGGCTGCACTGTTCTGGGCTTTCTCAAAATCAGTCATTAGTGGGATTTTCCTCCTGCAAGCGCCATCAAGTGATGGCCAAAATGCCTGGAGTAAGAACCCGGCGGGTTTCCAGCTTAATGTACATACATTAACTGCTCAGGTTTGTAAACCTCACTGAGGGCAAAAACAAACACAGTAATGGAAGGCTGGCTGAAAATGAGCTGAATTTGTAAATCTCAGCAGCATGTGCAGGAGAAATAGCAAAAATGACTGAATAGATTGAAAGTGGTCACCTGCCTGAACCCGGCCACAGCTCTGGGAAAGGCGGAAAAGAGAAAGTACTGATAAAGTCTTTCAAAAGCCATTTGACCTGTAGTTTTCACTGATGTAAGGGATAACGGTGGAGATTTCGTTGTAATATATAGAAATCCAAATTTTTTTTCCTGAGCTGTAATCAGCTCCACTGAAGTTCCCTCTGTCCATCAGCAAAATCTGTCTTGTGCTTGTTCTTTCTGGAACCCCTTTAAAATTCTGCACCGCGGTCAGAGAGATTAAAGGGGTAATATAACCCCAGGAACCACGCTCCTGATGAGTAATTTCCCGGTGATTATTACGAGAAATAGCTAAGATCTAAAGGAGGCTCAGAGGGGGGAGAAAAAACCGGTTCTTTAATCCCCCCCCATCCATTTACTTTGCGCACTGGTGCCGCTCGCCCCGCTGGGGCAGGGCCAGGTCAGCTCCTGTCCCAGCCGGAGCAGCCGGGGTCCTCCCTGCCCGGCCGGCCCCTGCCCCCCGGTGATTATTACGAGAAATAGCTAAGATCTAAAGGAGGCTCAGAGGGGGGAGAAAAAACCGGTTCTTTAATCCCCCCCCATCCATTTACTTTGCGCACTGGTGCCGTCGCCCCGCTGGGGCAGGGCCAGGTCAGCTCCTGTCCCAGCCGGAGCAGCCGGGGTCCTCCCTGCCCGGCCGGCCCCTGCTGGCTGGTGGAGCCCCTCTGACGAGGAGCAGAGAGACCCGCGTGGGTGCCTGCCTGAACCAGAATTCAGCACTTCATGACAAAACAACTCCCAGTAAAGGGAGTTCTATCAGATTTTACAGTGGTTGGCATCAAAACATGAAGACGACTGTTTCTCTGGTAGGCCTGACCTACCAGACCTGTGCACGTCCTCTAATTTACTCCTTGTTCATTAGTCACTGCTGGAAAGTATATTTACACACTGCCCCCACCCCCAATAAAAAAAAATTATAATCCTTGGCAACCCCAAAATAGCCGGGCCACGGCCACCAAGCCGGGAGGGCTTCAGTTAGGAAGCACTCTGTCTCGGGCGAGCTGAGGTACTCAAAATCAGTGGATGTTTCTGAAAATGTAGGGCAACGTAGCTCAGTCCCGTTGGGCGGGCAGCCTGCGCTCCCGCTCAGCACTTCTTAATTTAGGTGAAACTGATTGCTTTCACCTTATATAATTACAACGATACTTGGCAGCCCCATCGCCGCTTCTGTCTGACGCTGCAAAGTGCTGTTCAAACACCGAGTGTAGAATGTAGGAGCTGAGGGTAAACGCTGTCGCTCGCTCTGGGCAGTGCCCTCCCGGGGCCGAAGGCTGCAGCGGTGCTGCCGGAGCCCCGGGACGCGGGGGCCCCGGGATGCAGGAGCCCCGGGACGCGGGGGCAGCAGGGACCAGCCGCTCTCTTTGAGCGGCCCTAGAAAGTTGTCGGTTAAACCCAGGAGCGTTTGCAGGGTCCGGGCTGCGCGCGGCGCCCAGGCGAAGGGCAGAGCGGGTGCTGGTGCCCAGGCTGGGTGAGGGGATAAACGACACGTCGCGGCAACGCCCGAGGTGTTCGCTACCCCTAAAACACGCATTCGTTTCCTTTGCCGGACACCCACCTTCGCTTTCCAACAGACCCTGAAACTATTTATTTGGCATCAGTTTGGCTGTGCCGAGGGGGAAGCAGGGCAGGGGTGACGGCGGGGAAGTCCACGTCCCGCGCCGCCTTCACCGCAAGAGACACCCCCCCACGCACCTCGGGGGTCTGCCTCGGCATTGCGGACCGGCCCACGGAGACGCGTGGACGCCCAGCGCAGGCCTGCGGGGGCTAGCGCAGCCCTTATCAGAGCGG
>NW_008795131.1:4924625-4942897 GCF_000699145.1 Aptenodytes forsteri | reverse complement strand
GCTCTTTGTCTCTCGCAGAGGCTTCGGGTTCGTTACGTTCGCGGATCCGGCGAGTGTAGACAAAGTCCTGGCTCAGCCCCACCACGAGCAGGACTCCAAGACGGTAGGTCGTGCGTGGGGCTGCCCGGCTGCCCTTCGTCTGCTGCGGCGGTGACAGGAGACGTTCCAGGGACCGTGCCCTCGCCCCGCGCTTGGCCGCGGCTGCGACTTCGGCCGGTTTTTTGCGGGGCGGTGTCAAGCTGTCATTGAACCGGGACTTCACATGGTTGTTTTTTTCCTTTTTTCCTAGAGTCTGCCTTTAACTTACGAAAAGCGGTAACTTTCTTTTTTTAAATCCGAATTTACCCATACCGACCGATGGCTCCTCCCCCAGCCTTGTATTTTGTTGAGCGGTGACATTGAAAAAATTGTAGAGTAAAATCCAACTTTTTTTGGTGTTCCGCTGCGGAATGCTTTCTGCAGGGAACTTTCTACTTCTTTTGATTGATTATTTATTTATTGGTGCGCGCGTTTCAAGGTGGGAGTGACTTACTGTCAAATCGTAAAAGCTGCTTCCAGTGTCATTTCCCAAAGTCATTTTTTGGTGAGATCCCCCTCACCTGTGATGTCAGGGCCCTTATGAAACGTACGCATTAATTTATGGAAAGCTATGCTAGAGCTTGAGAGTAGATGTGGCAGAGAAGCACAAGTCCTAATCTGTTGTTTCTCCAGGGCTTTTTGCTACGCTCAGCCTCCAGTGGATAACATAAGGAAAATGCTCATGAGATTCAGCTGATCTATTTTTTTTTTTCTTAATAAACATCACATTTACTTTTTTTTTTTTTAATAAATCCCCCCACGTGTAAGTTTGCCCCTTGACCTGGTACAGCTTTTTCAGTATTGGGTCAAACAAAAGGTATCAAGCGTGTGTAGCTTCAGGCCTTGTTTTTCTCCCGGGGATCAAGGCCATGCAAAAGGGTGAAGTTTTCGTGCCTCTTACTTTGTTGCAATTTTAAGCCTCAGCAAACCTGGAAGGGGAGGGGGGGGAAGGACACTGGTAGAGGTCATTACTGCTGTGGTACTGATCGGTCTGAAGGGGGTCGTGTTTTGGGAAGGGAAGGTTCGTGTTGGTTTAACTGTCTGGCAGAGAGCTTCTGCTGGACGTACTGAATGTGTTCATTGCTGTAACTGTCCTTTATAGTATGTATTCTGGATCTTAAAGGCTTTATTTTAACGTGACATGGTGTTAGGAGGAATCCTGTCTCGGTGCTGGAACATCTTGTGTGTGCCTGTGTGTATGAGATTATAGTTAAATGAAGGATAGAAGAAGCAGGGAGCAAACATGAGTGTATGGGTTGTTTTTTGTTTTGTTTTGTTTTTTAAAAATGTAATTTATATGAAAACAAAAAGCCCAAAGCTCTCGTAGAAGCAGGTGGAATCTAGTGTTTTAATTCGACCTACAAATTCTGTTGGGCTTGTCTGAACACGTAGTCCATGCTTTCACATGCCTTAATAATTTGATTTTAGGTTTAATCAGATATGGTAAGATAACTGATTCAACTGTGCTCCTGAGATTAAACTCACCAGACTTTTCATGTACAGCTATATTCTCTATGTGTTTTTAAAGATAAATTTAGATAAGAAGAACAAAGGCAAACAGTGTCTTGAACGAGGGTTTAAAAAAAATAAATCATGGGAGGACACCCTGTCATATTTCTGACTATAATTAGGTCCTCCCCCAGCTTTTTTCCTGTATCACAGTCTAGTCCCTGCAATGTATTAATTTGCTCTTCTCTGGGGGAGGGGTGAAAAGCTTGACCCGGACAAATTTGCCTCAATTTTGATTGTGTGATAATGACTGAATCAATCTAAACAGGAAATCGACCTTAGAATCAGCAACGCAGCTTAAAAGTAAAACATAAAACTAGCCAGGTTCCCTTTCAGCCGTTTATTTGTAGACATATTATAGTAACTGTTCTTTAGTATAACATAGCATTTGACTCTGTTTCAACGTTCAGCACAGGAGGCAGATCGGTTGGGTATTGGCATGGAAACGTCGCTCTTGTTTACAGTTACGTTAAAAGCTTTGTTTAGGTAATGGCCATTCATATCAGAAATAGTATTATAGTCATTTCCTAGAGGACTTGTAGATACAGTAAGTAGAATTGTACCTAACTAACTAATTTTTTTTTGGTAGAAGTTTTTTTTTTGTTTGTTTGTTTGTTGTTTAAATAGCTGACAGGGATATGCAAAAGGTATGGATTTGCCATGTTGATTACTAGTGTTCATCTTCAAATGCTGATGGTGTTTATCCAAAAGGTTTTGTGAAGGAAAATGCAGTTATTTAAGAAGGGCTGTCGCTGTGGTGCAAAGAACTCCATGCTCTTTGAACTGACCTTCAAAAATGAATGTGTTGCTTTAGAGTTTTTAATGGCTCTTCCAACTTTTTACCAGTGGGACTTTGCAGCGATGTCCTTCTGGTGGGACTGGTGCTCTTTGTTGAGAAAACTTTCACTTCTGAAGCAAATGTAGAAACGTGCATGTCTGCCTCCACCTTTGGGTATTGCTGTGGAAAATCCGTACCTGTTGTATTTCCCCGGTAGACAAATGCCTAGTCAGTGCTGAATATATTTGTAGATAATGTTAATCTCTATGAAAAGGTTAGCTTTCTAGATAAAGAATTTTACTTTTTATGCTTTTTGAACAATAAAGTGGCATGTAATCGCTCATTTCTCAGGTATGTCCTAAAAAAGATACTACATTTGTATCTGATGTAGACAAATCAGTTTATCAGTCGCACATCAAATGTTTGTGTTATTTCCAATTTTGACAAATTAATTGAGTAAAACTGCTTTTTAGGAGAGGCCCGTGTTTTTTTTAATCAGTGACAGGAATATTTATCACCACAGGAATAACAATACCAAATGGAAACATCTCCTTTCCCTAATCAGGGTTAGCTTGAGGGAGGGAAAAACCCAACAAAAACCAAACCCAGGCTGTTAAAGAAAGCCTCTACTTCTAAATGTGCCTTAACACGATCAGGATTAGTTTCGTCAGTTTGTTATGTAGTCAAAGACCACACTGAAAGCAGTCGCAAGTTGCACAGTTAAGGTAGGATTTAGTCCTTTAAAAAAAATCCTTTTCCAGACTCTCTATTTAGAATGTGTCTGTGTGCAGATGCTGCGAAAAAACAGAGGTGAAATCAGCAGCGCGTAGACATTTTATTGGAATCATTTTTAAAGATGACAATTTAAGATGGGCAGTTGTTTAAAAGGTACGATTTTTTTTATTTACATCCAGCCATGCATCTGCGGTGGTGTCATTTTGTTGTTAAGTGATTTTTTTGAATGGTAGAGAAGAGTCGCTTTTTAAAGATGACCCATGTGGAAGTTGTTTTTAAAATTGCAGAATTAGCATTTTGGAATTGCAGAGTGGACACGCTTTCTATTTTATGCAGTGCAATGGGAGTCAATGCTGCATCTTAAAACAAGGGAGCATGGGGTAAAACACTTTTTTTTTTTTTTCCTTTTTTTTCTCTGTGGTAGCGTGCTTCATTCAAGAATACTTTAGGTAACTCCTTCATGGAAAATCTTTTTTAAGAACTTGGTTTCTTCTGGTTTAAAATGCCTGTATGTTTCGTTTGTGCCTTGCTCTCCCCTCTTACCCCCCCTTCCCATAAATGCCCCTTTGTAGTCTTTCATTGCTCACATATGTTCTTTGAGGGTGAGCAAACCAGATCAATTTGGCATGTTGTTATGAAGGATAATCTTGTAGTCCTTCTAATGTTTTAGTTTTAATAACTGAAATGTAAATAACTTGACTTTGTGTTTTGCATTTCTTTTTTTGTGTAGTGTTGCTAGTCAGTTGACAAAACAAAGCAGAAAAATAGAAGAAAAACAAAGTAACCCAAAACCCAACTGAAGGAAGGTGCAGGTGTCAAAAACAACAGGTTAAGATCTTGATCAGGAATGCTGGCCGTCTTTCTGTGCAACCTCCAGAGTGTGCAGATAACGTTTAACGTGCAGTTTTGGTTGTAGAGGCAGCATCCAGAGGCTAATACAGAGCTCCCTGAGCACCAGCGGAGATTGTCGCCCAGAAGATGATGCAGGAGGTGTACAGAAGAGATGTTTTCTTTCTTTCTTCCCGTCTCGCTCCCCCTGCCAAAAAAACCCCAGACTGTGATCCATCAGTTCCAGAGTAGATCCAGATAACCCGATGTGCTGAATTATAAGCCTGAGAAATGAGGGATTAATAATTCAGTGATTTAAAAAAAAAAAGTATATAAATTGACAACAAAAGCTATCTTGTTGATTTCCCCTTTCTTTTTCCTCAGATTGACCCTAAAGTTGCATTTCCCCGACGAGCACAGCCTAAGGTAAGTAGGAGGATCGATAATAGGATTTTAGGCACACAGAGAATCATTGTTGCCAGGCAGTTCAGGTTTCAAACAGGGAATTGGCAATGAAAGCTTTTAAAGCCGGAGTGCATGGCGTCTTAAGGGTATCAGCGTATGGCTGTGAAACTACAGGAGAGCTGCTTTGTGCGATATTACGTGTCTCCAGTTTAACTGTCTCCTTGCAGAGTCCCGGTCAGTTGCGGCTGGCTGAAAGGCAAAGACTTCTCTAGTTCTGGTGGGAGATTGTTGCTGCATTACTTGCGTTTGTTATGCTATTTTACGCAATATGTTTTGCATGGTGTTTATGAAGAGCATTTGGATTAAGTGCAGACTTCAGGCTTGTTTTGAGCTGAGCTTTCAGTTCTGTGGTTGTGATGGATGGGAATATATCTCTGCCTTCATTGTTTGCAAATTTTCTTTTGTATAACTTCAGAGATGTGTTTGGAGACTAATAAGCATTGGATAGCAAGTTTCTGATGAAGCTCTGAACTCTTCAGGCCATGGGGTATTCTTTTGCAAGAACAGTGAAACAATGAGCTTTAAGTCCCTTAGCCGATCAGGCTGGCTGGAGAAGTGACCTTCTTCTTCCAGGGCACTCTTGCTATAGTGTGGCCAGTTTCCATGTTGGGACAAAGACGCTGTAGCTATGTGCACAGGAACTTCTGTCTGCATGCTTGCTCTGAAATACCGCTGGGTGCCTTTTCTTCTGGAGGAGTTGCTTATGGAATAGAAGTGGTTGTTGCTCTTTAGGCTGTGCCTAACGAAAACAACAGATCAGTTTCAAATCCAAATGTGCAGTCAGTTGTATTTGAATTTTGAAAAACAGAGGCTGAAAGAAAACTTGTAATTGACGTTTTTCTTTTTTTATTTGTTTTTGAGAGTCTACTGGAAGAACTTAATTTAGCTGGTGTATGCCACTTGTATACACTCTAATCATCTTGGGTTACTTCAGTATTGTGTTAAAAAATGGAAAGACAAGGCTGCAAAGTTGTGGATGCAAGTCAATAAGGAAAAGTGGTTTAAAGTTGGTGGCAGGAGACTACCTGAACAGGTTCAGCCTAACCATTTTATTGCATATAGCTCCTCATGAAAGCAAGCAGTTTAATGGCGTGTGGAACCATAATGTTAAATATTGTACAAAACATTCATCTAGGAAAAACGACGTGTAATTTAAAAACCCTAGGCATATAGCAGGAGAGGCGCTAGTGATTTCTTTAAAAGAAAAAAAAAAAAAGAGAACAAAACCCAACAGCCTGCTTGCAGAATTTTAAACCAAACTAATGTAGTCAAATATTTAGAGGTTCTTTTCTTCATAGGACATGTCTAATAACTAATTAGTGAATAATGGTGTGCCGGCTTGCTTCTGCGCTAAGCAAAGAGTTTATGGTTTGTAGCGTTTGTGGCTTCTGGATTATATTATTGGATTAATGCTGTCTTTAAGATATAATTTAAAGTTATCAGAATTCTGACAGGTTTCATAATTAAAGTATGAAGATGATCTTGCACTGTGACTGATGTTCCATTCTCCCTTCCCAATACCTTTTAAAGGCTTATTTACATTTTAAACTGTCTTCAATTACCAGTTATCTGTTTCTACAGTGTTATTTGTAAAAGTTTATAACGCTTACAACAGAGCTGTTAAGCTGTCCCATGTGATTCCTTCTATAACAATTAAAAAAAACAGGGCATGTCTTATGCCAAGGATATTAGTGAATGAAATTTTCATGTTAATGCAAAATCAGGTCATTTTTACAAAGGGGATTTTGTTTTTCTCCATGTGGGGTGTGGGGTATTTTTTGTTTTGTTTGTTTTTTGTTTGTTTGTTTTTGGTAACAGACGTCTTTCAAGTGTGGGGCAAATCCTAAAACGTACACTGGATGCCACTCTTAGCAGGAACTTGCTCTCTCTGGAGAGATCAGCAGTGTCTGTTTCTGCTTTTGACACACTTGTCCTTTCTAAAGTGTTGGGATTTCTACAGCGCATTTGAAAAAAATCTTAAGATTGAAAGGAGCCTTATCAGGAAATTGGAGAAAATCAGATGCAATAAAGAACAGATTTTACATCAATTATGATGTATTATTCTGGACTGCGTTTCATAATCTTGATTTTTTTGTTTTCTGTTTTCTAATTAGATACCGAATTAAGGTTTTGGACTTCAGTTGTTCATTTGTCCCAGTTGAATACCGAATGCTCAGTGTTAAAATGTGACTGTACTTTAGTCTAATTAACTAGCTAATGCTTGGGTCTGTGGAGATTAATGACATTTAATGAAATGTCTCTGTCTCTCTCTAGGTTCGAGGGGAAATTTTTTCTTCCCCGAGTAGTCTTCCTTCCTGGTGTGTTTAGCAAAATGCAGATTGAGCTTTTTTCAGTGGTCTTCCTGGCTTCCCACCCTGACAGTGACTGGGTGCTAAAGTGGAAGCAAGGCTGCGGGCGCCTTCCCCCTTCTTGTGCAGGCAGACCTTCTGGCAGCGCTTCCCTCCATCCATCCCCTTCCTTCAGAGCCCTTTTGACCTGCCTCTGCACGATTAACTCCTCAGTGGGCAGCGGCTGCGCTGGTTCTCAGGCTGCATTTGCCTCCTTTGCCAGATCACATGCTTGCTGTGGTCTGCGGGGTCACGCTCGCTTATTTGTGTGCGCACAATAATTTGTGCTCATTCCTTCTCCGCTTCTGATTCACTTTAATTGGCTAGTCTTCCCCTTTCAAACTGTAGCCCAGTAAAATGCTTTCTTCTGGGCTTTTTTAACTGCATCTCCATGATTTGACACCTCTCTGGTGATGCAAATTGGTTACTGAGCAAGAAGTGGCAGGTTGTAACAGCAGAGCATTCTTCCCTGATTTTTTTAGAATGACCCTCGCAGAAAATCCTCGGTGATTGCCTCCAGTGGATTACGCCATGATGGGTAATCCTGCTCTCCTTGTGAAGTCCAGGATGACTTGAAGCCATTGTTTTAGGAAATTTGCTGCAGGGGTTTAACTTGTTGAGGTTCTGCTATATAGCTAACAGCGAGATGAAAAGAATATACGTATGCTTTCTTGCGGCTGCTGTTCCTTGATAAAAATCTGTCTTGCTTCCAAGTGCTGGAAGGCACTCTGTAACAGTTGATCATTTATAACTCTGCTGACTTAAAAATCCTTAAAAACCAGCAGTGATGGGGGGGGGAGGTAGTAGTTTTGTACCCCCTTTTGAATACTGAAGACTACAATAATTTGACTTTTTAATATACACAGCCTGTCAGTTCTGACATTACCTGCTGTAGTAGGTTGGAGAAGCTTTATCAAATTTAGCATGTTCATTAGATATTTTCAAATGTAAGCAATTTCTACCCTCACCCCCCTGCCTTGGGGATTTATTTAAAAAACAAAACAAAACAAACCTGAAGAGCAAAAGGACAGCAGCTTCAGTCCATGAAGAACCTCCTTGGCCATGAAAATATCTTTGTGTGACTTACTGGTATAGAAATCTGGATGCTTTGTTGTGCAAAGCCATGTATGAAACAGAGACAGATAAAAACTTCAGTCCAAGTTTACGGTTATCGAGGCTACCCACTGATTTGTATTTTGTGCTCAGGTTCCTCCAGGATGGGACCGAGGTGCCTGTTCTTCCCGGCACTTACTACAGGGGCATAACGCATATGGTTGGGAATTGCTCCGGCAAGTCAACAAGCTGGAACTACTAGCATTCGGTGGCATTCATTAGCATGTGACCTGCTGACTATAGTCTCTATGCATCCTCTTCAGCAGCTGTTAAATAAAAAAGGGAAGCCAACTATTGCTGCTAGCTACTGGAGCTGCTCCTGTAGCTTGGTGGCGTGGGCTGGGTGCTGGATGTCCAGCGTCCTGTCTGCTGATGAGCCAGAGCAGAGGTGGTGGTTGTCAAGATTGCATATTTTAATTTGGGATCTAATCTACGTGGGTTGGGTACAATATTCTGGTGACCATTCGGTCACAAAATAGCAAAAGGTCTTTATTTGGTGAGGGAAGCCTTTTGTTTGATAGTCAGATGGTGATGCTGAATACCGATGTTTTCGTTAGATGTATTGTACTCTAACAGAGGACAGTGCAGGACCGATAACTGGTTCTGGCATCTCTGCTCCAGTCAGTCAGTGTATCTGCAAACTGTGCGTACCTTGTCTGTGGACTAGCTGGTTTCCTGTCTGGCCGGGCACACGGACTTTTAAGAGGTGCAGTTGTGCACATCTGTTCCTCCTTCTTTGGCGAAAAACAGAGTGTCAACAGCTCTCCTTTCATTTGAGTTGCCCCTGGTTAAACCCACGTGAAGCTGGCTATTCCACAGCAGCAAATGGAGGGCATGCCCTTTTGGAATAACACCCAGGCTAACCTGGGATATTTTTTTTTTAAAGCTAACCAGTGGATTTGGATGTCTGATTCCAATTAAGTTAACTGTGGGTGGGGTGTCTGCGTCCCTTGGCTGCCTGATCAGTGTGAGTAGCAGAGAGAGATTTCATTCCAAAGCAAATGATAGACCTTGAAAATCAAGAGTTCTGTTGTTTGTTTCCTCCCCTGCTTCTGCCTGTAAACTCCTCCAGGTTAGTCCCACTACTTCCCATCTTATTTTAAGTATTGGGTGGACTTTGAAGTCTTTTTCAAAAGAATGTGAACTGAACACACTAGCAGAACTCAGGATTCTTCCTTTCCTGCCACCCTTCCTTCCCCACCAGGCTGTAAAGAGCAGCAAGGTCAGGCCTTTTCCCTATGTTTTTTCTTTTTTCTTTTTTCTTTTTTTTTTTTAAAATTCCCCTGCAGGTCTGGATAGAGTACGAGAGGAAGTATTTCCTGCTCTTGGCATTGGGCATAGATGTGTACCTTAATAATGTCGCTGTATCTTCTGCATACAGAGTAATATGAAGTACTTACCAGATGGTATGAGAGATTTCTTTTTGTGATTGATGTCCAGTGTTCAGGTACCCTGTTCAGGCAGCCTTGACATAGATCCCTTGTCCAGGGTAAGCTGCTCCTAGAAATTGTCTCCCTCTGGCATCGGATGGTCAAACAGAAAAGTTGATGAGTCTGAGTCTTGGCTAATCAACCCAGGTCTTCTCAGGTAGTAGAGGATCAGGGTTTTGAAACCCATTATTCTTGGGCTCGGATTCTTGCTCTCTGTGATCTGTTTGAGGCAGAGCACGATCTCTGTTCTTGGATGCTGGCAGCCAGAGGAAAAAGTGGCTGTGCAAGGCGTTCCATGTAGTGCAGTGAGTTTTGTCAGAAGCAAGAGCTGAGCTGGATTTTTGTAATTTTGTTGGTTTTGGAGATGTAAACATTTATTTCTTCTCCCCAACCACTCAGGTAGATTGCTCACGTTGTCCTTAATCCCCACAGACTGTCTTGTACTTGTATAAAATTTATGTATTTCCATTATCATTGCCTAAGGATGTCTTTCATGTTAAGAATAGTCCTAATGTACTTTCCTTCCCTTTGACTTACTGTTAACTAAAAATTAAAATTGAACATCATCTAACTTGGGATTTTTTTTTTTTTTTTAAAGGGGAGTCTACATTCCCCGTGCTTTTCTATATTGTTGGATTATTTTTAATGGCATCTACCAGGTAACTTCTGCATTAAGACCTTGCTGCTTGGATATGCCAGGAAAGGGTCTGAAATGAGGGAGGTCAGGGAAATGGAAGAAGAGCAGCATGCTAACACCCTTGTGCATTCCTCTCTGCTTCCAGATTGAGTACATCTCGTCTGCAAAGTGCTGAGCCTTTATCAGCCCGGGGGTAGGTCTACTAATGACTGATCTAAAACCATCAAATTCATTTATTTGTCACTGCCAGTGACAGGCCAGTTAATGCTAATGGATTCTTTTTTTAGCCTGTTGACTCTGGTGATAGTCTCATAAATGTTGTGAAATCCAAAGCATTAAGGGAACTTGTAACTTATTTTTAGAGGAGAGCTATTGAAACAGGGTAACGTGGTGTGTGTAGATCAAGGTATATGTTATACTGAGAAGGAAAAAGAACAACTCCTCTATTTCATTAAGCCATACATAGATGTCTTTGCTGTTCCTAATAGTTATTTGACTTTTCAATTGTTTTTTTGTGTTCTCTTTAAACGTGTTTTGGGTCATGCTATAAAGGGAGGAGAAGCTGTAAATAGAGCCAGTCATCTTAGGAAAAAATGGCTTGTTTCAGAAAATCGTTCTTCTACAGGGCCTGAATCTTCTCTGTCCCTATTGTGCGAAAGCACTTAAGCATATACTTAAGTTGGCATAAGCATGTGGGTAAGTGCTTTGCTGAATCAGGATGGACTAAAAGCACATTATTAAATGCTTTGTTGAACTGTGGAGGCTGTAGCAGAAAAAGATTAAAAGATTACTTTGTGTATTTGACAGTACTTTGTATATGGTCAGTCCCATCACTTCTCTTTCAGAGATAGCCAGTTTCATCTCTCATTTCCCCCCCTCCACCAGAGGATCTCGCTCACAAGAAAATATTAATCTGCTGTTTCCTCAAAAAAGTGATTGCAAGGTCAGTGTAGCATCAGACTTTAAAAAAAAAAAAAAATCATTGTCTAAGCTTAGTTTAGTCTCTAGCCCTGCAATCACACATTCTATTTGCTGTAGTCACTGGAATAATTCTGTAAACTATGTGAGTAGTGTTCAACGTGGCTTAGGTTTCTAAGATATTCTTGTAGAAATTGTGGTTTGCTGAATAATTTGAAAGTTAATGTGAATCTCTGTAGTCAGATCAGCATGCAGTATTAATAAGTTACTTCTAAACTTTGGCATTTTGCTGCTCTCCTGTTGAAAATATTTCCTTTATTTTTTGAGTGCAGAGAAAATCTGAAGAATGTTAGAAAGTTGTTCTCCCCTGCTCAGTCATTCCTCGTGCTGGGACATCTGCAGCTGGGTGTATTGTTGTGACCGAGTAGGCTTAATTTAAGTATTAAAATTGTACTTCAGGAACTTTGTTATAAAGAGGGACCCTACCCTGCTAAGACGTAGGCAATTCTGCACATGAGGAATAGTTCCAGAGACCTCAGCAAGCACAGTTAAATGCGGACAAGGCTTCTTAATATGTTGGTAAAGTGTATGTGGCAAGAAGGGTGAAGGAAAAGAAGTATTGACAGCAGCAGAAAGCGTTGTTCCCTCTGCCCTTCCCTCCCCCCAGCAAAGACCTGCATTAATTTCCCATTGACTCTGATGTACAATAGGGAAGAGGTTTCAAGCTGACTGAAGGGGCAAAGGTCCAAGAAAGCTACTGTAGCAAGAGCTGATGCAGAGTGACAGTAATGAGGTGGCTTGGCAGGTGGGAGGGAAAATGGTGGTGTGGGGGAAAGAAACTAATATCTAGTGAATTAAGTAGTTCCCAGGGTTTGAAGTTGTTAAGTCCTATTGGTTTTATTTTCCTCTGTATGTGCCATACAACTACGAGATATGGCTGGAGCAAGGCCTCCTTGGCTGAGAATGTGGGCAGGGTCCTGGTGCAGCTCCAGTCCTCGTGGTTCCGGGCTGGGTCGCTGGGAGTGCTGGTGTTGCCCAGAGGATACGAAATTCTTCTGCAGCGTCCCCAAACCTGTGCTGTGCTGTTTTAATTTGTGTTTTAGTACCCTTGACTCTGAGCTCATCTTTATGTTGTTCTGTGGGTCAGTTTTGCATCAAAGAGAAGGTGAGGAGCACAGGGTGAAGAAGTGTTTTAAAAATTTGATTTATTTAAGATAGGGACTGTGAAGTGCCGACAAGACTTTCAGCTTCTTGAATGCTGGTGGAAACAGAATGCCTGCTAGATAGAGAGTCAGGAGAGGTTTTTATAACAATTGCTGAATAAACATTGTTCAGGAATCTTCCCGAAGGGTGGTTTGGTATGGTGTGCAAAGAGGTTACAAGGAGCTGAGCATTTGTCCCAAGTATCTAAATCCCGCTGGGCTGAGAGGTATCGCTCAAGTCAGAGGCTTGGTTTGTGGTGAAAGCATGTCGGCTGCAAACCCTCAGCACTGGCAGCAGGTTTGCTGTTTGTTGCACTGCTGGAAAAACGTGTTGCTGAAGGGGACGTTGCTAGTGATTTTTCTGCAGTGCTTACTGAAAGAGTGAAACTTCTGTATAGTTTTCCATTTGGCCATGTTATCAATCATTTATGTTCAGAGATGCGTCGGTGCTATTCCCTGCTCTGAGCCCGAGCTGTGCACAGAGCCTGATACACAGAACACTTATGCTTTTGCCAAAAGTTTGCAAAGTGTTGTAAATGAGTATAAAGATGTTCATTTGCTGGTGAAATTCTCCTACTTCCGGTGTTGTATTTGGCAGACCTACAAAGCCCGTAGCAGCGCTGTGTGCTCAGTGAATTGTGGAAGGGAGCAGAAAACATTGAAAAGAAATCTGAAGTTAATGCTGACATGTGAAATATGATAGGAATTTTCTGAGGACACGGGAGTATCGCCCCACCTTTTGGTGCGGGGCTGCTACCCACCGTCGTGTTGGATAGTGTCAGGCCGTTGCTCTCTGCCATGTCCTGAGGATCCCTGGGAGATCTCTCATGCGAGACCCGAATGAGTCCCGCTGAGCCAACTATGGTGAAAGATGCCGCTTCTTGCGGCTGGGGCTCCCTCTCCTCAAAAAGTCTCTAGTATAAGGTGTTTGGGGTTTTTTTGATTGATGTATTTGTACTAGACAGCTCACCTTCCTCCCCGGTTGCTTTCTGTACGTCAACTCTGTAACTCCAGCCCTGGATGGATGGCCTGCTGAATACGCAGCATACCTAACATTTGAACTCTACCCTGTTCAAATAGTACTTGGTGAAACAGCCCCTTGTAAAACCTGCTGTGATAATGTCCCAGGACCACTGTTAGCTGGGTTTGACCGCTGAGGAAGCACAGTGTCATCGTCAGTAAGAGTTTGGTCTTTCTTGGTGCAGCGTGTGAGAACCCAAGTAAGGCCCTCATGGGCCTGGTACTGCCGTTGAGCCTGGGGAGGCAAGGGTCGGAGGAAAAAAGGGCAACAGGGGATTATCCAAAGTATCTCAGCGTGGCAGAGAACACAGCCGTTTCCTGATGCCCAGGTTCGGTACCACATGGTAAACGGCTGCCTCTGTCTGAAAGAGATGTTGGCAGTGTCCCTGGACGTTGGGAAGGAAGTGTGTGAAGCGAAGCAGGATTGTATGCTGCCGGCTCTTTATGCAACTTGTCTTTGAGGGGTTAAACTGAGGTTTTTTTGTTTTTTAACGACTTTTGATTGGAAAATTTATAAGGGAGGCCCTGACTGGAGTGCCAGTGCTTTGGTGTGTGGCGGAGGCTGTAACTGCTGAGTCCTGAGGTTCCTGCCGTACGCTGGTGTTTCCGAACAGCAGCGGCGAGGCGAGGCTTCGGGGAGGGGGAAGCAAGATAAGGATGCTAGGCCACAGCATGTGAAAGGTAGTTTGTGGTATGAATTATGGCTAATGCCGGTCACATGGTGGTTACAAATTAGTGTGGGGGCTGGGGCGCAGTGCTTGTGCACTGGGAGGCAAGGGGGGAGACTGGCAGTGGATTTAAATGGGTTGAGTGGCACATTGCAATGCAGGGTCGATCCTGGTGCCCTCAGTAATGAGAGGAGAGGAGGAAGCATGCTAAGCTGCAGGTGTCCTGGAGTCCCTCTGCCTCTAGATAAGTGTTGGCTCGACTCTTCCCCGCAGAGCTGGGCGCTCAGCCATGCCGGACGCTCCTCCGCCCCCGTGGTCCAGCTCCTGGAAGCTGGCTTTCTCCTTTGTGCTGCAGGACTGTACCCGTTTCTCTCTGTGTGGCCTGTCGTTCCTCCCTGTTGGAGCTTAGAGGGATGGCTGCGGTGGTTCCTCTGTCTTACGCAGACGAGGAGTGTGTCCTGATGTGCTTCCACTGTGAAGTGCAGCACCGGAGACAGGCTGCACTGTAATTGCATGCCTCTGTTCCTCCTCTGCCTGCCGAGCGGGGATTTCCTGCCCTAGCTGGCCTGGGATCCCGGGAGTGGGTGGATGGCGGTGAAAAGCACCTGGAGAGAGTCTCCTGCCACAGTACCTTTGTGCTTTAAATTCCTGACTCGCCTAATCCCGTGCTGTGATCAAAGCAGCACGTTATGCATGCAATGTGCCTGGCAATTTATGTATGAAGAGGGAGTTGTGATCATCTTGTGTGATTTTTATTTTTTTTCCCCTCTTTCTCATCTGGTCACATCCTCTATGTCATTAATCTTCCAGATCAAATAAAATGATAGTTGAAAGTCCTCTATAGTTATGATTCCCCCAAAGTTTTGTGAGCATGGCTTTGATTTTGTTATAGTTATTAGAAGTCAGTTTAGATTTCTGGACCTCTGTTTTGTAGGTATCTCCAGTGGATATTTTAGTAGGGGCATTTCTCTTCTCTCTCAATCAAGTATGTGTAAGCAATAGGAAGAGAAGAAAATATAGAATAGAAAAAAAAAAATCAAAGCAATTTAGTTACCAGTCCGAAGGCTTTAATACTAAAGAGCCATGAAGAAACTTTATTGGAACTATAATTGTAGACATAAGCAGTGATTATCTGTCTTCATGCTTTTATAGTCCCCGTCACTGTCATCTGAACACATGAAGCTGATGAGAGTGTGTGCAGAACGTTATTCAGCTGATGCTGTGTAATCCTGATCTCTTGCAATATGTGGAAAGTAAAATAAAGTGTCAATTCATTTGAAAATGATGGGGAAAGAAATAGGTGGGAGAGGACAAGTATCCTTGCAGAAAACATAACCTTATTTCATCCAGCTTGCAGCTAAAGGATTGCAGTTGACAGGGTAAGCATCTTACATGGACGTGGTCAAAAGAAATTTTGCTGTTTCTTTATGTTCTTAGAGGTCTTCGGCAGGTGCAATCCTTCATCTTTGGAGGGTGCCTCCCTTTGTTTCCTTGAAATGTTCTGAATTTCCTGCAGCTGAGAGGAGGGCAACAGCACCTGTTCATCTTGTGTTCCTGAGAACTGGAGATCGTTGGATCAAGGCAGACAAATGGATGCTGCCAAGTGCTTCTTGAGGTGGAACAGAGATCAGAGAGCAAGTCCTGAATTGCTCAGCCTGATTATTGGTGCTGGGTATGCAAGTGAAAATGTGCTCTGGGTATGCAGGTGAAAATGTGCTCCGGGCTGTCAAGAGGCAGAGGGAGGAAGAGGTAATTTGGTGGTTGTATGCAAGATTCTTTTCCTGCTGCTTGGCAGGCCTAAAGATCTGAAATCCTCAGTATTAACTACCTAGTAGTTTTTGGTGAACTCGCTAGGCGCTTCAGAGGACTGCGTACATGACATGGTGTTGCCCTGCAGAAGGGGAGCTTGCACTGCTGGTACAACTGAGTGATTAAATCTACCGTGGCATTCCTGAACCATAATCTGGTGCCCATTTTGTCAAGAGGCTTTTATGTCTCCACTGCCCTAAGAAATGTTGAGTGAGAGACTTTCTGCTGCTTGGCAGCCAGAGTGGTAGAAGGAGTGGTATATGCAGAGCTCTGGCATTTTGCATTGAGGGTAGTAACCCCAAGATAGGCACAGGCTTAGATGGTTTGAGTTTACTTGATCCAGGCCAGTGTTACTAGGGTCTGCTTGCTGTCTTTTCTGCCCCTTGCTCTCTTGCTGTTCGTGCCTTTCAGGCAGGTGTGTTCATTGCCTGAAGTCAATTTCTAAGTCTCGTAATTTTCATTGCAGTCACCTGCTCAGCATTAAATGGGGAGTCAGTGGAAGAAATGAGATAGGAGCCAGAAGTCCTGTAATCTCTTAACTAACAGTACGCAAATAGTCGAGGGCTAAGTTTGGGCCTTAAGAAGGTAGCTGTTTTGTTGACGATTTCTGAGTAGGGGAGGCATTTGTTGGACAGGAAACTGGTTATACTTTTTTCCTTTTTTTCTGAAATTTGGAGGCAAAAAGCTATTTTGAAGGAGGAAAATAGATGCAGAGGAATCAAAACCTTCTAAATCTGATTTTATTTACTCTAGCACTGAATTAGGACCAGGTAAAAAACACAACTGACCATGTATGGTTTTGGTGGACTTTTCTGAATTTCTCAGCGATGATTGTCTTTGCTGTCACTGAATTTAGCAGGAGTTAACCACTAACTTCTGTTATAGCAGGTCAAAGCAAAGCTCCTAAATTGCCTAATACGCTCAAGGCCATTTTAGGAAAAAACCCAGAAAACTACTAGTAAAGTGCCTAGATACACAAAGAAGTAGGCAATGCACTTTTTGGAGATGCATGCCTGCCTATCCTCTATTTGAAATCAAAATGACATAGTGATGTTTTGAAAGTTTCTGGACTTTGTCTTAGTGAGCTGCCAATGAAAAACTGGTTCTTGGAAAAGTTTTATTCAAAATGTAGTTGAAAGTCTGGGGGACATACATTCCTGGAGATATCAGCATCCTACTTTCATAAAAGACTTGCGTGCTGAAATGAGTTAAACTAGTTTAAATCTGACCCTTATTCTTATCATATGGAGATGAGGTAAGTGATTGTCATCACCCTTGTTTCATGGATGTGGAAAACAGAAGTGCTGCTCACGTGTTCTGCAATACTTGAAACAGTGGGAATCGCTGGTGCCTTGGGAGAGGGTTATTCGAACCCGACACGGTGCTGGGGCTGCACCCGCAGTGCCACGTATTTCCAGGTGTTGGTGAAGAGAGGAGACGTGGGGTTTGAGAAGCTGATGTCCCAGCTGTGCCACGATTAGTGCTGTGTGAGTAACTCTGCATTTTCTTCAGTCCCCACAAGGTGACGAAGCTATGTGCGAAGATTGCCTTAGTGTTGCATCATTGGAGACGGGCATGAGTCAGTCGTGAAAACCCTCTGCAAAAGGCTTTTGTAGCTAATACTGGCTTATTAGAAACAGTTGTTGAGAATAGGCCTGGTTTCACTGGGCATTTGAAGCATCTTAAGAATGAGGCTAGTGGTGCTCAAAGTCAGAGGGGGGCACAAGCAGACGCGGGGGTAAGCTGTAGAATGTTTAAGATGGAGGGGTGAGTGCCCAGAAGAACAGACTGAATGCAGCACGCCCATCCGACATCTGACTGATGCTTCAAAACCTGTAGTCAGCTACTGTAGTATGGGGCAAGAAAGGGAAGGAACGAATATAGAACTGTTCCGTGCCAGGGCTTGATTAATTTCTGGGGGAGGCTCTGTGTGTTTGTGAATACGTAGCAGCACAAAGCAGTGTTGAAACCCAGAGCTCATTGCACGAAGGTGTGCTGGTGAGCTTGAGTGCTGAAGAGTTTTGCTGTCTGTGTGGTAAGGGGAGGCTGTGCGGGAGGCAGCCGGAGCCGGCGGGAGTCAGGGTTCCGTGCTTGTTTCTGAGCAGCGCTTAACGTCTATGTCTGCTTCCATCGCTGTGAAATGCTGCTTTTACGGCCACCGCTGCTGCTGTAGCTCTGAGCACTCTGCATGCACTCAGCAGCCCTCTGCCTGTGAAACAGTGCTGCCCTTCTGCACTCAGAGGGCTTGCCTGTATGGCACATCTGTAGAGGAGGAAAAATTGCAGCCCGGGCTTCTGGGTACCAAGCTGAATACCCTGAAGACCATGCTGTCCTCCCTTGCTGCTGCAGGCTTCTCTGCCAGGCGTGCTGGAAGCTTTAATTCATGTGCTTTGGGATCCTCTGGCAGGCAGTGCTGTAGAAATGAGGAGTATCATTGTGTTTTATTGTGGCTTCTAAGAACGCAGTGTGTTTGTGCTTCGGGGGGCCCCAAGGGCTTTGTTTTTCACCAAGCCTGAGCTATTCTTCAGTAGAGCCTTCCCGGAGCGTGATCTAGTTCTGCCCATTAGGAGTGAGAGACGGGCCTGACTGATTTCTGCTCCCTGCTGCATAATAAATCTGATACTAAAATTAGTGCTGGTCTCCCTAGGCCATAATTCTTGCTGAGATTATAGAGAATTGTGTGTGCAGAGAGGAATTGTGGTTGTATGTGTGTTTGGTTTTGTGGGTGGGTTTT
>NW_008795131.1:4904817-4924244 GCF_000699145.1 Aptenodytes forsteri | reverse complement strand
GTGGTGGTTTTTTTTTTTTTTTTAATAACCTTGAGTGTCCAATTTCCAGGTTTTTTACTTAACCCCCCCATCTTTTTCCCCTTTTCCTCTCTTTTGGGAAGTGCTTAGCCTTTCTGTGTATTTTGGCTATTTAAGCCTCTGTCACTGCAGGCAGATGAGTTCCTTGGGAGCTCTTCTGAAGGTTTTGTAATTGAGTCTTTTACCACGGCGACAGGATATTATTAACCTTCAGTAAAGCAATTTATTTCATACTCCTTTGTGGGGATAAGCCTTTTTTCCCCCAGGAAAATATGTATGTGGAAAGGGTTTTACGTACAGGGGTAGCTGGACTTGCAGCAGTGATTATGATTAAAAAAAAAAAAAAAATTACATGAAAAATAGGCAGTTCTGTTTGTGTCAGTTTAAAAGAAACCTTTGGTCCTGAATGACTTCCATCCGTGCCCCAGTGTTTTATTTTAAAGAACATACTTTTTGCCTATCAGTGGCTTTGAAAGGAGGTTGTACTTAATTTTAGAACTCTAGATATTTAGCTCCTGTGAGCACTAAAACATTTTTTCATCTTTGAGGCAGCCTTAAAAATGAACTGAGAGCTGGAGGGAGGAGTTCCTTGTGGGGTCTCCCTCTTGGTTTGGCCTTTGCCCTGAAATCAAATGCAGGCTAGTCCAGAAGTTGTTAAAGATTGGATAGCTCCTAGAATAGCGATTTCCAGCGAACAAGCGGGAACGCTGCATAAGTGGCCAGCCTGGCTGAATAACTTGTATTTTCTATTGAACGTGGTGACAAAAGCACCGGTCTGGGGTTCAGGGCCTCTGGGCTGGTCTGTTGCAGGCTGTTGTGTCATTGCATCTCCCTGCGCCTAAATTTTTATTTTAAAAAAGAGGATGAGAATATTTCTTTTCCCATGTCTAGTTAGACTTTGCTTTTTACTTCAGTAGACTGTTAAACTTTAAAAAAAATAATTAGCAACATGCTTGTCCTGGTTTGTGTCATACTTGAAAACTTTGCACTGTCACAGAGCCTGCTTTAAGGAGCTCACCATACCTTGCAGTACGAATATGTTCTTTCAGCAATTATATTAGAAAAAGAGGTGGTATTATTGCCACATTATACCAGAGAGCTTGGATGAGAGTTACAGTGCTTTGTCCAGAGCTTTATGTTTGTTAACACACTTGGATCTCTTGGCGCCGTTTGTAGACTTTAATTGCAGAGTCATTCGTTTTTCTACACTATGCCTCTTTAGCATGCTAAACTGCTTCTGCCTTGCTATTGAAACGGGCATCCTAGAGACAGTATTTTGGTCTGTGAGGCTTTTGGTGACCTTTGTTAGGGCTGTCCTCCAGAACCATGGTCTCCCACGCTCATCTTCCTGCGTTCTACCACTTTCTGATTTTCCAGATGTGTTCAGTTATTTTTATCCAAACTTTCTAGCGCCTTTTCAGTGGTTCCATGTGTCAGAAAGCTGTTATT
This sequence comes from Aptenodytes forsteri, assembly GCF_000699145.1. Classification (NCBI taxonomy): domain Eukaryota; kingdom Metazoa; phylum Chordata; class Aves; order Sphenisciformes; family Spheniscidae; genus Aptenodytes; species Aptenodytes forsteri. The sequence continues at coordinate 4,922,777 of NW_008795131.1, read as the reverse complement.
CTAGACCTGAGGAGCACTCACCTGCTTTTGCTTTGAGTGCGGGCCCCTCGTGGCAGGGGCTGCAGGTCTGCTCTGCAAAGAGAGCACCGCCTGCTCGGTGGCCTGGGCTTCTAGCAGTGGTGGTGCGTGTCTGGCACGCGTCTTGGTGCCAGGAGCAAGGAAAGGCTGCTGGCCTGTCGCAGTGCCCATGCTAGCCCTGCCATCTCCAGGGGTGGTATGGCAGGAGGACACGCGCTCTGCTGGTGCCAGTGTCCCCAGCTCACGTGGGCTGAGGTTACGTACCGTGGGATAGGGTGGAGAGTGGGGTGGTTGGAGAAGGGATGGGTCTGAGCCTAGGGATGGTGGGCATACCGCTTTCTGTAGGATGTCCTGCTGGGAGAAGATACTGATGATAAACGTGTTTTGTGGGGAAAAAATGAAAGCGCTTTGTGCACACTGTCCTTCAGTGGTGGTGTGCACAGGTTTGCAGAATGGACTTGTCCCTTCCTTTGAGGTTATGGGTGTCTCTGTGTTTTGTTGGTAGCAGTGAACTGAGATTTCTAAAAATGGAGATAAATGCCATGACCTTGCTTTTATACTGCAGTCTTCAAACGCCATCAGTTCAATGTGCTGCTGTATCTTCTGACTTGTCGAGCGCAGTGCAATGGTGCTACTGCTTCAGGGAAACCAAGCGGCTTCTCCAGAATCTGCCCTCCTGTTGATGCCTCTCTTGTGCCTGGCCTGTGCTCAGACCCCTTAGGAAAGGGCACTTTCCTGTGCGGTCCTTCAATCTCTGCTGAAATTGGAGAGACATGATATGTGCAACAGAATGTTTTTGTTATCGAAAGACTTTTTGGCCCCTCCACATGCTGGTTTTGTAAAACTTTGCAGCTGGTAGATTTATTCTTACGTCTTCAACCAGAGAATCTTTCTATTTTAAAAATGCTTAAAGTACCGTTTTTTTCCCCCCTTTTTACTATAACTGTTGTTGTAAATGAGCGCCACAATCTGCAAAAAAAAATTTTTTTCTTTAAAGCTTCCCCACCAGAGATTTAATTAAAATATTGTGAAAGGCAGTCATTGAAAATGAGAAACCTTTTGAGTGGAAGGCACCCTGATTTCCCTCCATGGAGCTTTTTGTCACCATAGAGATGAAAAGAGAAGCTCAAAATTGCACTTTCCCCTTGTGTGTTGCTACCGAGGGGACTTGGCTGCAGGTAGCAGCTGTGCTAAAATCAGTGGGCTGGGGCTGGGGAGGACTGGGGAGGCATGGTTGGGGCTGCAGGCTTTAACTCTTTGCAGGGCACGAGCACTGGATCGGGATTTCCTTCCCTGGTGGAAGCGTTTCTTCTTAGTTTATTATTCTGTTTTAATTTCCTGTACTTCAGGGCCGGAATTTATCTGGGCTTGCGAAGGGAAAGAACGAAGGCGCCTGTCCTTTTGTCTCGATAAAAGCATAACTAAGCAACTTTCTGTACAGCGTGGCCTGTTGGGTCTGCACCGGAGCTGTTCGGATCGGTCTGTAAATCGCTGCTTTGTTCTTGAGGTGTTTATGCAGAAAGCCAGTTAAGTAACGGTGTTGAAATCCGACTCAGCCTTTTTTATTTTATTATGTTAGTGTATAAATCAAAACTTCTCTGGCTGCTCTGCAGCAGGGTTCAAGCCTGCCTGATTCTTACTTAAAATATCTAAATATTGGGGCTTTTTTTTGTTTGTTTTTATTTTAAAATAAATGGATTAAGGTTTTTTCCCTTTTCTTGCAGTAACCCCCCGGAAGTGTAGGGATTAGTAAAAGAAAAATACATGCTGCGAGTGATAAAACTGCTCTGATACAGTTTCAAAGACAGTCACACAAATTGAAGATTATTGGAGGGTACATGACACTGGGCAGTGTTATGCTTTTAATCATTTTAAAAACAGATTTTTCTCCCTAATTGAGTGAAGAGCAGGCTCAAGTGGATTCTTGGCACAAACATCTCAGACAAATGAAAGTAAAATGTATATTCAAGCTGTCTGCTGTTGTATATTTTACACCATACCTGTCTTTGTGCCTGATCTCATATGGACGTAATGGTTTAATTTTAAGCTGTTTGAGCGAGACCTGTTGTGTTTAAACTTCCAGATAGAAAATGAACATAACCTATGTAATGGCATTATTAATAGGGAGTATTACTAAATTGTAACTTGCAAATGAATGGTTTAACTCTGAGATTAAATATACAGCTGTGTTCTTGTGTAATGTTACAAGACAAAATTAGATCAAGTATTTAAAAACAGAAGGGCTTCATCCAAAACCAGCGGGTGTCTTTCCAGGGACTTCACTAAGCCTCATGTTTGGCCTTTTCCACCCCGCAGTGAGGGTGTGGACCTGTAACACCAGCAAAGTTACTTAAATGTGCATGTGCTCTGAGAAGTGGGCTGTTAACATCAGACTACCCGAGATACCGATGTATTCGGAGCAAAATAATAAAATTACTTGTTTCCATGGTGGTAGTGAGTAGGGCCACCTATCTGAGGGTTAGGTTCAGCTTGTACCTGGCAGGCTGATCTAAGCGATGCTGTTGTGCACATGTATTTGAGTCCTTGCAAAATTATTTATTAATTTTTAAATGAGACAGTATTTGGGAGCTGGGCTTGGCTCTGATGCAATTTGCCCTTGTGCTTTCCTTGCCTGTTGCTAATAAGAAGTGCTGGCCTAAATCAGTGTCTTGGAGAATCATCGATTTGCTAATTGCAGATAATCAAGTCCCTGCTCCCTGCTCACGCTGAGACCACTTTTGTTTTCTGCCATTCCGCCAGGATTTGGGCAGTGTCTTCCAGCCTTTGACGTAACCAATAAAGTAGGTTTTGAGCTCTCATGTTAATTCTCTGAGGTGATGAAGCTATTGGTATTCAGGCTTGATAAACAAGGAGCTATTATACCACTGACCTTTCCTGCCAAAATGAGACGCGAAGGTCAAGGCTTGCCGGTTGATTTGGGGGGAAGGGGGTTGCTTGGAGAGCTGTGGCGGCACAGACTTTCGCAGCACTTGCCTCAAGTTAGTGCAGTCTTAAGCAGTTGTCTGGCTGCGCCAGCCTGCGGAAATTATTTTGAACACATGTGGTAGTTGCTTCCTATTTTATTTTTTTAAGATGTGCTTCTTTCCACTTCTGGGTTCAGTTAGGGAGGGTGTTTCTGTGTGTGTTGTAGATTTTGCAGATTATGTTTAAAATGAAGCAGGGGCTCATGAAAATGTCCGCGTCCTGCAGTTAGCTCAGTCAAGAGAGGTGAGGAGGGGAGGCTGCTGCTCTGTAGTGACTTTTCCTAAGTGTCCTGTCCCATCGGCATGGCAGGTTGTGTATGGATGCTTTGCTCTGTGCTCTCTACACGTCCACTTCAGCAAACCACCCAGTGCGCATCAGGCCTTTTTTCATTCCCTAGCTGGACTGAGTCTCACCGAAGGATGTGGAAAGAGGGGCAAGAGGTGTGATAATGGCTGGCAGGCTTTTCTAATGACTCTATGTATAACAGCAGTTGATCCCAGACCATGAAAAAACAGGAGGAAATAAGAGCCTTTCTGAGGAAGACCCCGTTAACTAGTAAGCATGCCTTCTTTTTTCAGGTGTTGGTCTTCTGGGTCAGGGAGAGCAGGGCAAATCCTCTTAAACTCCCCTTGCTTTGCTTTGCAGGTGGACAAGCTGAGCATATTGCCTTGGCTGAAGCATTTTGCAAAAGTGAGGGTTTTTCATTTTGTCCATCTGGATGGGAGCTGACGCTGTGTGCAGGGCAGTGCATGCCTCAGAGGTGGAGAAACAGGTTTGCTTTTTCCAGTGCTTACTGCAGGGATTTACAAGCAGGGTATAGTGTTTAAATGGCAGAACAGAACCAACTTCAGCTCTGCACGTGTGCTCTTTGGTCGCTCGCTGCATAAAACGTGTGTTAGCAGATCTTGTAGTGGAGAAGGGAATAATGCAGCGTGTGTTCCTGATGCACAAAGAGGACGACAGTTGCGTGAGTCTCGGCAGTGCACAGGGACGCTGAGCGAGTGGTCCCCAGCCTGGGTCCCTGCTGGAGCCAGTTGTCAGCCACGCTGCCGCTTTAAAGCCAAACCAGAGGAACAGATGATCACTGGACAGCTTAGGTTACATAATCTCTTTTGGGTTTAATGTCAGGCCTCCCTGAGCCCCATCCAGTGCCAGCTTCCAATCTGGCTTGTAATACTCCTGAACGTCCTTTTAATTTTTCTCTTTATTAATAGTTCTCTTACTGTAGTGTGCTCTCTCCCTGGCTTTGTGTGGTATGCGTGCCTCGGAGTTCATTCCTCTGCTCTCCGAGGTCTCCACCGCCCGTGCTTCCTGCTCTTCCACCAGCTCAGAGCTTTTCACATGTGTTTTCTTTGCTAGTCCAGAGACGTTTTTGAAAAAATGTTGTGGGGAGGGAAGCGGGAGGGCTGACCAAGGACGGAGCTTGCATGATGAGTTGGCTGTTTTCATTCATGAATGAAGCTCATGAGGCTGTGTGGGAGAACGGAGGCCTGGTTAGAGAAGACCAGTGCAGTGGTGGTAAAGTGATGAAGCTGATGGTGAAGGTGAGATAGGAGAGACCACAGCTGGCCAGCTCTGGCTCCACCTGGATGGAGTCTTGCTCTTTGCAACCACAGATCTATCAGCTGGAGTAAATTTTTTTGAAATTTAGCTTGCTCATTTCTAAAAGGGCTGTTTTGTTTTTGCATTGAGTTTTTAATTTTTGTAAATAAAGGTCAGGCTCTTCACTGTTTTTCTCCGATCGCTTGGATGTAGTAAAGACCAGCAATTCTGTGGAGACAGAGCAGCAGTGGTTTTAGATGCTAAAGGGTTGTGTGATTCAGGGTGCCAGTGCTTTTTCCCTCATCCCTAATTCCCTAAGTAGGTACGTCTGCAGTTATTCTCCACTCCTGCTAGGATTGTCACTAATTTTTTGTATGTGTCCTGATGGCTGGCATTTTTCTGAAAGCCCTAGCACTGATTATGTCAATGTCAGCCATTATTTTTATTTAAAAGAATAACATAATTAAAAACATATATGCATACGTATATACATATGTTTGCAGAGGGGAGGAGGAACTGGGATGTTATTTCAGATCCAAGTCTAGGAATCAAATAGAAATGGCAAAATATGTGTGTTTAGAGCGGACTTGTGACTTAGCAGCAACCTCAAGCACTCACAATACTTTTGCATTCACTGAGACAGCTTCTCTGACATTAGCTGTTGCATAACATTCTTGTGTCAGTTAAAGCAGTTGAAAAATATTGCAGGGAAGGTATTTAACGTGTTGTGAACATCAGTGCATTGTAGCAGCTGTTTAAAAAAATAATAATAAAAACAGGAAGAGCAGAGAGCAGTACACAGAGACTGCTTTCTGCAAACAGTTGATAGCATGCTGAACCAAGGTAAAGGATTCCGAGCTCCTGGTGTGTTTTAATCTCCTGGGTCCTTGATTTATTTTTGCTACTTTAAACGATGGCTTAGCTAGGAGGGAGGCAGGAGCTAGGTGAGGGGGGAAAAAAGGTAGGGAGGTGGGCAGGACAAATATGTTTAGTTTCTTTTGCAAACATGAGCAAGTATTGCCCTTGCCACCTTGTATGCCAGTAGCTAGTACTTCCTAAACTCTGATTGTGATAATGCCATCATGATCTTGACTGTGAGCCAAACTGCGCAAAATTCAGTAGTGTGTCTGTATGTCTTAAAAAACCCAAAATAAATCGCAAAGTGCTGGTAATACAGTCAGCTGCTGCTATTTGCTAAAGTGGCGGATTGCAGTCTATGATCCCTAGGTGAGTAAGTCTCTAAATTGTATTCAGAGATGGTATATGGCATAGCTGGAGTACTACAGCGTTATTTCGCTGCATAACATGAAGGAGCAAGAGTCCAGAACTGTCGTTTTATTTTGGTTTTTGTTTTTTTTTTTAATTTATGGGCTTAACATTTTGGGCTGTGTCATTTTGCTAGTAGATATGTGCAAATAGAAGTCAAGACCGAGATGTGTGGGAAACATTAATTTTATTTTATATATAACTATATGTATAAATACACACACGTAATGGATGCCAGAATCTCTTACATATTCGTGTTTGTTCAAGTGTACAAGAAATGTGATTGACACCACTGAGAAAGGGAGAGGGGAAGGTGAAATGAGTTATAGCTTTTGGTCCCTAAACTGCTATTTCTTACTGTATCCTGGAAGAACCTTCATATTAATGATGCTGAGCAATAAATAACACAGGGAAGATTAATAGCTGCCTATGGTAGCAAATTATAGTTGATTTATTGCACATAATATATACAGGTGCAGCTAATTTAATTAAACACAAGACCTTTTTAATGCTGTAAAGACATCCCTCTAAAAGCGAAACAGCACTGTGGTACTGTAATAAGGCTTTAAGTGAAATAAGCAGCATTACAAGCAGAGCTCTAGTTGGTCTGATCGGCCTCTCATGTATTTGGGGGAGGGAGTATTTTTCCATAACCATTAATGCCACTTTAAGTCAACTTATGCCGTAACAAAGTCCAATTTAATATACTGATGCAAGTTATCCCATCTCTGCTTCATCATGTAACAGCAGCTTCCATAAAACAGCATATGTAGCTTGTTATTTTCTTGGCTAACTTAACGCTGCTGTGCAGGAGATGGCTTGACTTGCAGGGGAGGAGGGTTGGAGCTCTGATGGTGTGGGATCTCACCCTGGGGATGTGAACAAATAACAAACAAGAAGTCATAGTTCCCTGGAGCCTCTCCACTTGCTTGTGGGTTGTCTTCTTTTCATCCGTCATCTGAGACTGAAAAAGGGGACTGTGTTAAAAGAAACTCTCTCGTAGAAGAGCCCGTACATAGGCAACGCTCTGGGTTAGCTTGTCTGCATGTTTGCTTTTTCTGTTTTGTTTGTTTTTTTTTTTTTTTTTAAATCCCCTTCTGCTCCTTTTTTCAAATTAAAAAAGTAAAAAAGTTGAAGTGGGTATCTCTGTGTGTGTGTATGCATAAAAATACAACTTTAGCCTGGCTCTAAGCTGTTCCCTCTGCTCCCCGCTGTTGTAATTTTCACATGAGCAGGGGATGGTGAGCTTGCCCTGCAATGCAACCTTTCTCAGCTCATCATGATGTGGAGTTGAATACTTTTCCCTGCATATAATGGGGAAGATGCTCTATGATACTTTGCCACCATTACTTGATTATTTGTGAAAGTGTAAAAGGCTCAAGTAGCTGATTGATTAATTTTTCCTCTAAGTTTTTCTTCCCTCTGTTGCCTTCATTTGGAATATGTAATCAGTGAAGGGAAATCTATTAGGAGTAGATGGGTATGCATATGAATGCTTAATTTTCTCTAATTCAGGCATTCATGTGGGCACATGTATCCTGATGCATGCTGTGCTAAACAAATCTCTTCCAGCACTTGCTGGAGACAGATAAGCGAGTTTGGTGTGTTTTTCTTCAATACTACAGTTTCTCTGTTGTGAAGCAGTTGCTGTTCGAGCTACTCGGGGAGTATGAGGAGTGTCCATGGGCACGACTGGAGGGGGGGGGGGCGGCGTGCAAAGCTTGGTATCTCCTAGCACAAATCAAGTATCTACTTGACCTTTTTATCCCTCACCACTGGGAAGAAGTCCAGCAACTCTTTGTCATAAATCTTTCCAGGCCGTTTGCTTTGGTCCAACACTTCAGTTAGCCACAGTCAAGGCTTCCGGTTTTAGGTTTAAACAGATATTTGTTGTCAGAAGCTGGTGGGGGAAGTGTGGAGAGATGCAGGATCACCAACGTGTGTGCTGAGGTTGAGAGAGGAATGGGCCGTGGTTCCACATAACCCTGAGTACCTGCAGCCACCTGGTAGAGGGGAGAGCAGTGGCAGTGCTCGGTGGTGGTAGAGAGCGAGTTACGCATGGCTGTGCTTCCAGAGTTGAGTAGTGGAAGCGAACCAGGTAGTGTGAATTAAGGTGTAGGAGGAGGAAAAGCTCCAGAGATACCTGTTTTGCAAATTGGCAAAATGTGCTATTTTAAATACTTCTCCAAAATAAACAGAATTCCTAAGCAAAAGGAAACAAAAACTATCTCCTACGTGTTTTCCAGGATGTGTCACAGAAAATTCCCCTAGTCTTGTATCTCTGGTGGTATTTGCATAGTGTTTGCATGGGGAGAAATGTGTAAATGCAAGCGGATTTTTTTATTTTAAAAGGCTAGAAATTACGTATTTTCACATGGTTGTCAAAACTTTAGCATCAGCTGATGGCAAGTACCAAGTCCAACGGCCTGGCTATATGAAAGCAACTGCTTTGTTGGTTGATGTGGTTCCATCAGAATGAAAATTTCTGCTTGCCTTTTTTTTTTTTTTAAATTCTTTTTCTGTGTAGTCCTGTCTTTCTGTGTGCTTTCTGGATGAGGATCTCCATGCCTCAGTTTCTTACCTGTTTAATGGATAGAGTAACTATTAATCTCACTTCTCAAGGATTCTGTTGTGAAGTGCTTTTGAGAAATCTGAGCTGAAATGTCACATTTGATAAGGTTGCTTGAGAGTTTCCATGAAAACTACTTCTAATCCAAATTATGTTTGATGATAAAATATTACAAAAGATAGAGGGAAGCAATACATTTTGCTCTTCTCTGTGCTCACTTTTTGTGCTAGGATGTGGAAGGGAGCTGAGAACTTGGAGCCAAAACTGGAACACTTTTTGACTTTTTGAAACCTGTACAGTTACTTTTATGGTTTGGGCAGAGGGGGGAGAATTGTCTGAAAATTTCCCTGAGAGTGAAAATATTAACTTTATGTTTTGATTTCCCATGGAAAAATTAACACTGTGTTCTAACTAGGTCCAGTATTTGCCCTTCTGTGCTGTACTAATTCTTCTTGTACTTGTAGTTCTGATTATGTTCCCTCAGCTGGTACTTCAGGAAACGTGTTCGTCTTTGAGCATGTCTGGTGACTCAGAGACGTGTCTCCTTAGCATCTGGTGAGCATAATTGTCATTATTAATCTGCCCCATGCCAATCTGTCTTCAGAGTAGCGGTGGGAGGAAGGGAAGGTGTTGCATGACTGGGTGTACATCTCTGTGCCTTGTTCTACAGAGAGATGTGACTTTTGAGAAAAGGTTCGTGAGAAGCCTGGGCTTGGCTGGTGTTCTTTCACTTCCCATCACTGCCTCCAGTACCATCAGAAATAAGCAGTTAGTGCTTGATGGACAGTGTTGATTTGATGTTTTTAAATTGTGTTTAGGGCATGACTGTATGCAGAATGATTGAAATAAGAGTCTGAAGGGAAGCAGCTCCATGTGGATGAAATATTGTAAGAGTTGTTTTTAATGTACGCTGCTACTGTTGCTGATTTGGATGACAATGGGAAAACTTTGGTGTGAGCATTTGCACATGCACACTGTCTCTTCAGAAACTGCGGTGAGGTTTACTGGATCCCACTGGGTTTTCCTAAAAGCTGCTTAGTTTTTGTATAAGCCTCTCTCTCTTACAAAGCCACTGCATGCTGGTAAACGCACATACCAATGAGTGGCTCTGCTCAGTTACAAGCCAGCTTTCATGGCTCTAAAGGAAGAGTCTTGCGTCCTGTCTGAAACCAGGACAAAGAGTTAATTGCTAAAGTGGCTGGAATCAGTGTCCTGCCTGCATTCGGACATCGTTGGCCAATGCAACCATGTTCTAATTATGTAATGCTTCTATTTTCGATGTTGTGGGTGAGTGTGTTGTAAGTTAATATCTTGCTTTAGAGTTCAGAGTTAGAGATTCATTGGAACCAGATACAACTTGGCATTATCTCCAGAGCCTTGTGCGTTTTCATTTTTGAACGCAGTTGAATGAAATCTCCCACAATAAAGTCCATTCTTCCCTCTCTGGTTCATGTGAGGCTTCTGCTTTCCCGTGCTCTAACCATAAGGTGGGCAATACATTAGTGTTAAGATTATCTTTTTCCCTAAGCCCAGAGTCTCTCTTACAATGCCTGTTCTTATGGGAAGGTTTTAAACACTTTTTCTGCTATGTATATGTAGTGCTGTAACTCTCACTTTCTAGTTCACATAATCACAGGCTTTTCCTTCATTCTTGTTGTTCATCAAACTTGACTGCCTGCTTAATGCCTCTTCCCCCCCCCCCCCCGTTCTGGTGATTTTTGTCATTGCTTCCATAACAGCAATTTGTTGCCTTTGGCTTCATAATAAATTGGGGAATTTAACAGTGCATGATTGAGAGCATATACTTTAAGTTGAACTAGAAATAGATTTTTTTTATTACTATTAAAAATATCTTTTTTTGTCAGTCCTTTTGTTTTGAGCAAAGGGCACATTCTGCTTTAACAATTTTATCGTATGTGTGCTATTGTAATTTACATAAATGAATTTTAAATACAGTTATAAGCTGTGGGAAGATGTTATTGTCTCTGCACAATGAATGTGGAGATTTATGCTGTGCATACATCTTGTGTTAGATTAACATTTGTTCCCTTGTCTCTGTTGGATAGTGTCCTGATGGAGTCTTGAAATCTTTACATAGGTACTTCTCAAGCTTATTTAAAATAGCATTTGAATTATTCTTCTTTCAGTCCATTCATTTCATGTAAATATGCCTTTTGGATATTTGACTCAATCCTGATGACATTGACAGAAATAACAAAACTTCTGTTAGAAGTGAGATGGGAGCTGCTGTTAACACCCTCCCACCTCCCAAATATAAAACAATTCCCAGTTTTGCCAAGGTTTGTGTGTGTGGAAGTCAAGTGCTTGAGCTGTTCCAGTGAAGTCGGTCCAACCATGTGCTTAAACTTCTGTTGCTTTGATGGATTGGGACCTTTGTCACAGGAATTTTCTGCTGTGTTTTGTCTTTTGTCCAAAGCCATCAGTGACAGAAGTTGGTTCAACTCCTGCCAGGATTATTACAGTTCTCAGCTATACTGCTTGTGACCTGAAATCGAAGAGGTTTCCACATGGTGAGGTGGAAGCCTAACCCTGGAGGATGCTAGGTGTGCACACCCCGCTTCAGCATGAAACCTCGAGTGCAATACAGTGTGCTCTGTATGTCCCAGGGGGAGGTGATGGCAGAGTTTTAAACTGAATTATAGCAATTTGGAATGAGGATCTGCTCTCTTCCCACCCTTTCCAATCCTTGCTTTTCCTCCAAAGGGAAAAGAACCTGCAAAATGATTGTTTGCAAATTCTTTTTCAAGATGATGTGATGATGAAGTTAAGGTAGTGAAGCATACCATGAAGGGGAGGACTTCTTTTTGCTGAAGATCTGGGTTTGGACAGGATGGCCACATGCACCAAAATGAGTAAGAGAACCTTTCCAAACACATCTGGAGAGGAAAGCTAACGAACTGTAGCAAGGCTGCTTGCTGACTTGCCAAATACAAGCCTCTGGTAAATGCTCTTGTGGGGGCAGTTAGCACGCGTGTTGTGGGGGAGGAGAATAACAATTTGACTTGGGGCTGGTGATTATTCTGTTGCAGTGGTTGAATTTCTTTCAGCTGTAGTGGTGTTTTGAGTTCTGGGGACAATTACCAGCTCTTTTAGATGTCTCTTTATTTCCACAGCTTAAAAATGGCCATTTGGGGCAGATCCACCTGAATAATGTGGCTTTCTTTCAAGGCTACCTATTGAGTCTTGACTATCAAGAATCAGATTTTAATGCTTCCCTGTCAAGTAAGGGCCTGTTGCTGAGATGTTGGGAACTGGGCTGTGAGTGTGTGCACAGATGTGCAGAGGGGTGTGAAGGAAAGGTGGGTGCACATTTTCTGTGCACACCACGGAAGGATAGATTATTATTCTTAATTTATCATCTGCACAAGTTTCCATCTGGATTATTTAAAGCAGACTTTCTTGGAAAGCTGTTCAATTAATCTTAGATTGTGTCAGAGCGTTGTCTAGCAAAGGTGTGGCTTTTCAGCTGCAAGCAGCACAGGCGTGTGAACCCAGTCCCTGATGTGTCACATGCATGGTGGTGGCCAGGCGGCTTTCCTGGCAGTGGATAGACCTGGTCTGCTGCGGTGCTGAGGTCCTGGTGCACAGCTACGTGTACCTGTGGAGAGCGGAGGTGCGGGGGCTCTCGCTGTCCTTGCGTGCCACTGGAGCCTGTCCTGCACTGCCTGTTTGGCCTCCCTGCAGGTGAGGGTATGGAAAGTGGAGTGGCTCTCCCAAGGCTGCTGTAGCTCATCAGCTGAGAGAGGGATCCTGAGTCCCAGTCAAACGTTCTCATCCTCTAGCCCATGATGTGGGTGTACTTAGCTGCCAAAACTAGTGGCGGTGGTGTTTTTTAACGTCACAGCTCTTGGTTTCCTGCCAGCTGGAGTCTTTTCCCATTGTGATTGAGAGCAATATAATTACCATAAATGTTTCCTCTTAAAAATTAAAACAAGAAAAGCAAAAAAGCACGGGGTTGTGCCGGAGGGCTCCACGGAGCTGGCTGGCAGCTGGCTCCATGCTGGTCACCTCCCTGGAGCCTTTCTGCTGGGAGCTGAGAGCCCTCGGTCTCCTGCGTCGGTTTGGGCAGCCTCCCTGATGCTGGCCACACTCCCTGTGTGGTCACCGGTGGGGTGGGCAGGCAAGCTGGGCTGGGGAGTGGGGCTGGTGGGGAGAGGGAGCCAGAGAGCTGGATTCGGCCCTGCCACCGGGGCCCGCTGGCTTCTGCTTGTATCACGCCGGGCTCGGTGGGCACAGTGTCGCTCGCTTGCGCCAGTGCTGCTGTCACGGCTGGTGACGTAGGGACGGCTGGCCGCCGAAGGGGGTGGGGGCTTTTTCTTTGTGCGTGCTTTGAGGTTTTGTTTTTTTGGAGGGCGTGTGGCAGGGACACAACAGTGCTCAGTTCTTTGCAACCTGAATTTTCATTGCAACCTCTGGAGGGAAGCGCTGCCAGGTCTGCTTAGTGAGGGAGCAGTGTCATGCAAAGCGATGATTTTAATTTTTTCAGCTGATTTGGAAGGATAGGGGACAAGAGAGAGGAAGACTATAGTTGAAAAAGGGAGAAAACTATACAAATAATCAGGTTTTTTTTTTTTGTTCTCGCTGTTTTTCTGTTTAAAAAAGGAGTTTACTTGTTGCAGGTCTAAGTAATGACTGATTATCTGCAAAGTAAAATTTCTTTTAGTGGGTCTTAGAAAAGGTTTGGTCTCATGGAGTAGTGTGTTTTGGGGCTTTTTTAGTCTTTACTTGACTGAACCAATTCTGCTTCCAAAAATGTATGTGAATATTTCAGTGAGGGTTTTGGGGTTTTTTTGTATTATCCAGTTGCTACAGTGAGAGTTTTGTGTGCTTTAAGCTTGCACTCTTGCTCTCTCTTTCCACTCCCGCTCTCAGTGTTGCCTTTCATGTCTGAGGAATGCTGTAGTCTTACTTTATTGCTTTAGACTGTTATTAGCTTTTGTGGGAAAGGCATGAATAACACTTATTGTTAGGTAAATAAAGATGCTGTGTGGTTTTCCATAGCAACATGCTCACCTGGAGGTGGTTTCTGACCTCTCTAAGGAGTCACCTGGAGGATTTGGTAAATTAATCTATCGGGAGATGTCCTGCTAGGCAAATGCGGTCAGGTTCTTCTAGTGTCCCTGTAGCCTGTCTGAAGTCACCTCAGTCAGGGGAAATAATTAATTGATGGTGTGTGAGCATATTTGTTTTAACTTCAGGTAGCTGTTACAATTTCAGGGGTTGGTGCTCCATGATGCAGGGCATCTGCTGCAACTTTTTATCTAGATAAGCCATTTGCTCGCTGAGGACTATGAAGGAAGGCAGCTTTGACAAGAAGTTGCTAGGCCAGAGTTGCAGCCATTTACATATGACAGTGTTGATTAAGCTGCTGAAGAATAAGTGCCCTGGGACACAGGGATGTTGGTACACTGATGGTCCCTGACTCGCCCTCCTGTAGTCATTACAAAAGCACAAGAAAAAAAATGTTTGGAGTCAGAAGCTTTATCTAACGAGACAACGATTGTGCCTGCCTTGCCACAGAGGTACAGCATAGATTGGAAAGTCAGAGTTGTGATTGTTGCTGGGGTGGACGCTGTGTGCAGGGATGCTGTGAAGACTAGAATAATCAGAGAGAGGGATTAAAAGATGGTGACTGCACATTTAGCATCTTAAATTTCCAAAGCAACATGCAGTCATTTAATCCTCCATTGGGAAATATCACTACCCGTTCCACACATGTAGAAAACGAAGGCATGGAAGCTGATAGATGGGTGACAGAGACTGACAGTCGGTGCTGGAGCCATATTTAAATGAATGCCTGGTCTTGAAACCCAAGTTGTGTTAACTAGACTTCATCGTGTTTACTGACTTAAGCTAATCAAAACTATGGTAGGCCTACTGAAAAGTACTCAGGTGTCTCTTTCTTTTCAGATCTGTAACTGAATATGACAGCAGGAAAATACTTTGAAGTTCAAGAATAGTCAAATTGAAACCAAAGACCTGCTCTCTGCTCAGAGAGGGACAGGCTAGAAGTTATTGTTGTGGGAGCTTGAGACCAGTGCTATGGCCGAGTTCAAACCAACCACCTTCTCTCCCTCCCCCTCACATATAAATTCACGTTCCGTAACATTATTTGCTAAAAATCCAACATGGATAGTTGAAGCTGAAATGTACTAATCCATGGCAGAAAACAGGAAGTTTCTTGCAGAAATGGATCAATGGGCATTGTATAGGTGCATAATATGAAACTTTAGTTGCCTTTTTTGAAGCAATGAATTTTTGGTCAGAGCTGAAGGCAAAAAAGTAACGGGTAGATGATTCAAATGTCTTACTATGCTAGTCATGCTATAGCCCTCTTCCCTTTGTCTTCTCTCCTCTAGGAGAACTGCAGGAATGGCATGCTTCCCCAACACCTGATGTTTCAGTTCTCTTTTTCTTCTCTTTTTCCATGTTCCTATTCATGCTTTCATTGGGTCAGAAGACACAGATCTTTTGTGCACAGGAAGCAGCGTAAAATTGGTCATGGAAACAAATGCTGAGTGCACTGGTTAGTAGGGTGGGAATCTGGAAGTAAGTTTTATCTCATTTACTTGTACTGCAGTAGTGGCAAGGAGCTGCTGTTACGGACTCAGCACTAGGCGAGGAACGCACATAAAACTGAAAGGTGGTCTCCTTTTCCAAAGACCTTTTATTTTATTGACAGGGTGGGGATAAATTGGGCATCCCCAGTTTGATCTTATTTTTCTGGCTGCTTGATAGCCAAGGGAATGGCTGAGCCCTGAAGTCGATGCAGAAATTTTGGTTTGCAGACTATTTTGTCTTTGGTGCCTTTGAAGGTTCCAGCTGGTGTTTCTGGCTGGTCTCACCCATCCCTTGGGAGAAAACATTAGGTCATTCGGACTCCATTTGCAAGGGCACTGAGCAGGGTAGCGCAGCGGTTATTTTAAGCTTCTACTGACCAAAATGGGATTTTAGACAATTAAAAATACTTGTATTCTGCTGCCTGTTACCTTCAGTTGTCCAGATTCAAGATTTTCTATCGTCTGTATGCAAGTTACCATGCAAGAAGAAAAAATTGGACATGGGAGTATGTTTGTGCAATTCTGTATTTTTAAATCCCTGGGAAAACCTGGCTGTGACAACCGTCTGAGGTAATACAGTATATTGACATGCTTTGGGTTGTGCTGAAACTTTCTGATAGTGAAAGAAACACATGGCATGCTCTCCCCCTCACGCTGAATAGCTGCTGTAGTGTTTTGTGTGTATTAATAGTCATGTCTTTTCACTTTTGAGTTTTTCCTTTCCTGTGTACAGCGCCTCAGATTCCGGGGATTTCAAACTACTTTGCAAAGAAGACTCGACTGTCAAAGATGAGCTTAAACAATAAAAAGCAGCCGGGGTCAGTGGTCAGCCTGCTGTACTGGGTATCTAACCTGTGCTCAACTCCTTCTTTTGCATGAGTTAGGGCTTGTCATGTGCCCTCTCGGTGCCTCCACTTCTTTCCTGTCTCTATCTTGTCTGCTCTCGTTGTGAGCTTTCTGGAGCAGGGAGTCTTGCTCTGTCTACGTGCAGTGCCTTAATGGGGTAGGGCCCTGATCTCCTCTGGACCTCTGTGGGTGCTGGCATAACATAAGGAGAATAACAGTGATGACGAAAGTGTCCTTAAATGCCTTTTGACACGCATGCAACTCAAATTCCACTTATGCCAAAGGAAAATATTGTAGGCGATTTAATCCATAATGCAGGAAAATGACAGGGAGTTTTAAAAATATTGCAATAAAGAGCCACTGGTTCCAGATGTATTGAAATGGTGGGATTGAGAGAAGTTGTTTGTAGTTTGATTCACATCTTTTGTTTGTTTTTTGTTTGTTTTGGGGGTTTTGTTTAGGTCACCTGCTGATGTCATTTCAGGTCTTGTTGATCCAGGAGTGGAAGTTAAGGGTAAGAAGCGAATGTTTGCAATTAGCTACTTACATGATAAACATATATATCATAGTGACTGATCTATCTATCATAATATGATTTCCATCACTTTGATATATTTGGGTGATATTGAGGGGAGAGGAAGCTTACTTTCCCTGAAAAATGAATCTGAAGTGCATGTTAATGTTGTTTTCTGTCCTTCCAGTCTCCTCCCCAACAGAGTTTTTAAAGTTTGTGGGGCAAAGTAGCTTTAATGCCATCACTGTCATTCCTTTGCATCTTAACGTTGCTTGCAGCTGCCATCCTACAGATAAAAACTTGTTTCCTGAGCCAGCAGGGCTGCTGTTGGAAAATACAATGCGTTCCCTTTTACAGGCACTAAGAATTCCTCTTTCCCTGTGGGTGAGGTCCAAGGACACTTTGGGTACCCTGCGAGCTGGTGATTGTGGAGATGGGGCCCGTTCTGCTTGCATTTGTGTAGTGCTCTTACATGAAATACTTAGCCATGTCAAGAGTCATGTCTTGGGAAGAGTAGGGGCAAGTGCTTTCAGAGTTGCTAAAGACTGTGGGCAGATTTTTTCAAGTGGCTGTAATTTTGGAAGCCCATCCTGTGAAATTTCAAATGTGCCCTGATGTTTAGAAAGTTCAGAGACTCTGTCCTGTAACAGTCTGAACCCAAAGAGAGAACTGCAGGTTTGGAGCATACAAAAAAAAAAAAAGGAGGCAACTCCCAGACCTGCGAGCTTAGCTCGGCAGTGCTGGAAGGTGAGCTAGGAAGGCAAAGGAAGGTCTTCATTGATGCTGAGATTTGCCATTTTGTATGTATGATGTTAAGCAAATAACTTCTCTTCTGCTTGCTGTTTTTTGTGACTTTTTCCTTGTTTAAGAATGGATGCTTGAACTAAATGTTTACTGAAATGCTGGTTTGCTGGGAGATCTGAATATTTGCCAAAATATAAACATCAGTGACCTTGGGATTTGGAGCCCTTATTCAAGGAACCAGGAAGGACAAGGTCTCTGCTGAGATGTTGACTGTGACTGTGCATAGCAAAGTGTGCAGTAGGCAAGCACTGTCAGAGCTCTTTGTAGCATGAGCTTTAGGATCCTGCCTAACTTTTTAAGAATGTTCCTTGATGCACAAGTTGTGTAGTCCAAAAGAGGAAAAGTTTGCTTCCTGGATCAGGAGGGGAATATTGTTAAACATGTTGCAGCATAAAGGCCATCTCTTATTAATGAAATTTCAAGGGAAGTTCTCACTGAAAGGAATCTCTTGAGCTTCTTTTAATGAAATGTCAGGAGCAACTTTACTGCTTTCTTTAGGTAGGATAGCTAGTGAAAATGCAAGAGTTCAGTGGCAGGGCCAGTGAGAACTTATTTTAAGTGCAAAGAGTCTCCTCTCTCTCGTTCCTTCCCATCTGATCTGGATGAGGGGATCGAGTGCACCCTCAATAAGTTTGCAGACGACACCAAGTTGGGCGGGAGTGTTGATCTGCTCGAGGGTAGGAAGGCTCTGCAGAGGGACCTGGACAGGCTGGATCGATGGGTTTAGGCCAATTGTATGAGGTTCAACAATGCCAAGTGCCGGGTCCTGCACTTGGGTCACAACAACCCCATGCAACGCTACAGGCTTGGGGAAGAGTGGCTGGAAAGCTGCCTG
>NW_008795131.1:4856093-4904251 GCF_000699145.1 Aptenodytes forsteri | reverse complement strand
TGGTTCAGTGGTGGACTTGGCAGTGCTAGGTTTATGGTTGGACTCAATGACCTTAAAGGTCTTTTCCAACCTGAACGATTCTATGATTCTATGTTCAGCCACCTTAATAGTGTGTGGTTGTACTCTTCCTGCTCCAGCTTTGCACAGCACCAGAGATCGTGTACTGCCAGAATATGGCTTACTGCACGTATTTGTTAACGAAGTGGAGATCCAAGTCTAACCAGTGTGAAATGGGAGAGGATGAAGCAAATCTTCCTACCTACCCCATAAAACTAATAGTTTCTTTTCTATCGTGAAAACTTGGATGATGTTTCTCTTCTGTTGACTTTTATGTCTCCATAAGCAGCAGTCTCCTCCTTTTCCACAAATAAGCCTTTGGTCATTGGTTTTGCTTTGGAGCAAAGCACCTCCATTGCAGCAGGAGGGTAGCTGGCATGAAGAACTGATGGATACTGACTTTTTTTAAGCATTTCTAGTTTCAAAGATTAAATATCGTACTAGACTTTATGATTTGAGGTCATTTTAACCTCCTACCTCTGGGCTAAGACAGCTCATCTGCCTCTCATTTTTCAGGCTTTGTTACATATGTATTTGAAGCCATATGTAGAATAGTAAAAGCTTGTAGCTCTCTTATGGTAGCAGTTAAAAAAGGGAGGGAGCAATGTAAGTGCCACAGGCTGTTTGAAAACTAATACTCCCCCAGCTTCTGATTGGAATTCAAAGTAGGTTTACACCATTTGCCTTCCGTGTTACTTTATTGTGTTAGTCGTTAACCTTAGCAGGACACTCCCATATTATTGTTATTTTCTTTCAGGAAAATTGCCCAAAGAAAATTTAAGTTCAAGTCGTATCAGGCAGATTTTTTTTTTTAAGCCCATTAGGGAAATTCCTTCTGAACGGGGCACTTGTGGGGAAGGAGGAGAGGCATAAGCCTTATTTAAAAGAGAAGTAAATCAGGAGATCTGTCTCTTCCCACAGACAACTGTGTCTGGAAAACGGTGATGGTGAAAGAGGCTGATATTTGCCCTCCTTTTCCTTTTGCACATCTTCTGATGACATTAGCCAGAGGAGATAAGTGAAGAATATTAATTCTGGTGCTACTGAAGTGCGAGGTTAAGATGTAAGCTACCAGCTGCCCAAGGGTTCCCTGGCACTTAAAACTCAGGCCTTCTTTCATTTTACTTTTTCAATAAAATAATCTGCCTACCTGAAATTCCTCCTCCTCATCTTTTCTTTCTTTGTTTCTGGTTGTTTGGTTTGTCATTAAAGCAGTGGTTGTGTTTTGCTCTGGAGATGATTGTGTAGATCTGATCATGCTGCAGCCAATAAGTTTATTCACTTTGGAAAGCAACTGAGTTCCTTTAGGATTAAAAGTCTGCATGAATGAACGGGATTTTCTGGTTTTGTACATGTGTATATACTTTGTGTGTGTGAGTCTGTGTGTATTTTTGTATTTTTTTTTTTTAAGGGGCATTTTACAGAATGAGGTTGGTGTTGGGAGTGTGATGCTGGTGTGTATGCCCTCTTTCTTCTCTGAGTGTTTTTTAGCATTCAAGTAGCAAGCTGTTGTGGATGATTGTTACTAGCCAAACCTGGAATGCTGCACAGAGGTGCAGGTGGCTTGTATTGATACATTACTCTTAAACTGGATTCTGATTTCAGTGGTCAGGTTTCCATGTCCTGAATTGGTTTTGGTGATAGGAAACGCTTACTAGAAAAAGTGATTTGCTGTGCATTTCTCTTCCTCCTAAAGGAACATTGTCAAGAATTGCAGGGGAAGATTAAGCACTTAGTCTTGCTCTCCTAATCTGAATTGTTCTGTGAAAGTTTAATTTTAAAGAGTATGCTCCTGAACCAAATTTGCTGTTCCCCACTGGCAGTCAGTTTTGAAAGCATATCTATAACATACACACAGGATGGTGAGGGGGAGTCATTTTAACCTCTGCCAAGAGGAAAACACAACAGTTGGGAGAGGCACAATGTAATGGTAAATATTTTATTGACATGTTCCAAACATATTGGATGTAAATTTACACACTGTCTGAGATTTGTTAAGTTTCCTTGTGAATTTTTATGTTCCTGTAAATCCTGGTTCATTAATTGGCTGTAAAGTAACGAACATCTGAGCCAATCCTTCACCAGCAAGGAAACCAATGTTAGCAGTGATCGGTGATAATAACCCCCCCTGCGAAGACAAACCCCAGACACCCTCTGAGCAGCCCTGCTGTGCGCTCAGCTCACCCTTCTGCACGCCTTGGGAAGTTCTGGCACATGGGGAGGGAGTGCATGAAAATCCTGTTGGCTTGGTTCCTCTCCAAAATGCAGGGGAGATAAAAATCCACATTTGCGTAAATGAATGAAGGATGGGTCAGTAGGCGTAAAGAATTATTTTCTGTCCCCTAAAGAGGATAGCGGGGGTCTTCAAAGAAATTGAAAGTCAGGTTTCCTTTGTAAACTTAATTTGAAAGATAATGAAACCTTTTAAACTAGTATCTTTAGGCACTGCCACCATCTTGTTTCCATTGCCGGTTAGCCCTGATGTGGTTCCTGTTCAACAATTTGTGAGAGGAACAGCTCTGGGTTTGGGGCAGGGCTCAGTTCTTCAGTCACTGTGGAGAAACAAAACAGCCCGCAGCAGAAGCAGACATTGATCCCTCTGTTCCATGTCCCCAGGCATATGGGATTCTCATCCCCTGTGTTTCCCTCCCTAGGACAAGATCAGAAAACTTGAGGGCAGGAGGAGTTAAGAAAACTACCAAGGGGTGTCTGGATGGCAAGGTGACCTTGGCTGGGCAGTTGGTTGGTAGAACAGTTTCTGGGAAATCTCACCTTCTCACCACCAAGCCTTTGGTGAAGACTGAAGACAGAATTGTTCCTCTGTGGTTCTAGAACCCGAGTGTTTGTCCAAAAAGCAAAGAGTAGGAAAATTTTGATCAAGTCTGCAGCTTGCTGTGAATGTTGCACCTAAATGGGATTTGAGAGATGCATCCTTCTGTCAGCATCCTCGTAATTTGAAGGTTCTCCATTAGACGTGCAATAAGAGTTTTTATTCTCGCAACGTTCTGAAGATGTTTTCTGCTTCCTACCCTTGGATGTTGGCTTTCTAACTGGTGATTATTAAAAAGAAAAAAAAAAAATCTAGTTTTGGATATACAATTTGGGTCCAAAAGGTTATACAGCATTTATTTCACTGCATTTCTTCTAAAATTCCTTTGCTGGAGTATTTTGAGGCTTTCATGATTTTTAGTCTATCTAATTAGATTTCTGAGGCTCAGAGGACTTGGCTAACTCTGCCAGTTGGGCTCTGTCAGAGCTAAGTCTTTGATGCCATGAGGAGTCCAGAGACAATAATGATGTCTGTATTTCAGTAGTTAACTGCAGGGGTTTGCAAGAACAAGTGATTCAGAAGCTGTGGCTTTCCATCTGAAGGTGGCCTGATTGTAGCTCTTGCTCTCGTAAGTTGGTTATAATGTTGGGGTGGTGGTGGGTGTGTGTGTTTGTGTTTTGTGTGTTCGTTCATTTCATAGACTTTCCAAGAGTCAAATCTTCCATTCAAACCCAAGGTTAAGAAAACAGCTTTTTAAAAATAAACAAAATAGGCTTATCTGCTTTAGTGAATCTCCTTCTTGGAGCCTCAAAATAACTAAGGCATTGCTAAATCTTTTTGAAAGATGCCTCTTTAGAAATTAAGAGCTTGGGCGTGTGAGTAAATTAGTGGCACCAAGGAGGTGCCTTGAACCTGGTGTAGAACATCATCCCTTCTGTGGCGTACCTGTGCACGCACATCGCTGCTGCTGATGCAGGGGTTGTTTAACTAACCCCGTCTGCAGCCACACCTTCCAAATACCAAATCCACAAACTTTTGTCTCATCACCTCAAGAGAGCACAACATGAAGGATTAAGACTTCAGTAAGGCTTTCAAGAGGGTGCTTACAGGCTGGAACACCTGTTCTGGTTAAAATTTAGATGCTGATTTGTTAAATGTAAATTTTCTAATGTTTACTGAATTGTCACAGGAGGTAGGCAGGAAGTCTGTATAAACGTGTCTCTTATCCTTCATTTAGTAGCATGTCATACATTATAGGTACCTAGTGATAACCCATTTGTTCATGCACAGAGTTTACTGTGGAGCTTTTTTGAGCAAATTTTGGAGACTTCCCCTCTCCTGCACTCCTCTTGGTGACAGCAGCACTTGTACTGCCAACTCACGCTGCAGGACCCCAGTGGGACAGTCCTGTGCAAGCAGTTAGAAGCGTCCTGCTGTCATACTGCTGTTTTCCTACTGGCTAAAGTGAAGTTCTAGGTGTGTGAATGTCCATGACAGTAATGGGAGAATACACAGTATTACTTTGGAGGCTGTTCTTTTGCCAGCTAGTAACGCTGACAGAAATACTGTCAAGAGTCCTACGCTGTTGTCTTTTTGCCTGCCTTCTTTTAGTTAATTTTTTCCATTATCTCTCATTAGATTGGCTGTTGGATTAGATGTTAGTGATTACAGTCTCCAGCTCTGCCTTTTGGAAAGAGGACCTTCTGGGTAATCACAGAAAAACAAAACAATTAAACTTGCTAATAGCCATAGGAAATGTTGCTTGAAGGAAACAGGAAACACAAGGCATCTATTACTATTGTTACCTACAACCTGGATTAGAAACGCTATGTATCATACCGTGTCTGTCTCCTCCGTACCTGGGATCTTATGTAGTCCTATTGAAGATATGAGTTCATATGCTAACACCTAGGAATGTAATTCACAGCTAGATCTGTAGCTCACCAAAGAAAATGACTTAAAAAATTCTGTTGAGGAGGATAAAGGGAAAGATCAAAAGGAGTCAACCTTTTGTCCTCTCCTAACAAGCAAAACACTCTTCTCAAATGTTAGTTATGGAAATATCCCTTTCACAGAAAGAAGTGTAGTCCTACCAGCATTGTGTGTCTAATCTTCACTTGACCTGAGCACAGGAAGTCCTTATACACATGGACTCTTTTTTCTCCTGCATCTGCTTTTATCTTGCCTTAGCTCATCTGGCTTGAGCCTGTCTAGTGGTATGTGCAAATGTGCCAGTACAGATGTGATAGGACTTGAAGAGAGTTGCAAGATTAGCTGAGCAATGCTTTTTTTCTATTTTGCCATTTTAATCTTTGTTAAACCTCTTAGTCAGAGGGTGATTTCCATTTCATCTTGAGTTACTTTGGGCTGCTATGGTTCGTTTCAAGCTATAGCTTGCCTCCTTAAACTTCTGATGTAACCCCTATTACTGCATTACCCCGATGGCTGCGAGGAGCCATACCTACTCCTGGGTATGTAAATATTTTCTGTTCTTTGCTTTCATTTGTCAGACATTTGGGTTTGGTATGAGCACGAACGGAAAAGTTTATTCTTGTTTCAGGGGGAAGGCAACAAACGTTTATCTGAATGATCAAAGCAGAATTTATGGGAAATACAATGGAAACTATTCCTGGCTGTTTAGAAGCTGATCTACAGGAGTAAGCCAAGAGGAACAGAAATGAGTATACTCGGTTCACTTTTTCTTCTTAAGTCAGACTTCTCCTGGGCCTTTCCTGGTCTGAACTGCAGTGAGTTTCCACTAAGCCAATGCTTTTTCTTTGCGTGTCTAATATTTACTATGGATTCGTGATGTGCAACAAAGGGTTGTGGAAAGCAATGGCCCTACTTCTTGTGACATGCTACTTCAGTGGAGCCACAGAAAGTGACATTTTTATTCTAAAATATTTTATCGTCTGGTATTATTTTACTACTTTTCACTTCCCTCCCTCCCCTCTATCTCCTTCTTACTTAACATGGCTATGTACTGCCGCTGGCTCAAGGCCAGCATGTGCTCCAGGGTCAGGTTGAAACTTGGCTTTCGTGCACTCTCTGGGGCAGGCCGTGTCCGGTGGGATGGTTGCTCCACTGCATTCCAGGTTAATGAACCTAAACTTGTGTTTTCAGGCTTTCATTTTGTGTCTCATTCAAAGCTTGCTCTTCCTCGGATGAGGATGGCATGCCTAGCCCACTTGGCTGTAATGACGACAGCTTGGTCAGGTTGCTTATCTTATTAAGTTAACTCTAATGAAGTGTGACAGCCTGACGAGTTCAGGCACCGGCTGCTGGAAGGGAGCTGGTTTTGTAGAAAGTAGGGGTTCAAGTCTGTGCATTACATGGCTTTAGCAAATGTATTTCAACACTTGAAAATGTTACAACCAATCTAACGGACCTGACCTGAAGACATACTTGATATGAAGTTGTAGCAAGTCTGCTGGTACAGCAAGCCTGTAACTAAACCTGATTCTTTCAAATAGGTGAGCTGTATACTGTGTTTTCCTCCTCTCATTGCATCAGGGAAGTCATAGGTAGCTGGTAAGCTGATTCTGTGCAGCCTCTCAAACAACAGCAAGATGGTTTGTAACCCTTTCCAGGCAAGACTGGTTTGGAATGACTTTTCATCTGCAAATGGTTATCTGTGCAAGACGTGGTGGCCTCGTTCCTTGGCTTTGGCAGTCCATGGCCTCTACTTCAGAGGACAGTAATGCCTCTTGATTTCTTGATTGAACTTGCTTATTCCTGAGGAAAACTGAGTGTGTGTGTGTAAGGCTCATTTGGTAACAAAAACTGTACTGCTGTTTGTTTTACTGTGAATTAGAATCCATTAACTTGAGAGAGCTTTCTTCTGTCTTGTTGATTGCCTGCCTTTGGGGCCAGAAGCGTGAGACCCTTTGCCACCACAGACTGGGCTGTAACTTATGTTTCAGCTACACTGGTCTTTTGAGTGTGGATATGTCAGCTATATCTGTCTCTGCTTTCTTGAATACTTTTCCTCCAAGTTCTTGAAGAGCTCAATTTTGTTCAACCTGCTGATACCGGATACACCCCTACTTGCCCAAGGCAGGAACATTTAGGGAATGCTTGCTCTTTTATTCCTTGCAATGGCAGCTTCAGGCTGTTGCTGGACTGGCAAAGCCCTTCATTCTTTAGAAGGAAATAAATGTAGTTAATGTCATGCCAGCTAAAGCTATGCTGTTTTTAGAGGACTGTATGCTGGAAAATTAAAAATTTGTGGAGTTCAAAGGCTTCTATTGCTTCCTTCAAATTCTCTAGCCCCCTCCTTCATGCTGTTACATTTAGAGATAGGCCTGTATAGCTTCTGAGATCTTGCAGAACAACATTCCTGTTGTTGTGGAGCTCATGTAGGCCATTCCCAGATGGATATAACGCTTACAAGATGCTAAATACATGAAGAGTGTTTTACAGAGTGGGGAAAAATACTTAGCGGTGTCTCATGTTCAATGCTTTCATTGTCTCTTCATGACAACCGTAGCAGGTGTGTCAATGGGTAGCATCACCTTTTGATCTAGAAGGAGGCTGAGCTGGTGACTGAGAATTGGTAGAGGCAAGACCTGCCCTGTTTGAGCCATCTGATTCTGCCCGGCACTTTGCAGACCTGCTGGTGTAGCAAGACTCTCCACCACCCTCATTGTGATCTCTTGAGTACAGCATCGTACAGCAGTCCGTTTTAGTCTGCTGAGCCAAAGGTTAGCTTGCAGCCTTTCCAAATCCATGATCGTACCATCTCATTCCCTCCCACACTTAGCATTTTGAACAGCAGTGTCCAATTATGGCCAGGAGACGCTGCAAGAGCTTCACAGAAGGGTCATTATTTTGTCACCTAGGTGACAGTTTGTTACCCTGCCAGTTGTCTGGAGTGCAGCAAGCCACTTCACATACAGCTGACATGGTTTAGACACTTTTTATTGAACAAAATGGGTAGCTGTATCTTTAGTCCTTGTCTCAGAAAAATCAGTTTCCAACTGTTGCATCTGTGATGAGGCTGCTTTGAATTGGCGAATTTTGCAGCAGTTGTCTGCTTTGTCCCTTTCTGCTCGAGAAGGTGACATGAAGAGGGTTGTCCTGATTTAGAAGTGCTTTTAGAAACATGAATCTTCAGAAGGCGCTGGGAGATAGGAAGGTGCTGTTCCTGTTTCTCAGATAGGTAAGCTGAGACGTGGCACTGTGACTTGGGCAAAACTGCCAGAGGCCATCCAGGGATTGCCTCTTAGACTAAAAGCAGGCTTCTGTGTTTATATTAACATATATTTATAATACCTCCCTTTAAGAGGGTTCTCCAGACTGTCCACTGTGGATTTATACTGCAGGTCATGAATCTGAGCTGGGCGACTCCTCTTTGGAGATGCCAAGTGTAGGTTCAGTTTTTTAATTCTTCTTTTAAGTTAGATTTTTTTATGGTGCACCTTGGTAACTAATGCTGAAGTTTCTTTGCCAATAGCCAAGTACTAAACAACCATCCATTGCTATAGGGGGAAGAAACATCATCTCTGCTGTGTGCCTCTTCTTGCTTTTCTTCTGGGTTGGATTATGCATATAGCATTAAAGTCGTGTTGCACATAACATCATGTTAAGCATTTAACAACTCTTGTTGCCACAGGTTGCTTTTCAAGGGAATCCTCTGCTGCCTCCTCACAGGAGGAATGAGATTAATTTAAAACTCTTCCTTCCATTTTAAGCATGGGCTTAGGCAAGGCTGTGAGACTGAGTAAGACTTTGCCTTGTCTGCCAGTGTTTAGAAGGTCTCCTAGAGTGCACCCATCCTTGCGCTCTCTGCAGTGTGTGGGGGCAGAGCTCCCACCAAATGAAACCAATGAAAGAGTAGCCTCTGGGAGTAAAGAAAGCTGATAGAACTTGCCAGCTGACTTTTATTAGTGGTCTACTGTCTACCACCTCTTGAGGAGTTGTTTGTTAACAAAGGTACTCTCAGCTTGGGGAGTGCACTATGATCCTTACGAGTCATTTAAAGCAGTGTAGGCAGTTAAAGATTAATTTTGCATGCAGTGACCTCTTTATTTTTAACTGCTTTGCCTCCTGCATCTTTAGAAATAACAAACAAATGCTCCAAACATACCAACCCCCTTGGAAGACAATGATTTCATTGTGGCTGTGAACATGACATACATTACATAAATATTGGTGCTTACATGCCTGCTGATTCTTTGTCCTTGGATGCTGAGTCTTCCAGCCTCTCTGGTCATGTTTCGTAAGAGCCTGGGAGGAAACACAATCAACAATTTAAGACACTGACGTTACTGATTGGTCAAGACTGTTTTTCTAGCTTGGTCTGCTTAGCAAGGTGGGTATTTTTTTTTTTTTTTTTTATTAACGTGATCATACTGGTTTATCTGTTACTTCGGTTTAGCAGACCACAGCTGTTGTTGCACTTTCATGCATTTGTCTTGAGCTTTTAGATCTCTTTATGTTGGTTATTGCAGGATGCAAAAGAGCTTTACAAACACAGTTCAAGCCTTGTGTCATCTCTGGAAGAAAAGTAACAAAGCCTTATCCTTTTGAAGGAAGGGGGGAGGTAGAGGAATGATGCACAGAGAAATTGTCCTTGTAACACACTTGTGAAGTGTGTTGCATTATGCCCCTTCCTCCCACATGGCTTCTATACATGGACAGCAGCATACTCCTACAGCAATGTAGTCATGCTGTTCTTCTAGCTCAAGTGATGGGGTATTGTGTTAAGGAGCTGCAAGTCCCAGTTTTCAAACCCTGCTGATGACTGGTGCTGGAGGTAGTTTTAATTTCCTGAAGTCTACATATAACTCCAGTGGAGCTAAGAGTTGTTCTCTGCTTGTTTCTGTAGCTAGGCCACACTTCCTTGCAGAGAATGAAATCTAAATCTCTACATGATCTAACAGTTGTTTCCTGAAATACGAACAAAATCAAAGAATGAGGAATGTGTGTTGTTCAGAGCAGCTTGAGAAGCTGAAATGTTGACTGAAGTAGCTGAGAGAAAAGTAGGGTTTTTTAATGGGGTTTTTCTAGATTGTTTAATGTGTTAAATTAATCTTTGCTAGCAAAGCCTTTTAAATTAAGTCAAAGTAATTGTGTATATGTGCTCCTGTAATCGTAAGGTCACTATCTGGATACAGGCATGAGAGAGGATAATTTTTGGTGCAGTATCTCACTCCTTGGATCAAAGGTATTTTATAAAACTGAGATGCGTGTGTAAGAGATAACTGAAGTGTAACCTGCATACAGAAACTTGGGGGTGGGAGGAGAGCCTGATAGACTTGTTTAACCTTTGAATGCCTCTTGGCTCAATGGCCCTTGGATACTGCTACTTCATGGAAAAAGTTCTAAATATAGTACTCGTTTGTTGTTGAATAATAACTTTAGAGGGTGGATGCTAGAGTTTCCAGCTCTTTGCAGGGCGTAAGCAGTGCAGGAGCTATATACTGTAAATGAGACCCCTAATGCGTATTTAGTCCAGTAATACTGCTGAGCACTGACACCATTTACTTGTTGATTTATTTGTAGAATATTCTGTTGAAAGTCTGTTTGTCATAAAAAGCTCCCTAAGATGAAACCTGAGGCTCATTTTTGCCCTTAAGAGATACTGCCTTTTCATTCCCTTTTTGCCTGGTATGTATCAGCTGCCAGGCATGGGACCTTGCTGTCCATATGTCTACTTGTAAAGCTGAAGAGATTTTGAAGGTAAATAGAATGGGCAGGAAATGTTTTGGGGAAAAGGATCAACAAGATCACTTTCCCCTAGAAAAGGGAGAGATGAAATCTAGGGAAAGGTGAAGAAATTTGTCTGAGGTCACCCAGGAGGTCTGTGATGAAGCCGGGGTCTGAAACTGTTGTTTTTCAGAATCCAGTCCTTTAACCAAGGTGTCATCCTTTACTGGAAGTTCAAAAACCCTCTTGCTTTTAACCACCCAGTGAGTGAATCTGCTTCCTTTGTTGCTCTGTTCTCCCAGAGCTTTTACCTTAGAAGACCCTGCCATCTTGAACAATTTCCCTGTATAATGCTTGCTTCATTGCTGTTTCATTTCACTAACTTTCACTTGAAAATCAGATGCTTCCCTATCTTTTCTTTTTACTTCCATATACAGCTTTTCCCTGTTGCTGTTGCTCATTAAATTGTGCAGCTGTGTGTTATTTAACATCATAAAGCGTTTAGAGATATCAGTCATATAAAAGGATACGAAATGAATGTGCATTGTAATTCTAGTCTTGAGATAGCAAACTTCTGTGTGGAGTTGTGACTTAACTTTTATGGCTTTGTAAAAGCTTTTACTTACCTTTTTTATTTAGTGCTCTTCTGAGTCTTAATGATTTGTGTGTAGGTAAATATATTTATAATGCAGTTATTAAGTAATCTGTATAATTATGCACATTAATATAGGTATGAAGTTGTATTGAAAATGTCAGTTATTTTTCTTTCCATGAGTTCAGCAGTAGGCAGCGTGCTGAAGTGGATTGCTACACACTGGCACAATTCCATGTGTATGCCCTGACCTGTGGTCAGAGGATTCCTGTTCTGCTGAAAACTGATGCAAATAAAACCACGCACCAAACCTGTACCCTCCAGGGAGGCAGGTGTGCTAGTGCCAAGGGGCTAACCTCAGAGAAAGAGGAGAAGATGACAAAGCTTTGTTTTTCAATTATTTGGTAGTGAGACTCTTAGTGGAGTTTGGCAACACAGTCTTGAAGCAGCCATGCCAGCTCTTATGTATTGTATTTGGTATTAATAACTCATGATTGAAATGTATCTGGCTTTCGCCTCTGCTTTCTTCTTTTTTTTTTTTCTTTTTTTAAAGCAGGTTACTTAGCATTTGTGTGTCTAGGTTTTCTCGTCTGAGGCATGGAGGTCATGTATTTCCTCTCCAGGCACATGGAGAGACTCTGTTGGTGTCAGTCACATAGGAAGCCAGGGATGATATGATCAGCACTGTCTATATCTGATTTTCCAGATGGGGTTTTTGTGTGTGTGCGTGGTTTCTTGTTGTGTGGGCTTGTTTGTTTGTTGTTTTTAAATACAAATACTCATTTTGGGGCCTAATTGCCGTTGTTTCTTTCTTTATTCTGGATCTGTGTCAAGGAGTTTGCTGGTAGCTCTCCAAAGCCATTTCTGAGAGGGGAGTGCTTGTCTCACAAGCCCCCAGCAGGGATAGTGGGGCCGCAAAGGCTGCAGCTTACCCTCTTTCTGGGGAGCTGCAGCCTTGCTCCTGGCAGGGAGGCAAACCTTCCGCTGCCCTCAGTGGTGCTTAGCCCCCAGGGGTGACGGGTGAACTTGGCCATTTTGCTTGTTTGTAGGTACGCATGTACAAGCTTGTGCACATTTTCAAGGGCAGTGGAAACTGTCGATGTTTAAGTGTGTCCCACAGGGCACAGGCACAGTGCTCTCTGCTCTTCTGGCACTGCTTTTAAACGTGTGCTTGCTTGTGTTTCCATGAGAGCTTGTTTGAGGATCTTTTGCCCGACAGTGGAAACGTCTTTAGCTGTGGTGTGTGGGAGATGACTCTTCTCGACTTTGCTGTGTGCAGGTGAAAGCTGTTGTCGGTTGTATGTCTTACAGAGTGAAAGTAGATGCCTTTAGGAGTGTCCTTGTGTCTTGCAGAACATCTTAGTAATACCTTTTCACATACCTCCTTGAATAATCATTAAAAGCATTTTCTCCTTTTTCTTCTTTTTTTAAGTATCCTGGCCAAAGCAAATAGGATAAGGAACTGAAGCAAGCTGAGGCTGGTATAATATACTAAACCATGACTCTTAACAGCAATTAACGCAAAGGAATGAACATTTTACAGTGCCCTGCAGTTATCCTTAGTTCTCAGTGGTAAACTGAAATAAGCCTGGTATCTATGTACTCGCTAGACTAACTGCCATTTTTATTACATTACATGGTTTATTGCTCATTTTTTCTTCCATTTTCAGGCTTCTCTCAGGCTACTCTCCTTCCCCTTTCATAGTGACCCCCAAAGAAGTATATTATAGTTAGTGCAACTGATTTTTACACAGTTGAGTTCTGATACTTGTACGCAGTCTGTACAACTCAACGTTTGACCATATTACCCTGCTGCCAGGACTAGAGGTGGCTAAGAGAGCCTGTTTGCTTGGGGGGGAATGGGAAAAGGTGTGGTTTGCAGAGAATTCACTGACTCAGAAGTGTCTAAATGCATGCCTTGCTTTAAACTCAGGGTAGTTCTACTAACTTTGTTGGAGCTGCTTATGTGCTTGGTCAGGTCTTCATCTCATTATGACCCAAGTCTTTTCTCAACGAGGAGGTTGTCCCACTTGATATACTGTACAAATAAATCTGTTTATAGCAGCACAGCGTGCTCCATTCAGAAAGATAAGGTAGCTTTATAATATTACTACATACATGTTCAGGTTTGGACTGGCATAATAATTTTCGATAAGAAACTGGCTTTCTTGGTACTTGTAAGAAGTAAAAGCATTAATGCCAGTTTAGTCTGTTTAAAAGGTAGTAATTGTACCCCATTGCTCTCCCACGCTTTGTCTTGGACTCTCTAACTTGCAGTAAGTTTGGGGTAGAGACCGTACAAAGAGTAGCATGCTGGGGAGCTTGTTTTGGTTGTGGCAACCATGAAACAGATAAGAGCATAGCTGTTAGTGCTTCCCAAGTCAGGGTTACCACATCTTGCCCCTAAGCTTTACCACTTGTTTATGTGGAAAGGAGGAGATGGGAGAGAGCCTGAGCTTTAGCAACTTGCTGCATGTGTATAATACTGGTGTATGAAGAACATCTGTGTGAAAACTTGAAGAAATACACTCTTCAGGCAAGAAAAAGGATGTGTAATGTAAGAATACTGTTACCTGCATGTGTATAATACTGGTGTATGAAGAACATCTGTGTGAAAACTTGAAGAAATACACTCTTCAGGCAAGAAAAAGGATGTGTAATGTAAGAAAATACTGTTACTTAATACATTTTTTTTGCTTGGAAGCTATAGTCAACACATGCTGTAATACTTCTCGCTCCTGTGATACAGTAGCAGCATGACACTTTAGATTTATTACTTTTGGTTTCTCTTTAAAGAAATCCTGAATTTGGAATCAGAAGAATGCTTTTTTCTCTTAAGCTACAGAAGGGAAAAAATTTCAAAATGACATAAATCAAAAATATATTAAAAGCCAACAAAACAGATGAAAACTTTTTTGGAAGATTGTCTATAAAGTTTGGCAGAAGAGACTAATGTGCTGTGGTTTTTGGCAGAATTTATAAATGTGAAATACTCTAGGGTCCATGTCCTTGAAATGAGCTATTTTTGTGTATTTTATCTATCTATATAAAAAAACCAGCAGAGGTGATTTGTGTGTGTGTATATAGTGTATGTATTAGCATGTGTGTAATTTGTTAAGTATATATACTACATTCTGTAAATTCAATTACAACTTTATATTGAATATTCAATTACAAAATTATTTTTGTAGTGCAAACACTAGATATCCTGATCTTAGCCAAGAAATTCTGTATCCTCTTGTTGACTACAGGGCTGGCAGTACATAATTTTTTGTGTAGATTCATTTCTCTCCGATACACGTACACACACCTGTAGATACACTTTATTACAAGTACGTTACCGTATGTATGTGCTCAGCCTTTTTTTGATAAACTGCACCATCTAATATTTGGAAAGGTGCACTAGGGACTTGTGAGGAAAGCCAGGAGTTTTTGAGGCTTGCCTTGTGTCTCATAGCAGCCGGAGGGAAGTAATCAGGCCAAGTGGATCAGAATGAGTTGGCTTTGTGTGTGTTTGCTCTTCAATAATCTTTTTTATGACATGTTTCTTCCCCTTTTAATGCATTTTTAAATTTAGTTATGTGGTTGTGTTCTGTGTAACCAAGTCGCACCACAAAGGACATAGTGTGGGATAATCTGTTAAAGCCACTGCTTCCTCCTCTGATGCTGTGGCCTTCTGCCTCTGATTTCTAGGATGTTTCTGACATTTTAAGCAAGGGCAGGCACCCTCTAGACTGCTCACGCTAGTTTACTTTTAATCTAGGGAGGTTGTTTCGATTCAAAAGTTCCTATAACCCTTCCTCCTAAGCTGGGAATCTGGTACGATCACTGCCCCGTGATACACGCTGCGCTATGCGTTACACAAAACGGATATCCTTTTTCCCTTTTTCTCCCTAAATGGAGACTGTGAAGTTTTGCAGGAGAAGAGGTTTGAACCATTATACCCTGGTCACTTCAGTGATGCTGTCTGGCACAGTTTGCACTCCTAAACTCAACTGCAAACTTAAGGCTCAGGTCATCTTACAGGGATCTACAAACTTCCATTTTTAAAAATGCATCTTTCCATATAGAAATGCTTGCATGTCTGTGTATATAACAGTTCCTAAATTGTTATTGACACTGCTTAAAGTGTTTACAAAGAGAGGGCAAGACTTAAAAACTGTCAATTAGAAATGACTAGAGCAATGACAAAAGGTGTGAAAACAGTTACCGGTTTGGTTTCTAAAATAAATCTTCAGGCTGACCCTCGGGGCATGGTTGTTGGGTTTGGAAGCGACAGCTCTGGAGAAGACGAAGCCTTCCATCTGCTGCCAGCAGAGGCTTTAAGGTATCAGCAGTTCAGTGCAAACTCTGCGGAAGCCAACGATTGTGGTAAACGAACGGACTTCAAAATAGCAGAGACTTATCTTAAAACTTCTGTGGTCGAATGTAAGCAGAGTGGTTAATGCCGGTGAGGCCAGGTGCTATGACGAGGAGACGGTGCAGCGAAGGCTGTGGTTGAGCCTACAGTCTGACCAAAAGGGACTCCCCTTTTCAGGGCTGTCGGCGCAGCATCTTCCACGATGCTCCAAGTTGTACAAAGCAATGCATTGTAAAGCTGGGCTCCAGCTCTTTGTATTTATTTTCCTTTCTGCTATAACTCTTTTCCTAGGTGTAGTAATGCTCATAATGCTTCCGAGTTTTGCTGTTTGCAGTGGGGACGTAACAACTAAAAGCTACATGTAAACAGCTTTGTTGGCTACTTTTACTTTCCTTGCTTATATTGTACACCTTAAATGTGCTATTTCTTTTGGCATAATGGCAAAATCGCTGCTTATGGGAACTGCTGTAGATAATACAAAAAGCTCTTTGAAAAGAGCTTTATCAGAGTACAAAGTACTTGGAATTGAAAGCCCCTAGAGGGTTGCTTTATTTTCCCCCTTCATTCAAACTTGTAGTGGTGCAGGATCGAGATACATCATGCCCTATTTTCAGCTGATTTGCATGTTAGAGAGAACGGAGTAATTGGTGTTTAACCAGAACAAAAGAGAATCTGTTTGCTAAAAGAAAAAGAATTCTTGAAGTAGACCCTAATACATATACTGCCTTTGTCTCTCCTCTCATTAAGAATTGAATAGGATGGCCTAGTAATTAGAATGTGGAAGGCATTGCTTTGGTGTTGATGCTTTTTGAGCTAATTGGTTTGAAAATTATATTTGATGTAGCTCTAAGGGATGTTGGCACAACACCTTCTTGGGACATGGACATCCTGTACTCCCATTTAACTGCAGAAATAGGCACTTTGAGGCAGGGATTTGTCTTTTGGGGTTTTTTTATTTATTAAAGCCATATTTACCTTCCTGATTGAATACACAGGATGCATTGCCACATGTAAATAATTCTTCTCTCGCTGGTATGAAAACCTTGAAATGACCTTGGAAAGAGATTAGCCCTGCTTTTCCCAAATAAGTACTTAGTTCAGACCTTAGTAAAGCAGAGATTTGAGCTAAACTGAGTTTGGATTTCTGCCTTTCTGCATTCTTGGAAAGGTTTTGTTGTTGGTTGGTTGGTTTGGGGTTTTTTTGGTTTTGTTTCTGTTTTGACAAAAAGATTAAAACAAATGTAGTTCTTCAGCAGACTGGAATAGAAGACAGGTTTGGAACATGCAGGGGGCTTTCTTTGGTCAGTGTTTGTGCTCATCTTCTTCAGTCCTGTCTGCGATGATGAAGACATTAGGGAGATGTTGATTGCCTTGGTAGATCCTTCCCTTGGATTCTGAAAAGGGATCACTTTAATTTGAAAACATTGAAACTTCAGAAACTTTTTATGGATCTCTTGAATTGCTGAGGGACAGTTGCTTTGGACAAGCCCACTGGATGGCCTTTTGATCTGTATCCTGTATGTGTACAATGGATTTAGAGTGGGTGGAGGCACCAGGAAATTCAGCGAAGGAAGATGCATTTTTTAGACCTAGAGATGAACTTAACAGTAAAGATTCAGCTGTACAGAATTTAAGTGTGTTTTATTTGATAATGCTGTTGTTTTGTGGTACAAATGGACATCTCAAATCTGTTGTTGGTTCTCTGCAGAGCCCTATACGATCATCTTAAAAGTATTACGATGTGGTGGAGTTGTTACTTTATGAGGATGAAGTGAAATTCTAAAATTTCCCCCAAGGTTTCAGTGATAAAAAGAACACTTTTTAAAAAGACTTTAGGTTCTGGGGAGTATGTATTTAGCAGTGTATTTGTTATTTAAATGGATTCAGTCTTGCAATGAACAAAAGTTTGCTGTTCTTTACTTTTCAGGTATGTCTTTTCTCCCTTCTCGTGGTGGGTAGGCGTATGCCTTTTCTCAATGTTTTTGTTTGGCTGCTTACAAGCGTATGTCAAATCAATATTAAAATTGTGATCCTGCTTTAAGATTTGTGTGTGTGTTTATTCTACTACAAAGTCAATGCCCTTTAGTGTCTTAAGGCTTTATCTTAGATACCGTAGGTATCTAGATGTCTTAGATACCTTATCTTTAGATGTCAGTAGGTGACGGTAAGTTGTGTTGCAGGTCTTAAAATAGTGGGTTAGGACTGATGGCCTCTGAGGCCTGACTGCATCTGTGTCCCATTGCAAGGCATTGCTCAGAGTAATATTTTACCGGTGTCCCTTGGACCTCTGCTGTTCAGTGTTTCTGTCTGTCCATATAGCTCACCCCTGCTCAGGGATCAGTCTGGATGGGAGCTATCTATTAGTATAATTTTCCTAACACAGACACATGAATGCTGGCTGCAAACTGCTTCTGCAGCATCAACCTCTGTTTCCTCCTCCATCTGTGCACATCAGTATGTCAGGCATCTGCCAGCTGGGCAGCAACAGATACTGAGGCTCGTTTGGGCTGAAGCGCTGTCAGCGCAAGATCCTTCCCAGCTCCATGTCTCCCTTATTGCTTGTTTAGTAAATCATTCCCTTCTGGACTGTCAGCCAGGGGCTTTTCAGGCTGCAGTCGAAGACTGATGGATCTGGAGACGTTGTTATCCGTAGTCAGCTGTAGTGCACTTTCCACGCTGGGTGCAGGCGGTGGTAGTCCTGGGTATTTGCTCCAGTTCTGTGCCCGATGTTCAGCATTCAATACTAACCCAAACAAGATGGAGTATTTTATTTAGCCAGGTTGTACATAAATGCTCTTATATTTTGCATTTATACAATACATTACTGGTTCAGTGTGCTTTGCTGTGTGGGCATGCCATTCCTTGTTGGCTGAAGTCTGGATATCCACAGTGGCACCAAAATCCTGCTCCTGGGGACTGGGGCGTCCAGCAACACCTGCAAGTGCAAAATTCACCTGCAAGTGAATTTTTTTTTCATAAATAGCATCTCCATAAGATGGAGCTTGGAGGAGAGGGTAGGAAGAGAAACTTGAAAGACTAGACATAAATTGGAGGCCACAATGTTGATATTTTCTAAAACAAACTTCCATTTTTTTTTCTTACGCGTTCTCCTTGTTTAAAAGTGGGCCTAAAAGACAAAAGGTTTAAAAGGGGTTAAATAAACTGAAAAAAACCCGCAGTGTATTTCCGTTCAGATTTAAAACAAGATGTTGTGGATTCACTCAAAATGAAATTTTTCTTTTTTTTTTCTTTTAAGTTTTGCCAACAAACTGAAAACATGTTTGTTTAATCATAAGCAAATTTATCCTCCTGTTTTTTTTTTTTTGGTTCTGTTTTGTTTTCAGTTTAGCCAGCAAATTGAAAAATGAAACTGTTCTGCCAGTGCTACTTCCAGTTAGGATTACTCCAAGGAAGCCGTGTGAATCTCCCCCTTTTACACTTTATCTAGGAACCATCAGAATTTGTTCGCTGATTAATACCTTGGAAATTATAAATTAACCATATGGAACTACTTCAGTTTAAGTAACTTGTATGTTCTGATGATAGCTAATCCCCTTAAAACGTGTTTTTAATGACCAGTTTGTTTTCACCTGAGGTCATTAATGCTCTAAAAATGGCTGTTAACTGCACCAAAGACATTTTTTTTGCCCAAGGAGGAATGCTGCTGTGCACCATATTTAATGGTCTAATACGTTTTATTTCTGCCTTACCTTCCGGATATGCTGGCTTTTTTTAATGGCTGTGTTGGGAAAAAACTGTTTATTTTCTGTCTGCTAATGCCTGATCTTCCAGCCAGCTGGAGTGAGCGATGTGAAGTATGCGGTGCACTGAAGCAGTAGTATGAGCGTGTAATGGCATTGGGCTCAGTGTGTGTGCCCGGCTGCGGAGGGCAGGGGTGCGCAGCCCGCTGCCTGCTCTTGCAGGTCCGCGATACTGTGAATCATAAAGTCATTAGGAATATTAAAATGTCAGACAACGGGCTGTGGTAATTCTCCTGTCTCCTTCTGCTTAATTTTTGCGCTAATTTATTGCTCCTCT
The DNA here is from genome assembly GCF_000699145.1 of Aptenodytes forsteri. Lineage (NCBI taxonomy): Eukaryota > Metazoa > Chordata > Aves > Sphenisciformes > Spheniscidae > Aptenodytes > Aptenodytes forsteri. Next base: position 4,884,784 of record NW_008795131.1, on the reverse strand, counting down.
GTATTCCTACTTCTGTCACCTAAATGCAAATGCACTGGCAGCCTGCTTTATGGATAACACTTAAAAAATAATGGTGCAGTAATGAATGGTGAATTGCAGTGGAGATCTTGCTGAAGTGCTTGCAGTATCCGCATTAATTTCAAATGAATTAATTGCAGTTAATACTATTGTATTTAAAACCTGTCAGAAGCCATAACGATGATTAGGGTGTAAGTGTAAAATGTTATTTCAGAGCAGCATCAACATGTTTTAAAATAGCAATATATGGTGTTTAAAGTGTGTCTGACCTAATGGCCATCATCATCAGCTTTTGTGCTAAGCCAGTCTAGAATAGATGAATCAAAAGTATCTAACTGAGAAAAAGAGGGGCAGTAAACCCATTCACTTTTTCCCCTGACCAGAAGCGAACAGGGTCTTTACCCCGGTGCTGTAGTTAAGAGCAGTGGCAGGATGAAGGAGGGGTTTTATCCGGCAGGACTTCGGGTCCCATCGATCTCTGGTGCCAGGCTTGCACACGCTGCTGCTAAACCTCATCTGCCACCAGTGGGTGGTTCCAGCACAGACACAGGGGAAGGTGGAAACAGACTGCATGTAGCTATGAAAGGAGCATTTCTTTAATATTTATTTCCAGTCCTTCAGAACAAATTGATGCTATGGCAAATACATTGATTATTCGGTAGTTAATACCCTAAAGAAAAAACGTCTCAGTGCCTTGCCTTTCACTTGAGTCCTTGTTGGTAATGCTTTGAGCCATCTACAGCAGGTCTGTGAATTTCCCCCTTGGGAATGTGTCTTTGCTGGAGAGGTAAATCAGGTGGTTGGTACCCGGGTAAGCCAAGTCTGTGGGATGAACTGACACTGCACTGACTGAAATTACAAAGTCTGCAGCGCTGCTGGGCTTCTGGGAGGAGTTGATGAGACTTCTTGCAGGCATATCCCACCACTCCTCGTGTGCCACGCGAGAGGCTGAGATGCTCTTCAGCTCCCGGGAACGAGACAGAAAATTGCCTGTCTTGGTACAGGCTGGGAGCTGTGCGAAGGTGCTGAAAAGTTAACAGCTCTTGGTGATTCACCCTACAAAGTGGGTGAAAGTGGGATGTGGGCTCCAGTCTCTGCGCTTCCCCCTAACCCCCTCCAGCGAGGTGGCGCCCAGTTTGAGCACCTCGGGAACTGGAGGGAAAGCGCCTTACATGTAAAGAGATCTGCAGTGACGCTGCAGGGAGGATGCATGGTCAAGGGGCCGGTGCCACTAGATCATCTTCCTGATTACCTTTTTAATAAGTTGTTGATGGTTGCAGCAGAAGTGTGAACTTACTGCGTGTCAGTTCCTATCTCTGTGCCCCTGGCCCCCCACCAGCATCTGCTCTGCTGGTGTTGGCCCCCGTCCATAAGCCAGCCGTTGGTCCAATTGCATCTTCATTCCTGCTGCCCGCAGTGAAAGTTACAGCTGAAATCCCTCCCCAGGCATTTATTGGTGGGGGATCAGGGGTCCTTGAAGTTGGGTGGTTTGGGCAGTTAAGGTCAAAAAATAAGTCTTTTCTTTTAAGATGAGGCAGTGTGAGTGGAACTTTATTTAGCACTTTCCCCAGGGTAATAGCTGTCAAAGGCTAGACCCAAGGACGTGGTAGCTCACGGGCAAAAGACCTCTGCTCTGCTGCAGCGTTGTGAAACCTGGAGAGTCAGAGGAGCAGGGAGGCAGAGTGAGCTACCGCTGATGTTTCACAGCCGCAGTCTCGTTCTGTGCTCCTGCCATGCCATCAAAGAGGCTCCCAGATCTTCACACCTGGCTTAGAGAAACAGGCATGTAACTTTTTTCAGTTTAACCACTTGTATTTCTATTTTAGTTCTTAGTGTCTGGCTTTGAAGAGCACTACACCTGCAGTTTGTCTCCTGATAGTGGAAAGCACAGAATATAATCTGACAGATTAAGACAGCTGCCTTTTGTTCATCTCAAGCATGAGTTCTGCTCGATGATTTGTAGATACAGTTTCCATCTAACACAAAGGCAGGGACTAATTCTGGCATGTGTGGGACTGATAAGATTTCAGGCCAGATCTCTCTCTCTCAAAAAATAAAAAAGAAGAAAAACCCCTTGATGTGTTACATAGTTCAGTAATCAGTTTTCAGGTTCTTTAATTAGATCTGTGCTTTAGCTGATTTAGCTGCATGTCTCAATACACAAATGATTTATAAAGGGGAAAAAAAGTATGTGTTAATCTCCAGTGGGTGATACTCTGTGCTGAAGTCACTTTGCACTGTTTGTATTATATATGCTACAGTATTCAGTCCTTCCTTTAACAAGGAATTTGACTTCATTTTTAAAAGGAATGACAGAGCTTTACAGTTGTATTGTTAAAAGGTTTTTATTGATGTAGATTTGTATGTATGTTTACATTTATATGTAAATGTAATTATTTAGTGAAGACTAGCAGTCAATTGAGGCCCTACCTTTCCGTTTTGTGCGATAATTATACTAGTAATTTGCAAGTTCATTTCAGTGTAGGTCAAAAATTATGGTTACCATTATATTTAATGCATGAAGTATTCCCGATTCCCCATTTCCTTGGACAGCCTTTCTGCTGCAAATTTTATCTGATTTCTTTCAAAAGCAGCGGAGAGTTCATCATAATCTCTCCTGTTCTTAATCCCTACGTGGTAGTTTGGTAGCCACTTCCTGATGAAGAAATCTGGGCTGTGGAACCTACTGAAACCATAGATAACTCTCCGTTTAATCAATTAACTGGTAGTGGAGACATTTGGAATTACATTAGTGCGTCTGAGCTCTGAACACCCGTGTGGCATTGGGCTGCACTGTGTGGATTTATGGGGTCTGATTGCTGTTGTCTGGTGGAGTTTCTTTGTGATCAAAGAGCACAACTGAGCTTTTCTGTTTGCAGCATGCCTTCGGTGTGTGTTAGTGTCGTTTCCCTTCTGCGCCAAAAGGCCAAGTGGCTGCTGGACTTGGTCCACGTGGTGCTCCAGGAATGATCAGAACAATTCTGCTTCCTCTGTTCTCCCTTCTCTGTAGTTAGAATAGAATTTGGGGCCTGAGGGTATCCTGGCTCCCTCTTGTAATTGCATCATTCCCAGTATTAACTAAAGAGAGCAGATTCTTTTTTTAATAAAAGCTTCCTCATACGCATTCTTGAGTGTTGTTTTAGTTTGCAGCTACTCAAATTGGAATGCATCCAGACGCCAAGTCCTTATGTTTCCTTCATGTCCCTAAACTCTCTTATGGGTAATTTGCATTTCAGCACTGCTCAGTTGCACTTTGCTCAGTTTAGGGGAGGGAAGGTCCATGTGGTAGCGTATGCTGATTTACATATGTTGCTAGTACTAGCTAATTGTAATGTGGATGCTTTGCTTCCTTCAGGCAACCAAACCAGGATATTTTTGTTGTAATATCCTGTTGGTTTAAGGTGAGAGGTAAATCGGAGCCTGCTCTGCTTGATTTACAGCTGGAATCTTGGTTTGAGGTTTGGTGGTAAAGATCCAAGACGCTTGGAGGATGTGATCAAAAAATGGTGAGCTGAAGGGTATTGCTTTAAGAGTTGTTGCAAAAACTTAGGAATATAAACTTTTGCGGTTCACTAACTGAAAATAATAAAGGAAGGGAAGAAACACTACAGGGCACTGTTGAGTAGCAGCATGCCATGTCATTTGATGTTTCAGCCTTTAGCAAACACTATGACAGCTCTAGAATTCCACTGCATGGCAGCCAGTGCCTGCGATAGCCAGCTGTAAAGGTTTGCCATCAGATCCCAGAGGTTTGTTTTGTTGAAAATATACAAGTTTCCAGGTATCAGATCATGCTGACTAGTCTTCTGTGTTTTTTAACAAAATCAAGATTGGAGGGGGAAAGATACTGGGAGTGGAGATTAATAAATTCCATTCTACTGTTTCCCAGCTACTAGTTGGCAGACAGTGGAGTCCTGTCTAAACTTGGAGGATTTTTTTGTCATTTTTGCAGTAGAGCCACATAGATGCGACTCCATCTTGTCGTGGGCCAGTGTGCATAAAAAACGCACGCAGGCAGGGGAACCCACTGAGGCAGTGTCCAGGCAGTACCAGTATAAAGCTTTTTTGCTTTGCACTAGTTTTGTTCCTGCTGGAAGGTTCTTGGAATTTGTCAAATTGAGACCTGCCCAGATGAGCCAGCCCAGGTACGAGGTTTCCACTCCTGACCTGTGGTTGTGTTAGACGCAAATGTTTCTGAAGCGTCCCCTGAAAAAGTGTTCCCTGATTACTTTTTGAATTTAGGCTTTCCCTTTCAGAGCTGGTGGGATATCCTGGCTGCTGTTCTCCGTGTGTTTTGTAGCTACAGTGTGGCTTAATGACAGAAAAGAACCTCATGCTGGAACAAAGCAAACCTCTCAACAGTCCTAAAGCGGCTCTGGGTGCTGCCCACAGCATCCTTCCCGAGTGCTCTCGGTGGCTTTTACATGGATGTGTTCTAACTTTAGTAACAGCTAATACTCCGTTTGTGTTTTGAAACACTCTTAATTTGTGCTGTTAGGAAATGGACATAAAAATAAAATGGGACTGCAAAGAAATGTCAGATTAAATTTTGACTGAGCAGCCAGGGCTGCAGATGGTGACGGCGCAGAGCAGCATTTTGGGTCCTCGTTAATGCTCCCCTCCCTGAGAGCTCTGGAGTGGTTCCCTTACCAAAATGCTGCTTATTTTATTTATTTATTTATTTATTTATTTATTTATTTATTTGCAGTGTTGGTGAGTGAAAAGTTCCGGACAGGTGCTACACGGAAGCTGACCTCTGTCTGCTCACAATGCAAGGAGCAAGTTTCTTGCCTGCAGGCATTGTTGCATGTGAAAGTGGCAAGTTGAATGTAAGGCTCCATGCAGCTATTACACAGTCAAAACCACTGCTGTGATGTGTCTGAAACCCAACAGCTTGGGTTAGGAGGGTGCTTATGGTGAGGTGAACATGTGCTTGATAACTGGATTGAACTTTCCAGCTCATTTTAGGGTTTTTATTTATTTATTTATTTATTTATTTATTTATTTATTTATTTATTTATTTGCAGTGTTGGTGAGTGAAAAGTTCCGGACAGGTGCTACACGGAAGCTGACCTCTGTCTGCTCACAATGCAAGGAGCAAGTTTCTTGCCTGCAGGCATTGTTGCATGTGAAAGTGGCAAGTTGAATGTAAGGCTCCATGCAGCTATTACACAGTCAAAACCACTGCTGTGATGTGTCTGAAACCCAACAGCTTGGGTTAGGAGGGTGCTTATGGTGAGGTGAACATGTGCTTGATAACTGGATTGAACTTTCCAGCTCATTTTAGGGTTTTGGTTTTGCATCTGTGTCTTGTTTGCTGTGAGTATGGAAAGGCCTTGACCAGGTCTGCGTGCTTGCTTTTAGCAGGGAACGCCTGCCTCCGAGAGGGGGAGAGCAGGCAAATGGAGCAGAAAAGACTGTGCCGTAGGAGCCGTGTATCACTCATAATTGCCATGTTAGTCTCAACAAACAAACTGGATGTAATGCTGGCTGGATTTAAATGCAGGGATCCTCATAACAGCAAAAAGGTTTCTGTGTGCTCTGACTCATAAAGCTGATTTTAAAGAAAACGGGCATTATTTTAATCCTATTTTCCTTCCATTTTTGCCCTCCTTTGAAAACACTTGAAACACCTTTTTAACTCTACGTTTTAAATGCTTCTTTATAGCCATGAAATATACCCTTGTGTGGTTTTCAGGTCTCTTTAATTTTTAAAAGCCGTCCTTATTGCTGCTGCATAAGGAGAAATTTTTAGATTATGGGGAGAAGCAAATGTGACATTCTGTTCCGTATTAAAAGTTAATTTAGGGCAGAACTGAAGACCAAGAAAAGCGTCTTTCCTTTTCCTATACCTCCTTGTAATGTAATTGACCCCTAATACCTCTGCAAGATCTGGCACTCGGGCAGTGGAAACTAACTGCCCAGGGGCACTGTGCTAACACAACTGAAGGAATTTGCCCAACCGGAATAAAACTTGCTATATTGAAGGGTTTTAAAGCAAATCTGTTAAAGCACATTCTTGTCTAAAGCAAAGCTTGTGGTACCAGACTTGGGCAGCAAGTGAAATGATGTGGGTTACCTGGGAGGGCACAGCAGGAAAGGTGTGCAGGCTGCTTTGCACAGGTCTAGAGGAGTGAGTTTGGCACCAGCCCAGAACCAGATTCAAAGCCTGTCCCTAGTTAGTCTTGATGTAAATGGGTACCTGGCCGTGAGGACTGGAAGAACCTCTAGGCCACTGGGCCTGAACGCAAACCATGTTCTTTGTTACTGGGAGCTATTTAAAAACTGCTGTGCCCTGACCGTGCCAGTGCCCCGACCGTGCCAGTCCCCCCTTGGGATGAGGTGTGATTTGAAAGGCATAACTCGTGCCTGTGCCAAGTCTTAGCCCTGAGTTGGTTTGTGTCCTCGTCTCTTAGAGGAATACTTTGGTCTCGTGCTGATATTGGGCATAGAGACTATTAAAAATGACAAATTAATTCAGATTGTGGTCATGGAAACAAGGTTTTCGCTAAGACAGTTCTTGTCACTGCTGAGATTGATAAAAGCCTTTGATACTATGAAGCTGGAGAGAAGAATAGGTTTGTATAAGTATATAGGTAGGAGAGATCTGGGATAGCCTCAGCCTTGTGGGAGAGAAAATACAACTTTGCTGTAATCCTCATGATTCCCTTCCTCCTCTGGTAGCATTAACTGGAACCTCTCTCTGAAGTCTTTTTGCAAGCCCTGGGCCGGAGGAGTCACAGGCATCCTCCATCCCTCTGAGCGGTTCCTCCACGTTAGAGCCGAGACTATGGAGAAGGCAGTCCGGCTGCGTCCCTCAGCACTAAATTAGCTGTGTGGTCTTAATCAGAGGTAGCAACTGGAGGGTTGCTACTGAGACTTAATTATGCGATTGTAATTTTCTATAAAATGCATCATAAAACCTATTCATGCCTTATATTGGCTTGAAAGAGTTATTCCAGCCTCTCCAGTTGTACAATATACACTTTAGGAAATTGCCTAAATCTGTATTTTTCTTGGAGCGGTGCTAGTCAGCCCCACAGGTTGCTAATAAATAATTCATAACCTTCTATGAAGGATTATTAAAATAATTTAAATATCTAAATGACTGGCTCTCCTTGGCCCAAGCAAAGCCCAGAAGCAGGTTTTGGTTCATTTCTGTGACCTCTCTTGGCGTGCTATTTGAATGCCCTAAATTGTAGACCCTACATAAACACTGACTTGTTCTTATTGGCTTTGAATTTCTTCTGCCATTAAATCTGATTTATTTTTTTTAACACTAGTAGGTAAAATATATTTTTGTACTTCCATAACATTTAGAGTGAAGGATTTAAAAATATCTAGCATGCATTAATTTAGCATGAACTCCTTCATCAGGGTTGAGGAAACACTTTTCCCATTTTAACAGTCAGAAGGGTGGGAGGAGAGCCCGAGTTTCCACCTGCCTCAAAAGTGTTTTATCCCTCCCATTGATACAACAAATAAGAAATTAGAAGGGGAAGAGAGGCTGACACAGCAATCATCATAGCTGAGAAAATGGGCAAGCATACCATTCATTTCCTACAATTTTTAATTTTTTTTCTAGAGTGAACCTACACCAATTAAATACACTTAAATCACTTTTACCTCTGGAAGAAGCAGTGCCCGTGAGGGGTGCCTTACATTGCTGTACCATGGCAAGGCTGCCTAGGATGTCTGTAGGATTGAACCCCCTAGAGCAGAGCAGTTGCAGAAGTCATTTGTTTATTACAGTATTCAAGCACGGATCCAGAAACGAATGCGTTTTGCGATGAGCTGAGCTGTGATTGCTCGGCAGCTCTCGTCCTGCGTGTTGGGTGAGGTACTTACTACTTAGCAAGGGTAGAGCTGACAGCCTGGCTCCTCTTTATGGTGGGGTTACTCACAGCAGCAAGTCGTATGCTTGATGGTATTTGTAGGCTTTTAGGGCTCTTCATTCTGCTAATTTGACAGTATTGAAAGTTCTATTTCCCAAACTGTGCTGTGGGTTGGAGAGAATGACAGCTTGATCTTTATTTGTCTGTGCAATATTTATGTATGTAAATTACTAGTGTGTTTGCCTTTATCTCTAGATATAAATACAGTAGATGTATACAAATATAATGAAGAGGCACAGGAAGCTCGTTTTGTTTAAGCAAAATGCAGCACATTAAGCCATCATGCCCTGACACTTGTTTCGTAGTGGGAAACAAAAAGGGAAGCATCTAGCTTTTGTTGGGAGACATGAAAGTTGCTGCTTCTTTACATATTGGGTATTATGGCTTTAGCACACTAGAATCATTGGGGGTTTTATTATTTTTCCTTTTGGTGAAGACTGAGAAAAGACAAAGGCTAAAAATAAAAAACATGATTTTTGATATAACTGTGGAAACATGGTTAGTTCTAACACAGCAGGTGGCTAAGGGACTCAATCGGCAGAAACCAGCAGTGCTTTCAGTGCAATCAAAGTTAAGTGCAGAAATTTAATTAAATGGTAGCAAGGCTGGCAGAAACTTTGTAAAGCAGCAGTGCATTGTCAAATTCAACAATTATTTCAAGGAACACAATCCACAGATGGCGTCTAATTGATAAATTAAGGTTCTGGTGCCTGATTCCGCTTACATTTAAAGGTTCTCTTTTCTTAAACAAAACCTTAAAATTTTAAGGCTGCATCACTGTTCTGAAAACATAACAAGCTGCCCTGTGTTTTTTGGATTGAGAAACGCACGCTTTTCGTGTTAAATGGAGAAGGTGTTTGTTTTATATTTTCTGTCTTTCATTCTGGGAAAGATGTGGTATGTTGTTGGTAAGGCACTTAACTGGAATCTTGGGTGTTTAGAGCTCAGCTCCTCTGGACCTCCCCTATGTGCTGGGACAGGTAGTCAAATAATCTCTCTCAGCTTTTAAAAGCTTTTCAGCTTGCCTAACTATACCTTAAAGCTGTCTTTCGACTTTTGGACCTCATTATCAGTGAATGCAAATCCTTCAGAGCTTGATATCCTGCTTTGCAAGTCCTTTTTAGCCCTAGGCTGGTCAACCTAGGGGACCAAGCCTGGAAGGACAATGACTAACGTCTTACTGCCACTGTCACTTCCACACGTCACGTTTTTTGGTTTGGTGTTGGTGGTTGGTTTGTTTGGTTTTGGTTTTTAAGGGAGTTCTGGGCTGGTTTTATGTTTGCCTTCTTGCTTGGGTGTTGCTGAGAGCTCCCTACTGCTTTGTGTTGGTGTGAGGGAACCCAGAGTGCATCTCCAGGGGTCCTGCAGCAGACCTGAGAAAAGCTTCACGTGACATTCTGGATGCCTGTAGAGTTTAGTAAAACAAATGGGTCCTGTTTTCCCCCTTTTTAAACTGAAGATATATCAGGGATATTTTGTCTCTGTGTTTTTGATTTCCATGTGTAAATACAGTTCCCTTTCCAAGGTTTAGCATAGCACTTCAGAGAAGGGGGCAGAAAAGATTGAATCCAGCTCTTCAAATACACTTTGCATGTTGTCTTTTAATGCTGGAAGAGGGTCTTTTCCCTAAGCTAGTGGCACTCCTCCCTCTCAAAATAAGTGTTTTGAACAAGGATGGGAATTGAGAGAGAAAGAACATCAGATTACATAATAGCTATAGGTAGTATATATGTATATACACACCTGGATATACAATATTGATTTGTCCCTTGCTAAAAAAAGAAGAAAATTTTTGACCTTCCAATTTCATACTTTCTTCTTTATTTAGGTAATGTTAGAAGATGGATGCAAGAGGGAAATGACCATTTCATTGTATATGTTGTAAACCCAGGGCACAGATTCCCTAATTGCTCTTCTGAATGTGTTGTGTCTTTTTTTAGCATTGCCCTTGTGGTAGTAAATTCTCCATTAGCCGGATTCTGCGTGATAGAGCTGAATCCCTTCTGAGTGATGTAGCTGAATCAGTGCTTGTTATTTTCGGTTACTAGCAGTATACTTGAATTCGGTAACTCGACTGCTCCCTTCCCCCTTTCTCCCCTCCTGTGCCTAAATATATCCAAGCAGTCAATCAGCACTGGCAGGCATCAATGCTATGGCTGTCAGATTGAGTTAGCTGTGGATAGCCTAAACTACTGGCTTGTTTTTTTGGGGCTTGAAAATGTATTCAAATAGTGGCATCATAATTTGACTTGCAAATAAGTACAGTCTGGTAATGGGGCCCTTGTATAGAAGGAATGATGCAGCACTTTAGACAAATGTATGTCTCCTTGCCATGAAGCAGATTAGAAATAATACAATACATGCTGATGTTTATGGCTACACGCTTAGTGAACAGAGACATTTTTGAATTTTCATTAATGGTGGATTTTGTAGTTTTTAATGGAACAAAGAAAAAACACTGGAAATAAAAGAAATGCTAATGCCTTCCTGGGAAACTTAGAAAACATTTGGTTTAGAGGCAAATGGGCTCTGGCCGTCATTTTCTCTCTTAATTTTTTTCCCCTTATCTAGGCTTGTTGGCTGGTTGGTTGTTTAAGAGCAACACTTAGGTGAACGTGTTATCTTTGTTGCTGCTCCTTCCCAAACTGAAGGAACTGGCCTTTGCTGGTGACGGCATAGCTATTTCCACAGCAACCAGGCAGGATGTCACAAATTCAGAAGTGTGATTTTACATGCAGAACAGCAGCAGGAGCAGATGGATATTGGAAACAAAATCGCCACCCCCTCCCTTTCCCTTCTTACACTTCTTCCGAAAGAAATAAAAGCACTTCTCACAACATCTCTCTTTGCAAATCTTCCAGTATGCGGCATAACTCTCACGAATTGTTTCTGCTGTGCAGTTGAAAAGCAGCAAATGCTGGGGTGCAGTGTAGTCACCGTGTTTGTGGCAGCACTGCCTTGACAATGTCAGGGTGCTGGAACAAGGCATGGAGAGGAATGCTGTGCCTTTTTGTAACTTTGGGACTGATGTAGAGAAAATGAGCTCGCTTGGGAATTTGGGCTCAGATTTAGCCTGGAAGTTGTTTCATTAACTTTGGTAGTAGCCTAATTCTGTTAATCCTGAACTTAACAAAATGAACAAACAAACAAACCCTCACCTTAGGTATTTAGACACCATTTGGTAGCCATCTTGCATAGAAGTTTATCGTAACACCCACCCACCGTGTGGGCAAAAGCCTCAGGAACATATGCTCAGTCTGTTTTCTCAAAAAAGATAATATTGGAAACAGATGCAGAAAGAGTTTTGTACTGAATAAAATTTGAGGTCAAGGCCTCTGGTTTGAAAAACACAGAATAGGTTCAACATCCCAGTTGAAGGCTCTCCGGGCAGCTTGCAGAAGTCACTGTGGGATGGACACGCACCAAATAAAGCTGGGGTGCAGGAAGAAACCAAACAAGACGTTCTTTGTGCTCCCTGTTGAAGCCTGACAAATACATGAGGAGTGAAGCCAGATGTCCGCTGTTTGCTTATCACCAGGTTGTACGAGTCAGGTGGTGAGGAGTTGTAATAATGTGTTGGGACATCCTGTGCTGAGAGCCTTGCAGACTGTAAGGGGAGAGTGATCTGTGTTTTGTGCAGAAGGTTTGGTATTTCCTGGGAGTGATTGCCCCCGCTTGCCCATGGGCTAGCGCTGTGCAGGGGCTCCAGCGAGGGCAGTGGGGATGTGCAGCCCGTGGGGACCCGCATTGCACTAACCAGGTTTCTTGAGCTGAAGCTGCGGGTGGTGGGAAGTCCCAGCTGGAGCTGCAGAGCACCCGCTGGGTGCACGGCATTCTCATAGCTCCTGCTGCTGTCTCCCCGGTGGGGGAAGCACCTATGTTCTGCCTCATTTTGTGCTGGAAGCTTGTTTCAGAAGTCACAGAAAAGGTAAGATCAATTATAACATCAGACCAATAGGTATTTGTATGGCTTGATCTTGGAGACTTGAAGTGGTCTCCGAGTCTCTCCAAGTAATCTTATAATTTAGTAAGTTTTCCCTCATATCTAAGTTAATCTGCTGTCCTGCAGGTTCGGCTCATGTCTTTCTATACCCTGAAACCCTGTGGACTTGGCGAATGGTTGGCGCTTGCTTGCTTTGTAAACATTTTCATACAGACTGGAAGACAGCTGACTTTGTCAAGCTTAAGGCTTTTTCCTTACTGGTGACCACTGGTGAGTTGTGGATAACAGATACGGGGTTGCCAGTGTCACTCGGTGCTCAGTGTATTCCTTCCTGAGTTGCATGACAGTGCTAATGCGTCAGAGAAATACCTGCCTGCTGATGGAGCGAAGGCTCAGCACCGAGGGTGCAGCATCCGTCCCGTTGCTGACCTATGAGCGCCGGTCCTTTCTCATGGCCACCTCTGACCTTGCATTTCCTCCTCTCGTTGAAGTAACCTTGTCGCTTCTTCATAAGCCTGATTGATCTCGTGGTACCGTAATACAAGTCATTGGGTTTCAGCAAGCGTGCCAGACCCTTGCAAATGTCAAAGGGATGTGCCTCTGTGGACTTACCATTAAGGAGGAGGAGACAGGTAAACCTCAGTGATCTTCTGCCTGAGCCGATTCTTGTTGTTTCTGCAAAGTCTTGAGCAGACTCTTCTGTCAGGCTTTCACTTATTAGAAAATATTTTGTGCTTGTGTGTGTTACAGCCACTTAAATGCTGATACAAGACTGGAGAGTCCTGGAGCCCAGATTACTTTCATAAACCTGGCCGTGGGTCCTCGGAGGCTCCTTGTTGTGGTGGGAATTGTAGACTCTGGTCTAGTGGCACTCTGAAATTCCGCTCGAGTTTAAAGTTTCAAAGGAGTTAGGTGTCAAACTTGCACTGACTTGAATTTCAGTAGGAGCTGTGTGTCTATTTTTGTCTTGTAGCAGTAGGGTTGTGGACCATGATCCCCTTGTATTTTTATTTTGTTACTTGACTTTGAAAACACCAGCTGTGATCCTCTATACTATTATTGGTATGGGTCACATGAAATTTTAATTAGCTTGGGTGAAGGGAAGTTCTGGTAATTGATTTAATGTACAAATGCCCCTCTGCTTTCTTTGGTTTATGTGCTGGAAAGATTTTATTAGAAATTTTCTATTATAAGGGAGATTAAAATGCGTTTTTAAGATTTTCTTGAAATCGGAAAGTTAAGTGCCTCTAAACTATTCAGATGAAAGGTACTATTGATACTTCACTATTTCAGATAAAAGGAGAAATTATTATTATTATTAGCGTAATGGAACCAGTCACTGACAGTGGAATTTATGCAGTTGGAGGTGACTCAACAAATCCAAGTGCTCTTTGGTTCAGCCAGTAGCAAAGCACAGTCCCTTTGCCATGAATGTTACAGCACACGGTTTATTAGAAAGGGCTATAAAACGTTTTCATCTTCTGCATGCAATAGGAATTCATGGATGTAGCATCCTATTTGTGCATGCAGCCCGATGTTAATGTCCCAGTTCTTCCCCATACCTGAGAGCCGAAGCAGGAGCGCAGCTCTCCTCGTGGTGTCTAGAGAGGCTGCTGAAAAGTGAACAAAGTAGGTATTAGTGCTGTCAATAATGTATCATCCGAGGTATATCCAGAATGATCAGACTGTGCTAGTGTCACTATGGTCATATGTTGCTGGGTGTTTTACTGGTAGTTAATATATTTACCAGGTTTTACACTCGATGTCCCTTGAGGGGCAGTGCACTGGGTATTAAAGTTAGTCTTTGTGGTTTCTGATAAGGTACTTTCACCATCAAATGTGGAAACTTTTAAGACTCAAACTGTTGTCAGAGAGTAAAATTGAACTGCTCTAGGAATGGACATTTCATAGCTGATATTAAAATGTAATAAAAAACCCCACCACCAGTATTTCATATCTTTAAACCTGGAACTATGTGTTGTAAAGGGCTACTGTAGCCAATGTACCTCGCTTTCGAAGAGGAGTTAGCTTATTAACTATCTCCTTCATCTTGTTTGGTGAGTTGTCTTCCTTCAGATGGCGCCCGGCGAGGTGCCACTCAGCCGTTGTCTGCAGGGAAGATCCCAAAGCTGAAATGTATTTAACCTGCAGCTGGTTGCAGAAGTTAATCATCCTCTTCCCTTTTTCCTTCTTCAAAACATTATGGGATTTTCTTTTATTGTTACTTTCCCACAAAATTTCTTGTAAAGAATGGCATTTTTTTTCCTTGGAAAAAAGAAAACATCAAAACGTAAAAAAACCTGAGCCCACAGAGCTTTGCCAGAAAGAAATTTGATGTGCTGTAGTCCATATCTTTCTATAAAGGGCCATTAATTGAGCTTCTTGTCTTCCAGAGTGCCCAGAAATTCCCTTTTGGGATCGGGAGATGTGTTGTCTTTGGTGCTTTATGAGGTACAGCAGTGGTCCTAGAGAGCTTTTTCACTTGGGAGACGCCCTGGCAGATAATGTCAGAAGGACTTTGCTTTTTCAGGCTGGTGCTGTAGTCAGGGGGCTGCTCTCTTAAATCAGGACCTGTCAGATAAAGTTTCTATTTTAGGAAATTATCCTTTGCTTCCCTCCTCCCCTTTCCTGGTCCATCTAGTATTCATCTGCAGTCCCACTCCTTATACTCTTGTTTCAGTCTTCCTCCCAGTTAATTGACTTGGGAGATCATGCTAATTTTTCTCGATTGGGGCTGCCACCTTTGCTTTCTCCTAATCTAGCATGCACATATTCTCTGTTCACCTGTCTCTTCCGTTCCTGAAAGTCTGTAGGCAGATACCTTGTGCTTCAGAGAGAAAAACCCAGGCACATGATAGCAGTTTCTGCAACAAGTGGTTGCGTCTCTGTGGACTGACTTTATCCTGAAGGCCAGATCTTATTTCTCAGTACAGACTATTCTGTCATCAATAGGACTTACTCTGTTTACCTATTCAGAGCTTTTGGTCTTTCCTTCTACCTCTGTCCCTCATGCACTTAATTTCTGTTTTTCTTCTCTGCATTATTTTCTTTTGTGCTTCTTAAAAAAACAATGAAAGATGAAAAAAACCTCCAAACTCTTCGGTTAACTCCATAAGAAATACAGCAAGACTGATATTAATACCTGTTCTATCTGGGATAGGCTGTTAGTGCTAGAAATGATCTCTATTCTCCCCCAGTATTTTACAGATGAGCACTGAAAAGCATCTTTATTCAGTTTGACTGTTGCTATTATGTGGCGAGGCATTCAATAAAAGTTGTGATTTATGAGATGTGTGTGGCCGTTGTTGTTTTTTGCTCTGTCATCTATCAGGGAGAGAAAAGCCAGGCCTGATAATTCTTGGCACATAGCTTTTTCAGTTAAGAATGTCAGCTGTCAGGCTGTCAAGAGAAGTTATTTCTCTGGGTTTTTTTTTTTAAATAGGCAGAGATCCTGCTTCTTACTGTGCTATGTTGATAAGGGAGTGCTTTCTGTATTGCTGAAAAAGTGTGTCCCATGGTAAGGCCCTTAGTGTATGCCCACTTAAACTTCCAATGCTTTGTGTTTTCAATGTGTGACAGCACTTGATTGCTTAATATAAAAATGCATTCAGTTTCTTTTTTGCAGCTTTTATGTAGGGTTTTTTCCCTTTCTCTCTTACTGAATGGAATGCTTTTTTTTTTTCTTCTCTGTGACTAGGTATTTTAAAAGTGCTCTTTTGCAAAATATGTGCACATTAGATAATCTGGTGTTGCATAAAATTTCTTTCATATTTTGGGGGCTTC
The DNA here is from genome assembly GCF_000699145.1 of Aptenodytes forsteri. Lineage (NCBI taxonomy): Eukaryota > Metazoa > Chordata > Aves > Sphenisciformes > Spheniscidae > Aptenodytes > Aptenodytes forsteri. Next base: position 4,869,145 of record NW_008795131.1, on the reverse strand, counting down.
ATGCATGCATAAAGTAGGCCTAATTGAAGACAGAGGCTGTTTGTCACAAATGTGAATATAAGGAAGGGAAGAGTTATGTTAAATGCCAGGGTGATGGGTTTTTTTTCCTTATTAGTTATTTGCAGAAATGTATCAAGAAGTCATTTTGATGCAGTGTACAATAGTATCACAAACTTGTGCTTTGCATCCTAAGTGCCTGGTTAGAGCACAGTTAGAAGCTGAAATCATTCCTCGATTAGTCCCTGGAGTCCTATATAAGTCTTTAACTCTCAGCATGTGGTCTGTGATTTAACAATGGATGAAGGATTGCTGAACTTGAGCTGAATGTATAACCTGAAATTTTCAAACCTGCAACCCCTTCGCTTTCTCCTCTTGCCTTCTTCCTGGAGAAGATCCATCAAAACCTTGCCACAGCTGGCAGCGTATTTGCCTTCAGGGCAGAACTTTGGAGCTGGAAAGACTGGCAGACCGCGGTTCATAACAATGGGTAGCAAATCACTATCAAAAAGAGGCAAGAAAGGTGTCTGGCTGCCATACGGTTCTCGGGCCTTGCATTAGGGCTGTAAGTTCTCTTGGAGGATGGGAGGGAATTGGTCCTGGCTTACTGCTAGCTTCATGTGGCTGTGGGTGCAGCTTGTGGTGACCTCCTTATTTTGATGATGTTAGCCTTCATGTAAAAGGAAAACACTTCCCATGCATTAATTCAGTCTGGACAGCTCATTTACATACTTTGTTACTTTAAAGGGGATGTAAACCTCTATGAAAGATTTTGTTATTAGCCTGTAGAGACTATTTTGTTATATCGAGCCATGTGGGTGGCTTATAGATGCTCACATGGTTCATAGGTTATTTCTTACAAATGTTGGAGTGGTCTTTAGCCCTCTGTCCAACTATGCAAGTTGAGGCATAGTTCTTCTAGTCTTACGTTAAAATCTCCAGCGTAGTTACAGACCTTGCGATTCCGTGGGAGGAATGAAATCTCCCACCACCCTGCAGATAGCCAGGCAGTGGTGTTCAGTTTGTGTGCAGTTTGGGACTTCGAGCTGAGGTAGGTTTCTTCAGTGCCAACAGCACATCTGCCTCTTGACAGGTGACCTGCTGGCAAGGGTGTTGCTGCTTTCCTCCTGGTACTGTATCCTCTGAACATCTCTTCTCCTGAGATAGAGTTTAAGCTCAAATTCCAGGAGCTAGCTTTAGAGGTCTTCAGCTCAATCCCCATGTATCAGACAGGAGGCAGATGTTAATGGCATTCAGATTTGGCTTGAGTCAAACTACACAAGTGGCTGTTCATGGGAAGTTGTCCCAGCTTTTCATGCCCTGCCAGACCTGGAAATCCAGTCATCTCAGTGACTTGGCCTTTTTATGTGAGATTTTTGGCAGTGTTGTAATGATCTAGGTACTTTCAAGTCTGTAAATGTATTGAGCTGTGATAGTCTTTGATACTGGCAGAGTTCTTGTACAGGGAAAGGTGGGCAAGGAGTGTATTTCAAGCCAGTTGCTTATTTTCAGTAACATAATTATTATTAGAGACCTGTTGATACTATAGATCAGGTAAGAATGAGTCCCTTCATCGTAGCAGCCGTTGCTCTGGGAGTCAGTAAGGCACTTAAACAGCACAGCACTGTGCTTCTGAGCCTTGGTGGGGAAGGAAGAAACCAGCAGCCCCTCTTCTTATCCTTCAGTAGGTAGGAGGCTAAGCTAGTGACCGAAATGCCTCAATTCAGTGATTTCTTTGAGCTCTGCAGGTCTTGCAGCCCTAGGGAGAAAAAGAAATGATAGGACTGTCAACATGACAACAATTTTCTTTTAATCCACTATCTGTGCCAAATTTTGTGAGTGCTGGAACAAGTGCCTTGCGTTTGAGAACAGAGAAGTGCAGTGCAAAAATACCTGTGGTTTTGATGTCATGATTTGCAGGGAGTTCATTCTTGCTGATCTTACCGGAGAGCAGGCGAGTGTGTCTCTGAAGTGAGACCCCCTGGGGTCAGGCAGGCTCAGAGCTGGAGGTGTTGCCTGGTGGGATGTTCAGATAGTTTGCACGCATGGCTGAGAGGGAGCAGGGAGTCTCTGTGAGCTCTGGTGTGGTTTGCTGGCGCTCTGCCTCTTGTCCCGGAGCTTCCTCTTCCGTGTTATGCATTTCTTTTCTCCAAATCCTCACTTTGGACAGGGAGCTGTGATGGGGCCGTCCTGAGGATCAATCGTACCATGGTTGCAACCTGGTTAGTGGCACAGAGCTTGGCAGCGTGCCTCGCTGTGTCTGCTGGAGGGCTGAGGGTGAGCCTGAGCTTAGTTACATGTGCCTGAAGTTGGGCTGGGCTTAGTTCCCTCTTGCTTCTGCCAGTCCCCTGAGCTGCTGTGGGGAGTTGGCGTGCTGTAAATCCAGGCCTGGTGGTGTGCAGTTCTGGTTGTCCCGGCACAGCCCCATGTGGGAGGGGAGAAACAAGCATGAGAGTTGGCCTGTTCTGGCAGACAAAAGTCCACCTGAACCCATCAAAGTATTGCTTAGAGATGGTCTTGTTAAAGCCTGGGTGCTGAGTCACGCTGTGTGTTCTGCCATCCAAATGCCAATGTATAAACACATCCGTTCTTGCAGAATCTCTTGCCAAGTACTCGGGTTTACAATGTTAACAGCTTTAAATAAATTCTTCCTGGAGATAACTGATTTATTAGGCTCCTACCCTTCTGAAGGCAAAGCTAGTCACAATTAACAAACAAAGCAGCATGAGGCAGTTCTCATTCTGGGTAATAAATCTTTGTGTTGGGTACCACTTGCTAATGGGCTTTGAAAGTAAAACTATATGTCAGTCAAAGTGTGCCTTCAGCCTGGGCAGGCAGCATGTGTGCAGACGATGGGTATACGTGTAATGTAATAGCTATTAATGTGGCGCAGTAATGATTTCCATTTGTGTACCCAGGCATGTGTTGGAGGTGGATGATGGCTTTGTGTTCGGCATGAGGCAGCTGTGCAGTACAACCCCTCGTAGCCATGCCGAAGTCCTTCCTTGCTCCAGTGCTGGTGTTTGTGGGCACGCTGGCGGTGCGTTGGGCTGTGTTGTGCATAGGAGTGGTTTCACGTTGTGTCTGCACGCCTTGGTCTTGGCAGGACTTACAGGTGTAGAAACCAGCGATCTGTTTGCTTTAGTGGTGATGGTAGTAGAAGGGCAGTGGGTCGTTGGTTTCCTTAGTCTAATGAACGGAAGAAGTATGTTAGCTCCAGGGTTCAATGTGCTGTGGATAAATGAGCCATTTTGATTCTGCTGCTGTCATATAACAATGGCTACGTAAAGTCTGAGGCAGATCAAGCTGTCCCTCATTTTTCTTTGGTTTTCCTTGGCAGCAGCTGGAGTTGGATCTACTTATTTACTCCTGGAAAAGGACTACTTTTTGCATTTGGTTTCTCTGAGGCTTCGGGGCTTGCTGGCTGTGGGGTCCATCTGTGTGGAGGAGGTCTGGGTCCTGCCGAGGGGGAGCAGCAGGAGCCGCTGAACTTACGGGAATGAAAGCCCTTCGCAGGCAGAGTTTGCATTGGTGCCAGATAAGGCCATTTAAGCACACTGGTGATACTGTGTTTGCCACCAGATGAGGTGTGGTTGGCACCTGAAAGCGTTAGGAGTGTTGCAGGGTGGTCTTAGGAAAGTGCATCTGACGGGTACTGCAAGAGCTGGAGCCTCGCTCTTACTCCTGGGTAATTCACACCACCAGTGGTTGGGCTCCCGGCCCTGCTGCATGGGGCGGTGGTAATGGCCTGCCTCGGAAGAGGAGCACTCTCAGAAAACGCGGTGGTTGCATCTATTTGGTCTCCTGTCAGCTACGGAACAGTTGCTCAGTGGTGCTCGTGGGGGACTCGGAGCCTGGAAATGGAAACGGCTGTGCACTGTGAACGGAGGCAGGGGATAGCTCTGACTGCAAATACGGGCTCTTTCTCCTGTGCGCTCAGGGGCGTAGCGATTGCCCTCAGTCCTTACTGCTTTCATTTTGTTTTTACTGGTAATCCACCCCTACTCCTTTGCCACTTTCTCTCACACTTACCCCCTTTCCTGCCACTGCGTCTTAATGCTAGCTCCTCTTTCAGCCTGGCATCCTTCTCTGGCTCTCATCTTGATGGTACAAGGCTGAGAAATGAGCCCTCCAAGTTTTGGTCGGTAGTTATTGTTGTTCCCTGACGGCATCTTTGTTTGGATAAACAATTGGCCCAAGACCTGTTAGCATGGTTTCCAGCATCGGGGAGATATTTCTTGCTGGGTTTGTAAAAATGATCTAAATGGATCCGACATCCTGGCTATAAAACATATGTAACATTACACATTTAGTTATGTTACTAGAGACTTGAGTTCATTTTGGTGGGTAGTATTTTATCTGCTACTTTTCCCCTTCTGAAAGCAAAGCTTTCTGTAGAGGAGGATTTATAGAAATATATTTCCAGCACAAAAAAAGTCATGCACATTAAGATGTTGGAGTAAAGGAGAAATAATGTCTTTTTTTGGAGACCTTGGCTGATTTATCTCTTGCTTGGTAGTTTGGTATGACCTTCCTAGCTAGGAATAATATTTTTTTATTCTTCCTTTAATAACAATAATGTCAGTAACAATGTCTCGCACTATTCCAGCATCTTCAAATCAGACTTTCAGCGGGTTAGACATTTAATGAGTAAAGCCTCACAGGCTCCAGTGAGCTGTGGGGATATATTTTTTTGTTCTTTTTTTCGTGGAAATCAAGGCACATAGCACTCGATTGTGCAACGTACTCAACCTAATGAGGCTTCCACAAACGCTGCAAGTTAAAATGTATGCTTAAATGCTGAGCCCTGCAGACTCCAGCTGAGTTTCTCCCAAGACTCTTTGATACATCAGCCCTATGGAGACTAAAATGACTTGCCCCGTGGTCAATAAGTGAGTAAACATCACACAAGGGAGACAAACTCTTGTAGCTGTGAGGTGCTGCCTTCCTTTGGAAAAAGTATGAATGTTTTCTCTTGTCTTGCTTCCACTCTTCATTCTCGATGCCGCTCCTCAGGGGCCCTTTTATTCCTAGTCAAGGGTTATTTGATCTGCTTTAGAGCGACAACTATGTTGCTTTCATAATGGCTGGTGGGTTCCCTCCCTGGCAAGGGAAACATCTTTCTTTTGTGAGATGAAGGTGGGAGTACTGTAATTCTTGCAATTCACCAACCCATTTGTGTGGGGGGAAGAGGATAAAAGAAAATGTGGCATTTCATAAAATTGTGAAAGTATTTCAACAGCAGTAATAAGCAAATCTGGACATTTTGCAAGATTTCACTGGTCTCGCATCAGAGGAAAAGATCACCCTTATAAAAAAGCCAAGCAGCGTGTTGCATAGACATTAGCTTGACTCAGCAGATGAAGTAAAACTTGCTCATCAGTAACTGATTGCCATGTGCATCTATATTATGTAGATGAAATTAATCAAGGCTAAGGGTTAAAGTTTTCCATTTGTTCTTTTCAGAGAAATCACCTGGAGTATGTTGGGAGGGAGGTAAATTGCTTTACACATTTCTTTTTTCTTCCTATGAATTTTTCTTGTTTTAGCAGAACATTATCTAGAATCTTAACAGAGAGCGCTCTCACTGATTTGGCAGGGTTGTCATGAAAAATTAGTTGATAGCAACTTAGAAGTATTTAAATTATGTGTGCTTTCTGCACTGTAGAGGCAATAAACTTTTTTTTGGAGTGACCTCAGTGTTTGGAGCTGGAAGAATTTACAAACTCTCACTTTTCTTAGTCTCCGAACTGGACTGTGCTATTGGTTTTTGTTAAACACTGTGTTAAACCTCCAATTACACTTCTTCCTTCTCCTTTTTGTAAGTGCATGCTTAAAGAAAGGTTCATTGGCAGCACCATAAAAGCAATTCTAGCTGTGGAACCACGTGCTTTGGGGCACGTTGGCAGAGCAAGCTGCTTGCATGCTAAAAGGTATGGCTGGCTGAACAGTGTAACTGCCTGTGCGTGCTCTCTTAACTTTAGAGGTAAGTGTGGAGCAGTCAAAGAAGGAAAAGTTTTTGCCTGTGGGATAAGAGCATGTCCCCTGCAAATCGGTTGATGCCTTGCCCTGTGACAGTTCGTCCAGCACCAATGCCAGCTGGTGGAAGAGGCCTGTGCAGGATCCGTGTTTTGGCTCCTAGCTGACAGCAGTGATGTGGCGACGGGCTTGGGCAGCCCACCTGGTTAGGAGGCAGCAGCTCTTGGTTGAACATGACTCTGCTTGAGCTTCCACAAGCCGTTTGGTGCTCGCCCTCGGGAAAAGCTTGAGGGTGGCCAGTGGGAATGTCTGCCCTTGTGCCTGCAGCACCCAGGAGCTGGCGATGCTTCAGGCAGCAACTGCAGCTGTATGCAAATATGGCAACAATCAAAGGTACTTACTCAATTTTGCCTACTGCTTTTGCTCTAACAGATTTATAGATTTTAATTGGGTTGATATGACTCAAATGACAAAAATATTGTGAGGACTCTTGGATGAGGGTTTTGAGTCAATGGGAGCTGCAGGACCTGGAAAAATTAGGCCACTTAAGTGCCTCAGTATGGATTTTAGCATCCAACTCCAAGCACACAGCTTTTGAAGTTGTTGGCCTTTGCGGTCAGCTGTCCTCTGGGGCAGGCCCTCAGCCGCTCTTAATTGTGGAAGCCCCACACAAATCTCTGGTTTCAGCAGACCTGCAACAGTGCAGCCTGTACGGGGGAGGCAGCCCGCTCTTCGGCAGAAGAAAATGCTGCTCACCGCTATATCCAGCCTCCATGCAGTGTCTGTCATGCTGCATGCCCCTCCTGGGTTTGGGGAATCAGGGACGGCTGGTTGCCTTCTCCTTGTATTATTCTAGACTAAAAAATGAGGACTTGGGTATGTTTGGGAAGCTGCTTAGTTTGATTTCCCACTTTGACCTACTTTAGTCCACCCTGCTTCACCTGTAGAGCCTTACTCCAAATCGACCTTGAACATGCCCTTGTAAACATGTTCTTTCACAGTTGTATGTCCTGCTGGAGAACACGAGTTTTCTGGTTGTATTTTGGATATGGCACAGGATGTTTCTTTCCAGAAGACAGTAGAATATAAATAGAGGAATTGATGAAAGTTGTAATAGTCAGTTAATGCTGTTCCCATCAAATATTGCTGCCATGTCTTTGAATGTGAGGTCCCTGGGCAGAACGCCATCTCTCTCTGTCTCTCTCTGTACAAGGTGAAGTTCTGCCAGTATCCTGTAGATTTAGGAGCAGAGTCTTAATTGCTTCCCACTGGGACCTTTGTCCCTACATTATATGGGCATTGCAAAAGTCCCACCCCTAGTACATAGTCATATTGGGCAGTGCTCTCCATTTGTGGTCCTGAGATGTATTCCTTTAAAAATAATTATTTTTATTTAAACTTATTAACGCAGATTTTAAGCACTGCTGAACAGTAATCAGGCAGGCATGTTAGGTAAGTTGTCTGCACTCAGCGAATATTTAGAGTTACCTTCCTTACCATGAGAAGCTAAAGCAACCAGGGGGATTTAAATAGATTTTCTCTCTGCTCCACTCTTCCTGCCTCTGTACCTTGGTTCTGTAACCCATAAAAGAGTTAACTAGAGCACAGTAGAAGGGAGCAGCCCTAAGGGATGCGATATAACTGGTTATAGCGAGGCTGTGGGGCTATGATCTATTCCTGTTCTCTGGAGGGTGTGAAGTCTGGCTCTGGTGAATTTTACTGTATCTTTTGATATGAAGCTTGAAGCCAGATTTTGCTCAAAAAAAAAAAAAAAATGCTGAGCTCTCACAACTGGGGCTAGTTTTCAGGAGATTGGATCTCCCATGAAGGGAGCTCTTCGTGGTGGCACATGTAAACGCGTTGCTGTGCCTGGAGAGCAGGGGGTGGTTTGCAGGGTGCTTAGGGGAGGGTGCGGGATGCTCCTGCGCAGACAGCAAGCCCTTCTTCTGGGGAGGGCCCCTTCCTGGGGGGGATGGCTGTGGCCTGTGACGGGCTGCCGTTGCTTAACTGTACCTGCGGGCAAATAAGGGGCTGGTCCTCCCAGGGCGGCAAATGAGAGAGTTAAATTTGGTCATAGTCAGGAAGATGACCAGGAAGGGCTCTGCTGGACCCAGGCCAGATTTGCTTGTGAAACTCCAAGGATGGCTTTGGCGATTGCTGCCAATTCAATCTGTCATATAAAAATCACTTTCTGTGTTCTGCCTCCTGCTGATACCATAGTCATCGAGGGAGAAAACTAGAACACCAGCCAAAAACTGACCCTCCCAAAGTTAACAGCAAAACCAAAGACAGCCAAAAACTGGGAATACAGCAGGGACTAAGCTAACAGTTTCACTTATGAATGGTTTGGGAGAATACAATCCATCTGTATTTTCCACAGAAATCAAGGGAACTGATTTACCCTGCTGGGAATCTGTGCCGCTTGTTTGGATTAAAGAGCTCTTTCATTCCTGCATACCTTTCTATAGCTTGAGTCGGTTCTCACAGGATGACACTAGCTTACACAGGGGTCAGGCACAAGGTATTTGCACCGTTTAAGTCTTGCTGAAATCCTATTTCGAACACTTAAGCGTGTTGTACGTGGCATGTAAAGCCATGCTGCCTTTGCACAGGATTGAGTTCCTCTTGCTGTTGTGGAGCTTGAGAGTCTAATATTTGCTAGCCGATGGTACACAGTGTTCAGCAAAATATATTCATCGGTTGTCAACCGTACAGCAGCATTGGGGAAGGGGATGGTTCCTGGGGTGTTCTCTTACTTGGTGAATGGAGAAGGGTTGGCAGCTTTCAGTAAATGTTGCCTTTTTTATCGTGGGCTTTGCATCATGTTTCAGTTTGTTTTTTAATAGCTTTTTGGAACTTGCTGTGAGGATCCCAGAGGCAAAAAAAAAACCTGGAGAATTCTTGCTTATGGTTTGTGCTCTGCCAAAGAAGCCTAGCAATTTAGTTAACAAGATCACTTCCCCTATTACATGAGTTATTGTTGTTTTTAATTAGAGGTAATGCTGTAGTTTGAATGTACAACACAATGGGGTATAAAATACAGTTCAGCATATATACCAAAGATGATTTTTCCAATTATAAACCTATTTAGAAGGCGGATACATTAGAAATGATGAAATGTCAAACTGCAGATTAGGTGAGCAAGCTGGAATACACATGCACCCACGCATACATGCTATCGTACAAGAAAGAGGAAAGTGCTCTGGAAAACAGTTATATATGCATAATTAGTTTAATCTGAAATTAATGCTAATTTCAGCAATTTGCGATGCAGATTGACTATTAGTACTCTAGTCCACTTCCACCGTATTGAGAAGTTGAGGATGCAAAGCCTTAATGAATTCCACACAGGCGTGCACCAGAGCTGAGTTCATGCACTGGTTTCCAGGGCGTTCTTTGAGCCCCGTGTGTGTTGGTTTGCTTCAGCGCCTGTCTCCGCCTCTTGCTTTTAGAGAGTGGCTGCTCATTTAGAAAGTAGTCCTGTTTCAAGCAAAGATGTGATGGCATGCAGAATATTCCTGCATTTCTGACTCTGCTGCCATCTGCATTTGCCCAGGTCATTTTTAACTGCACCTGTACCTTTGGATAACCCAGTTTCAAAGCATGTGCATTTCACTTTGCAATGAGACCTGCCAGTGACACACTCGGTCTCCCTTCTGTGCTAGCTGGATGTAAGCGCTCATCCTTTCCAACCTCATCATCCATGCCTCCTAAGCCAGGCGCTCTTCACTAAAACTGGGGCGGGGGAGGACGGCAAAAAAAAGCTGCATAAAGAACGGTAGGGAATTGATACTTAAAACCATTACCCTGAAGTCAAATATGTAACTCCTATGTTAAACGTAGACTGGGCTTTGGCTCATCTGAAGAGAGTAGTGGATACTTGTTGCTTGAGATTTTGAAATTCTAGGAATTCTGCAAAGTGTTTCATGAGCTTAAAATCCCCTTTATTAATTTTTAATAGTCATGATAATAAGACAGTTTCAGCGGGGGGAAAAAAAAAACCACCAAGAAAACGAAGAACAGAGTTGGTACGTGAGTATGCAAGGATATCAACGGACACTGAACTGGAGGCTCTAACTTCGCAAAACTGCAGTTCCTTCATTTTACCTGAGTCAGTTGGTTTTAGCCCATGTAGTGTATTGACGTGTTTGAGTGGGACAGGATTTTTGTTTCCAGAGACTGCATCTTCAGCCTGTTGTTTAGAGAAGATTCACCTGATAATGCCCCAAACTGATCTAATTACAACCTTAACCTTGAAAAAAATGGCTTAAAATCAGACGACTTGTTTTGCTGAAGTAGGGTGGGTTTTTTCCTGCTTCTGCACCACCTGAAGTGTTTGCTCAGTTTCAGAACACAAAGGCGAATATATTTTTCAAAAGCCAAGCCAATAAAGAGATTGTAACCTTGAATGACTCTTTGCAGGAGTAGTCACATGTGTTTTGATTAACTGCAACACTAACAGTATACAAACAAAGCAATTCTGCAGGTACTTACAATTAACGGACTTTATAACCTTAGATCTAACTCTTCCCTGTCGATTCCTTCTGCAGCGAGAGAGAGAGAGAGAGAGAGACCTTCAGTATACAAAAGCTCCAAAAACATTTAATATCTACATTTTGCAGAGCCCTGCAATAGTGAATGATAGATATATTATACTGCGAATTAGAAACAAAGACATGAAGCTGGAAGTATTGTGGTTTCTGAGTGACCTAGACCTCTTGGAGTCATTCATAAAACATGGATTTGTGATTGATTCACACAGGTCACTTCCTATTACCCAAACACTGCCATTCCCACCCCAGGCAAAGAGCAGATGGAGCTGCCGTCTGAGGGACGGAACCCAAAATCACTACAGGCGACTCCCTTTTGCTGTTTGCGGGAGTGCCCCCGTTGTGAGCAACCTCCAGAAAGCAGATTCTAAATTTACTCGCGGTAAAAGATAAAGATCCTCAGTGACTTTTGCTGGAGGGACTTCAGGCTGGGGACTCTTAGGTTTTGGGCTTTTTGTTATAATTTAAAAAAAAAATTTATAATGAGTGTTTTTCTTCCATATATACATAAATGTTTTTATGAAATTGTAGATTTTTTTTTTGTTAAAGATATTCTGATTTATTTTCTGAGCCAAATGAGAAATTTTGATTTAAAAAAAACCTTTAATTTTTAAAAGAGAAACTCTTCAGTTGGCTCAGTTCCTTGTGCCTCTGATCATTTGTCATCTTTAACATTTACTAAACAGCACTAAGTGCACTTCATGAAATATTTTTTAACCTTTTGTTTCTCCTCCCTGAAACAAGCACAGATCTGGGGAGGTGATGGTGAAGAATATCATATCAGATAGTAAGAACATCACTCACTGGGATGAACCAGAAGCCCATCGGTGTCGGTGCCCTGTCTCATGCTGAAGGTACTTAGTGAGAACTAAGGTGATCTCCTCCTGTGCCCTCAGAGCCATTAGCAATGAGAGTTTTTGGGACTTTCTAGTTAACATCAGTTTTCTCAGAACTTGGGTGTGAATGTGCCTGGTCCTGGCGATTTGATGTGCTTTAAAATCTTTTTTATTGATGATTCAGTGGCTGATCTACACAGAAGGTGTCCTTGGTGTAGTAAAATCCCTGAGTTAGTGAATACTTTTATTTTTTTTATGTCTTTCGAATGCTCCATCATGTTTGGCTAACATGTTTGCAAACCTTTGGCTGTTAGCTATTGGGCTAACAGTCTGGGCTCTGAGTCTCTGGGCTGCGGGTCTGGTGCAAAGCTCCGCTCCGCTCCATGGGAGCCTGGGAGCCCCGTGCGGAGCAGGACCACAGTGCTCTGCAGTTTTTACCCTGATGAAGCCTTGCCTCATAACTCGTCTGCTTAGCTAATGAGAGAGGATTTGCAGGTTAGAGCAGGAGTTGGAGGCTTTGTTTCCAGTTGGTCCAAGTCCCGCCACAGTTATCTAATAATTGAAAATTGGTGAGGCTGTACCAGCATAGACAAGTCAACTGCGTACAGCAGTTTACCTGGCGTTAATGTTTGAGAAAGAAATGGGTGCTTCCAGCACAAACGGCAACTCTTCTCATCTGCCGGGGCTCTCCTAGGCGCCCCGGGCTGAATCCGAGCTGAGCGCTGTGCTGGCCTCATTGCCGGCTGTGGGGTCGCTGTGCTGGCCTCATTTCCGGCTGTGGGAGCCTGTCGTGGCACCACAGTGAACGGCCTTCATCCGTTCACCACCGCTGCGCACATCCAGATCTTTATGGGGAAAAGGCTGGTTTCCAAACCTGCACCTCTGTCATGACCACGTCTCCTGGGCTGCTGGTGATCGTTGAGTCGTGGGAGATAGGGGTGAGAAAGTGACTCCTGGCTCAGCCCATGGCGAGTCTGGGGGCACGCTGGGACCTCGTGCCACGGATGAAGGGAAGGCAATGAAACCTCCTGTTGAGGCACGTCAGGATAGGAGGAATTGCTAAGGCTACACATTACGTCTGGTTTTTTGCTGCGGGGAATATGTATAACAAAGCAATTGAACCGTCTCTTCAGGAAAACGTAGATTGTAAAAGCAGACTTAATTTTGTCCTTCACTTTTGTACTAAAGAGATGATTTCTGAAACCATTTCCCAGCTCGCAACATATCTCTAGGCATTAAAATGTTGTGAATTTGCTTGTCATTACCAATATTTTCTTTGACTGAAGCTATTGAAACAAAGTAGCCTTTTTTTTTTTTCTTTAACCTTCAATCTTGCTTCTAAAAGAAGTAGCTCTCTTTTTCTTTCTTTCTTTCTTGGTCAAATATAAAAATGATGATAATTTGAAATATTGCTTTAGAATAATTGCTTTCCTCCCTCTTTTGTATGACAACAGAAGCTTGGCCTGATCTTAAATCAGATGCTGGCAGGCAGAGGGCTCTTGACAGCCCTGCAAAATCCTTTAGTTACAAGTCGGCTTTAGCCAATTCTTTATTTGTAAATGACAATTTCTACAGAAAAATGTATGCTTGGGCTTCAATTTCAGAGTCCTAGATTGCAGCCAGGAAAATAATTGTGAATTTTTACAGGTTTGGTTTTTTTTTTTCCTCTCTTTTTTACATTAAAAAAAAA